>NC_063162.1:113786843-114106093 GCF_023159225.1 Perognathus longimembris pacificus
CAATGTAATTTGTTGGCAGAACCCTGGCATTTACCTGATAAACTGATGCAGTGAAAAGATTTTAACATTCATTGCCTTTTTAGTAATTGTCTTGCAACCTTAAGAGTGTAGAGGGATATGTGAAAATATATTTTCTTTGCAGTTGAACTCTACTTGTGGAGTGGTACTATTCTTGAAAATGTTTTGTTTTTCTTCCTAATGAGAGGAATGAAGACTAGGGCCTGATCTGCTAGGCAGACAGCCCGGTCCTCATTTCCCCCCCAACCTCTTTTGGTTTCTCAGAAGGATTTAGATGAACATATTCAGATTTACATCCTGAAACCGCCACCTTTCTGATTTTTTAATGCTAAGCACCATTTCTTTCTTATTTTTCCAATGTCTTGTAAATTATCTCCTGCTAAAGGTTCCCTTCAATACTTTACCTGGACTTGGAAAAAAATTATACTAAGTAAAGTGAGCCAGACCCAAAGAAACATGGATTCTGTGGTCTCTCTCATAGGGAATAATTAGCACAGGTTTAGGCTAGTCAAAGCAGAGGATCACAGAGACCAATAGCTATACCCTATGAACACATAATATGATGCTAAGTGAAATGAACTCCGTGTTATGGAAACGAGTGTTAAATCACTGTTGTAATTACTTTCAACATGCCATGTGAAGCCATAGCATCTATTAGTGATGATCCTCTTGTATCCCCTTACTGTGTTTGTACCTGCACAATTATCTCTATATCTTATCTGAGTACATTGGAAACCATGTATACTGGTATTAGAACTAAGAAACTGAAAGGGAATACTAAAATTGAGAGACACAAGGTAAAAAGCAAACAACTACAAAAGCAATACTTGCAAAACTGTTTGGTATAAATCAACTGAACAACTCATGGGGGAAAGGGAAGGGGGAGGGGGAGGGGAGAATGAGGGAAGAGGTAACAAACAGTACAAGAAATGTATGCAATGCCTAACGTATGAAACTGTAACCTCTCTGTAAATCAGTGAAATTTTTTATTATCAAACTGATGTACAGAGAGGTTACAGTTTCATACGTTAGGCATTGCATACATTTCTTGTACTGTTTGTTACCTTGTCCCTCAGACCCCCTCTCTCGCCCCCTTTCCCTCCCCCCCCCCCCGGAGGTGTTCAGTTGACTTACACCAAACAGTTTTGCAAGCATTGCTTTTGTAGTTGTTTGTCTTTTTTTACCCTGTGTCTCTCAAATTTGGTATTCCCTTTGAATTTCCTACTTCCAATACCAGTAAACACGGTTTCCAATATACTCAGATAAGATTACAGAGATAGTGTAGGTACAACCACAGGAAGGTGATACAAGAACATCATCAATAATAGAAGCTACAGATATACATAGGACGTTGAAAGTAGTTACAACTGTGATATAACAATCGTTTCCATAACATGGAGCTCATTTCACTTGGCATCATCTTAGGTGTTCATAAGGGTATAGCTATTGGGCCTTGTGATGCTCTGCTATGACTTGCCTAAACCTGTACTAATTATTCCCAATAAGGGAGGCCATAGAATCCATGTTTCTTTGGGTCTGGCTCACTTAGTATAACTTTTTCCAAGTTCTTCCATTTCCTTACAAATGGAACAATGTCATTCTTTCTGATAGAGGCATAAAATTCCATTGTGTATATGTACCACATTTTCCTGATCCATTCGTCTACTGAGGGGCATCTGGGTTGGTTCCAGATTCTCGCTATGACAAATTGTGCTGCGATGAACATTGTTGTGCTGGTGGCATTACTGTGATTTTGTTTGTGGTCCTTTGGATAGATACCCAAAAGTGGGCCTGCTGGGTCATAGAGGAGTTCTATATTGAGCCTTTTGAGGAATCTCCATGCTGCTTGCCAGAGGGGCTGAACCAGTTTACATTCCCACCAACAATGAAGTAGGGTTCCCTTTTGGCCACATCCCCTCCAACAATTGTTATTATTAGTTTTCTTGATATATGACATTCTTGCTGGGGTGAGATGGAATCTCAATGTTGTTTTGATTTGCATTTCCTTTATGGCCAGTGATGTAGAGCATTTTTTCATATGTCTATTGGCCATTCTCATTTCCTCATCAGAGAAGTTTCTTTGTAAGTCTTTAGCCCACTTGATGAGGGGGCTATTAGTTCTTTGCGGTTTTGTTTTGGAAGAAGGTAATTTTTTTAGTTCTGCATATATTTTAGAGATGAGGCCTTTGTCTGTTGAATGTCTGGTAAAGATCTTCTCCCAGTCTGTGGGCTTTCTGTTTATCTTGCGAGCTATGTCCTTTGCCTTGCAGAAGCTCTGCAGTTTGATGCAGTCCCATTTGTCCAACCTTTCTTTGATTTGTAGCCTTTCTGGGTCTTTGTTAAGGAAGTTCTGTCCTGCGCCAAGGAGCCCAAGTGTTTCTCCTACTCCTTCCTTTAGTGTTTTCAGGGTGTCTGTTTTGATTTCAAGGTCTTTAATCCATTTGGAATTGATTTTGGTGCAGGGTGATATATAAGGATCTAGATTTAGTTTGTTGCATGTGTTGAGCCAGTTTTGCCAGCACCACTTGTTAAAGAGGCTTTCTTCCATACTATTGTTTTAGCTCCTTTATCAAAGATTAAGTAGGCGTAGTTCTGTGGGTTCAATTCTGGGTCTTCAATTCTGTTCCATTGGTCTTCAGGCCTGTTCTGGTGCCAATACCAAGCTGTTTTTATTACTATAGCTTTATAATACAGCTTGAAGTTGGGTATTGTAATTCCTCCAGCACTGTTCTTTCTGCTTAGGAGTGTTTTTGCTATTCTAGGTCTTTTATTGTTCCATATGAATTTCTGGATTGCTTCCTCTATTTTATTAAAAAATGGTGTTGGGATATTAATGGGTATTGCATTGAAATTGTAGATAGCCTTTGGCAATATTGCTGTTTTGATTATATTAATCTTCCGGTGTAAATCAACTGAACAACTCATGGGGGATATGGAAGGGGGAGAGGGAGGGCAGAATGAGGGAAGAGGTAACAAACAGTACAAGAAATGTATGCCATGCCTAATGTATGAAAATGTATCCTCTCTGAACATCAGTTTGACAATAAAAATTTAAATAAATAAATAAAATAAAATAAATAATAAAACTTAAAAAAAAAAACTTTACCTGGTCTCAGTGAGACAGTTAATGGAGGGGCCACATGCACTTCTCTGGCTAAGGTTACTATATGTCAGGGAGGTTTAAAGAATGAGGCAAAGGACAAAGGGTGAACCAATGCAGCAGTGATATTCACAAGACACTATTTTGGAAATAAAATTTACAACTTGTAGGGGAGAGGAGTTGGGGGAGGGGATCACAACATTCTACAAGAACTGTATTAATTTAATTTTCTTATGTTACTGTAACCCCTCTGTACATCACATTTACAATAAAGAAAAAAAATGATATCACTGTGGGGATTTGTACTTCACCAAAAAGAAAACAACTGGTTTTAATCAATATCAATGTGTTCTAGTGGTGATTGCCTGATGATACTATCCTTCTGTGCTTAAAACACAAACAAACAAACAAACAAGAAACACAAAAAATCCCCCCAAAACTAAAATTAAAAATCCACTAGAACTCTTTGTTTTTTCCAAAACTTTTTTTTTTTGATATTGGGATTCAATGTCTTCTAGGTAGGAAGATATTTTTGTTGTTGTGATCGAAGATCCTTACCTGATTCAACCTACCACCTCTTTAAAGTTTCTAGGGTTCTGAAATTTCTGTTTCCAGGGATGAGAATAGCAATTGGGAATTGAAATTACTTATTTGAAAATCCTTGTTTTGGAGATTTTTTTTCCATTTAAAGTATCTGAACTAATAAATAATAAACACATAATAATAAATTAATAATAATAAATATTGGGTCATTTGCTAAATTTTGTATTTGAATATAAATCATATAATGCTATAAAATATATGCTTCTATATGTGTGTGCATGTAAGTATATATATATATAAATACATGTGTGTATATAAAATGAAAAATACTCAGAATTTTGATGTTTTGTGCACAGAGATTTTTTAAATTTAAATGGCTTTAAAGTTATTTGGTTCCCAGGTCTTTTGAACACACTCACTGAAGAATAAATTTAAATATAGATTATTTTTTTCAGTCTTCAGAAAAAATAAATTGCTGGCAAAAAGGAGTAACATCCGTTGTAGCCTACACAGCACACTATAAATGATATTTAATTAGTGTTTCTGAAAATAATTTTATTGTTCAAGAGACAGATTAGATTCTTTAGGAAATTATTTGTAACAGATGATGGAAGAAAGGCATCCTAAATTTCAACATGAATACAAATTTGCAATTATAAAACAAAACTAGAAAAACCTCTTTTGGTGCAAATTCAACAAAACATTTGAGTGTCGTAAATTATGAAGGTATAAAGCATTTCTTGTTATTTTGATAATACTTCTAGAAAACATGAAACTTTGACAAGAGTATATAATTATAAGAGGTCTAATTACCATAAAGTATTCAAGATAGTTTAATTAGAAATTAAGTCCATTTTCTAACCAAACAGTAATTTTATTTTTCTTAACAAAGAGATAGTTTTAAAACTTTAAGATAATTTTAGGTATAAACAATGCTAAAATTTTAGGCTCACTGGTTAATTAAAATGATAAACAATATTAGGGTGAAAAACAAATTTAAAATGTTTGACAAAGTAAGACTAAAAAGAAACACATTTTAATGTAATTATAGTGCAATTTTCTATAATCAACATGTTTGTGTCCATTTTTTCTACATTTTCTTATATGTATACTTAAGTAATTTCTACATGTGATTATATGCATGTACATGTAGATACACATGCAATTGTGTTGATGTAAATTCATGTAACAATTATTTTCCTTTAAGATTTATGCAGAAAGATTTATGCATTTACAGTCAGAAATCTGGCAAAGAATTATAATTATGCTACCTACTACCCTTTTCTAATCTGCAATTGTCTAATTAATTTGGAAAATGTGCCTATCAATGTCAGTGAGCTTGGGCCTCATAGTATATGTTAAAAAATGGCCTCCATACTGTCCATGTTTCTTTGGGTCTGGCTCAATTCACTTAGTATAAGTTTTTCCAAGTCCTTCCATTTTTAGGAATGGGGTGATGTCATTCTTTCTGATAGAGGCATAAAATCCCATTGTTTGTATGTACCATATTTTTCTGATCCATTTGAGTACTGAGGGGCCATCTGGGTTGATTCCATATAGGGAATAATTAGCACAGGTTTAGGCTAGTCACAGCAGAGGATCACAAGAGCTCAATAGCTATGCGCTTATGAACACATAAGATGATGCTAAGTGCAATGAATCCCACATTATGGAAACGAGTATTATATCACTGTTGTAATTACTTTCAACATGCCATGTGAAACGGTAGCTTTGTTGTTGTTGTTGTTGATGATGATCCTCTTGTATCCCCTTCCTGTGGTTGCCCTGCGCTATCACTGTATCTCATCTGAGTACCCTGGATACTGTATATATACTGGTATTGGAGCTAGGGAAGGGAAAGAGAATATGAAAATCGAGAGATAAAGGATAAAAAGATAAATGACTCCAAAAGCAATACTTACAAAACCACTTGGTGTAAACCAACTGAACAGCTCATGGGTGGAGAGGGAAAGGAGGAGGTGGGGGGAAATGAAGGATGAGGTAACAAATTGTACAGGAAATGTACCCTCTGCCTTACATATGAAACTGTAACCCCTCAATACATCACTTTGACAATAAATAAGTAACAAAAATGGCCTCCAAATCCTAGCTTTAAAGAAAGTTCATTTCTTCTTCTTTAAAAACAAAACAAAACAACAACAACAACAAAATCCCAACAACTTATTAGTCCCTTTGCACCCTTGCTGGCGCCTTCAGCTGCTCCCCGTGGCAAGTCTTCCCTCCAGCCCTTTCCTGGTATTTCTAAGTAGTAAAAGTAAGCAAATGGAATTCCATAGGAATGGCCTCAGCTTCCCTTCCCTTGGAGATCTGTACATCCTACTGCGGTTCTTTTTTTCTTTAAAACGCTTGTCCTTGGAGGAGCAAGGGTAGTCCTTCTGATGTTCCTTTCCACGGCTAGGTTTTCACAGCTGCTTTTCTACCTCTGAGGATGCCACTCCTAGGCTGACATCTGGCAAGCCCGTGATGGAAGAGGCTTTGGGAATTCGGATGGAGAGACCATGGCTTTGTCTCTTCAACCTGACCCTATTCCAGCGGATGGAGCTTAAAACAAAACAAAACAAAAAAATAGAGTTGGAAGATTCTAGGTATGTATTTGATTCCAAAGTTGTCCATTTCTAGAGGGGCACAGGCAACGGGTCTGTATTTTCCTGTTGAGCTGTGTGGAAGTGCATGAAGTTTCCTAAGATTTGGTTTTAGGACCTGATTGCATTTCTGGAGGGTTGTAATCTAGAGCTACCACTTTACAGAAGGAGATGCTAACATCTAATAATAGTGGGTTGAGAAAGCACAAGTTTGTTGATGTCCAAAAAAGGAATTCCACTTTCCAGGCCTGTTCAAGTCTCTCCTCACCTCTCTGCACTGAGCTTGGTTTAAGAAATTGAAATTGGAGGGATTATTGCTTTATTCAAAAGTAGAAATGATTGCAAAAACAATTCAAAAGTAGAAATGATCGCAAAAACAAAATGAAACAAAACAGTGATATGTGTGTATCGGTGGTAAAGCATCGTAGCTCCACATGATACTCCAGAAGTGTTTGAAGACTCATGTGTGTACCTTCAGCCCTGCTTCTGGCGTGTGTGTGCATGGGCGCGCAGGCGCGCGCACACACACTAGAGAGAGGCAGTTCATTGTACTTTTTCCCCAGGGAGCAGCAAAGCTGCTTTTCCATCTTTGCCTTAAGCAAATTTAGTGATAATCCAAAAGATCCTTTGACCTTTCCTTTATGAAGGGGACTTCCTAGGAACATCACAGGACTTTAACCAGGCTCTATAAAGGAGGAAAAGATCTGAGAAGAGAATGTGTGTGAAAGGGCTTTGAAACGGTCTGAAAGTTACTGTTCAGAGTAGCACTAGGATAACAGATAGCTGATAGATAGATACTGCAATAAAGTCTGAAGATTCTAATGTAGTTCATTTTGTATCCATTTGTTTGTTAGTTTATGTTACTACCTCCACGAATTTTAACCAAGTATTTTTCACAAAGAGCTTCTATTAGAAAGAGGAATTTGGGACACATTTTAAAACCTTTTTGTTTTTTTTTTTTAACTAGGGTTTGAACTTAAGGCCTCCTGCTTGCTTGGTTATCACTTGAGTCATGCCTCCAGTCCTGCATATTTTGGGAGATGGAGTCTCTTAACACTCTTCTATCCAGGCTGCCTTTGAAAAAAAACTTATTAATAAGTAGTTAAAGAAAGAGGTTAAGATGTTGCAAGTCAGGTAATGAAGGCAATGCACTTTGATCAAGGTCATCCCTTAGTCATTCTCACCAATCATTCCTCCTCTCATCCCTCCCATCAAGTACACAGTTCACGTTTTACGTAATGTACATTGAACATAATGACTATGTTTGCTCAGCCTTCTTCCTTCCATTTGTGTGCATCTAAAAAATATATCAATTAAAAGTTAGGAGGTGAGGGATAGGGATGTTGCTTGTAATAGTTTTGCAAAGAGCTAAGTCAACAGAACATATTGAATGACACTTGTATGAACAACCATGCTCATTGAAGCATTATATACCATAGCTAGGATATGGAATCAACCCAGATGCCTCTCAGTAGATGAATGGATAAAGAAAATGTGATATATCTATCTATCTATCTGTGTGTGTGTGCATATATATATATGTATATATGTACATATACATATATACATATACATATATATGCACACACAAAGGAATTCTATGGTTCTGTCATTAGAATGATATCACTCCATTTATAAGGAAATGGGAAGAGTTGGAAAAAATCATATTAAGTGAAGTAAGCCAGACCCAAAGAAACATAGATTTCATTGTTTCCCTCATTTGTAATAATACGTTTGTAATAATTTGTAATATATGTTTAGGATAGTCCTAGCAGAGAATCACAATAGTTCAGTATCTACCTACATATGACCATAAAAAATGATGCTAATCAGAATTATCTCCAGCATATGGAAACAAGAGGGTTTTCTTTTCATGGCTGTTTTGTTTTTTCTTTTTCCCTTTCTTTCTTTCTTTTTTTAGTGTACTGTTTTAAGTTATTCCTTTTGCCTTTCTTTCTTCTTCTTCTTCTTCTGGTTCTCCTCCTCTCCTTGTGGTCATTGTTTCTGATTTCAGTACCCTCAGGGGGAGGGAAAGAAGGGGAAAACACGGGAGGAGGTAGCACTATTTGAAAAGAAATGTACTCATTAGCTGACTTATGTAATTGTAACCCCTCTGTACATCACCTTTACAGCAAAATAAAGTTTAAAAAAGAAGAGAAAGCAAATTTTCAGGGTTTTTACATGGTCAAGGAAGTACTCTAGAGTGGAAGCAATCTAGGATTGGCCATGTAATTCCACCCAAAAGGGCCAAGAAACTCAGTTCTAGAAGCACTAAAGAGAAAGAAATACTATTCCATAGTGAATTGAGCTACTGAAGGGATTTGCAAATCTTATATATGGAAGTGTATACTACTAAATATAAACTAATACACTCATCTTAAATTCTTCTTTCCATTGCAACTGATTACTGTTAAAATCATTTTTTGTTTTTTCATTTAATTAGCAATTTATTGAGTGCTAATTTACATAGTGTTAGTGCATAAGTTACATAGTGTTCATTATGATTTGAAGTGGTGTTAAGAAAGGGGAAGAGCCAGTCTTTGTTCTTAGGACATGCAAAAGTCAGTGTTGAAAAGAAGCTAGATTTAGCTTTTAAACTGATAACTAAATATGTTGGGTAGTGTGCAAGTGTATACAAAGTGCACACAAATATTAACTGAAATAGGGTAGATTCCAGAGAGAATTCAAAAAATATAGTTCCTTAGAAAGGCAGAGTCAAAGTTCAGCAAAATAAAGCACCAGGAAGCAGGTATTTGGAAAGGGTGGACTGGGCTCAAGGGCAGGGCACAAAGGTAAATAAATGAAGAGGAGACATGGAGAGGAAGGCTATCAAGAATTCAATGTATATCATTCAAAATTAAGAAGAGTGGGGGAGTAGGAGAAGGATTAATGAGAATATTGAAAGGTGTGACATTGATCTAGATGCATGATATTAGTAAACTGTTTGTTGAAGATAATTCCTTTATAGAACTTCTCAAAGATAATTAAAAATAAAGTAAAAAGAACATAATATTCAAATAGATTCATTCTGTAGTAGCCACAGAGAAGGAGATGGTTTTACAGCTATGGAGATATGCAAGAAAAAAATGGATTCTTAGTTCTGAGGAGAATGAAGTTCTAAGTTTTAAAAATCATATCGTCATTGCTTTATTCTATGAGATGATGCATTTAAAAAACTGAAGTCAGCCATCTAAAATAATGAAGCAAAAGAAGAATTTATTTCCTGATTATATCAAACAAAACATGTTTTTCCATGTGGTTGGAAGTACTGGGTGTCTTCAAAGGTATTTTATTTTAAATTGCTCTTTTGTTTTAAATAGAACTGTGCTTCAAATAGAGAGTAAGTTTTTAGAAATTCTTGTACTTACTTTTGAAAAAGTATATTTAAAAGTTTTTTGGTTTTTTTTGGCCAGTCCTGGGCCTTGGACTCAGGGCCTGAGCACTGTCCCTGGTTTCTTCCCGCTCAAGGCTAGCACTCTACCACTTGAGCCACAGCACCACTTCTGGCCGTTTTCCATATATGTGGTGCTGGGGAATCGAACTGAGAGATTCATGTGTAGGAGGCAAGCACTGTTGGCACTAGGCCATATTCCCAGCCCCTATTTAAAAGTTTTTTATTTTACTTTTTTCTGTGTATTTTTAAAATGTTGGTCCTGACTTCTTAACAAAAGAAATATATTGCTCTTCCTAAGTCATTGTAGCTGAAGCTGGAAGGATCAGCAAGGTAATAAAATCTGAGAGTAGTGTAATTGTGGAAAAGTTAAGAGGACAAGGACAGCTGCTTAGGTCAGAAGCATTTAGTTCTGTGCAAGAAACATCTATTGATTATTATAGCTAAGCCATCAAAAATGTACTGAATGGTGGAAGAGAAAAATCTAAAGTCATTCATATTGGGTTACAACAGAAATAAACAATGCAATATGGAATAAACAACCTAGGGCACAAGAGAAAGGAGTGATATTTCTAACTGTAGACTAGATAATGGTTCACAGAACATTAATATATTCTGGACCTAGAATGATGAGCAGGAGGTGGCAAGGAAAAAGTATGCACAATGTAGCTGAGGACTATTTCAGATTAAAATCAAACTATGAAAAAACACATCGAAAGGAAATGTCTGGCTTATTTGTGCTATGACAAACAATCTAAGATGATAGGAGCATTGTGAGATTGTGTGTGTGTGTGTGTGTGTGTGTGTGTGTATACAAGCAGAGAAATAATTGATGAGTATAACAGAGTAGATGGAGACTAGAGTGCAGAGAAATGTGAATGCATAATAAGATGGATTTTATTTTCCAAAATAGATATACTGAATAGATGTCAACTTGGGAAATGAGATGAAAAAACTTGGGCTTGAAGCTGAGTGATGAATGTTTATAGTTAGATCTTATGGAAGGAAGAGCCTCTAAGACATCCAAGAATGAGAACTTATGAAATGAAACTAGAGAAGTAAGAATGGAGAGATATTGTTGTAGGATGTTGTGGAAATAGATTTAACCAATTGCTTGACTGCTAACTGCATAGAAATAATGAGGGAGAAGTGAGAGTTAGATTGGAGACTGGGTTTCCTATTGTGGATGATATCTATGTATTATCATCATTTCTGAAGCTGTATTCTCTTCCTTGATATGATTTTCAATGATTCTATAAATTCAGAGATTCTATAAATTCAGAGAACTGCATCCCCAAATTCATTTATATTTGTTGGATTGATGAATGCCAGCTCAGTTTAAATAACGTTTTATCCCATCACCCACTGTTGAACTCTTTGTTCCATTACAACATTGGAATAGATGTAGTTTCAGGATCTATAATCATAGAAACAACCATATTAAGAAAAATATATAATTGAGAGAAGGAAGGTAAGCCAGTAGGTGTGGAGTTGGGGACAAGAGAGGGTAGGAAGAGTTATGAATGTATATCTGTATACGAATGAAAATTTCATGATGAAATCCATTATTTTGTATAATTAACATACACTAATTGGTTTAAAAGACAATGTCATACTATGACCTTTAATGTTCAAATATTCTTCCCTTTCTGTCTCTATCTCTGTCTCTGTCTCTCTTGGGAGTTCAATGCCCAGGCTGGTATTGAACTAATGATCCTCTTTCCCCAATCTCCAGAGTACTGTCTTCTATGTAGTATTTTCTTACCACTAGATGTAATTCTCCCAATCTCTGTACTTGTCTGTTTGCTCTTAGGTAAGAGAAAGAAACAACGCTATTTATTAAAAAAAACTATTGTAAGGGTGAAGTATATTGGGGTTACAGTTATATGAATCAGGTAATAGGTACATTTCCTTTTGAATAGTGTCATCTCCTCCTTCGTTCTCTCCCAGTTTTTCCCTTCTGACTTCCCTCCCCCTAAAATTGTATAGTTCATTTCCAATTTAATGTCTAGTAGGTTTCACTGCTGAATTGGATCATGTTTGTCCCACTGTTTCTATGCTTCCTTGTCTCTTCCCCAAATCAGATAAACTTATATACAAGACAAAGGTACAGAAATAAAAAAGAGCCACAGAAGAAAATAAACTAAAGAAAAAAAGAAAAGAAGGAAAGATAAGAAAAAAATGATCATTTTATATGAGCTTATGCATGTAGACATTGAGCCATTGTAATCCTTTTCTAAGAATATCTTCTTTTGTTCTCACTGTATGAATGTTTCGGCTGCTTTTTAATTAATCACATCCAAGTGTAATTATTTGTCTTTTACTATCCATTGGGGTTACTTGTAGATTTATAGGCACATTCTAGTTATTACAAATGAAGTAAGTCATGTACCCTAAGCCTTTGCATCTGGCTTACTTCTATTAGTATGCTTTTCCCCAAGTCTTTCCAAACAAAGTGATTAACCTGCACCCATTGTTGAATGTGAATTTATTTTCAGAGTCTAGTGATTAAAGCTGAAAAGTACTTTCATAAAGTCAAAAGAAAGGTTGAAAGGATGACATAGATCAAGATGTATTATGTGCATAAACTGCTTTGTTAAATGGCAAAAAAACCAAAGCAAAACCTCAATACATAATCTGAAAAATTAAGAAAAGTGAGGGAAAGAGTGAGCTGGAAAGGGTGGGTGAGAATTTTGAAAGGGTTGACATTGATCAAGTCACTCCATTGATAAACTGCTTTGTTCAATGGTTACTATTTTTATAACTACTTAAAGGTAGGAAACATATTAAAAAGAAATGCTGTCATGTTTGAGAGTGTTTCATAATGCTTGAGGAAGTTTCCCTTTATTGGGTCATTTATATCTGCTGTAGCAACTCCTTGGTCCTCTTTGAACATTTGTCTGGTGAAGGTTCCTCACAGACATTCTGTATTAGAGCAGCTCTAATACAGCATTGGGTCTAATACGTATTGGGTCTATTTCCTCAGGTCTATGGGAAGCATGAACTCATTCTTGTGCCAGATAATAAATTAACAGCATGCTGCTCTTAAATTTGCTGGCCAGACCATCTCAACTTCTAGATTTTCTGAGTCAGAGTCAAACTGTGTTTCCAGAATCACATGGGACCAATCAAACACAAAAGTCAAATACATTATGCATCATAAGATGTGTACCTAGCAATATCTTGTAAGTCATTCCAATGTATTTGAGCTCATATGCAATAGATATTTCTAAATAAATTTAACCATTAGACATCTCTCTCACTCATATTATAAAACACAGTGTAATCCTTATTTTGGTGTAGGATTGTTCTTAGGAAAGATTTACATAAAATGGGATATGAAGCCAGGTCACTTGGGTTAAAAATGTTAAGTTTTAGACATTTCTGTGCCTTTAATTTTTTCATCTGTAAAATTTAGTTTGTGACAGTTCAATCTAACATGGCTCTTAAAGGGTGTTAAAGGATGCAATTAGAGGTAAAGCTTATAGAACCCAGAACAGTGTTTTTATCCATCATTTAGAAACCCGTGGTTACGAATTGTTGTGAATTGCCTAAATGTTAGCTAACGGATGTTGGGCTTAAAATATATTTAGGCATGTAAAACAGTATTTAAAGATAGGCCTGGGAAAAGAAGAATTCATTTATACCATGTACTAAGAAAATTTCTCTAACATTTTTATTTGTTGATGAGATTACAGGTAAAATATGAATAAAAATTATGAAGTAAGACTTTTCAAGCAAGGTCGGTGCATACTTTAGAACATGCTTTAAAAATTGTTTTTGAAATTCACCTTATTCGAGCTCTGTGTTTATTGCTGTTATATTGAACGGGGCTGATGAGATCAGATTTATTTGATTAGTATGTAGTATTATTTTTTGCATGGTATATAAGTTAGTTATGCAATATCTATGGAATTTTAGAGATATTTGGAACTAGAAGTGGTTGTATTGTATACATAAACTGCTCATATAAATGGAAAAAAAATCAATAAATACCATAAAAATTAAAAAAAGAGAAGGAAGGTATTATTGGTTGCGAGGGATGGGTGATAATGTTGCAAGGGGTAACATTGATCAAGAGGCATTGTATTTATTTATTTTTTATTTATTTATTTATTTTTTTTTGGCCAGTCCTGGGCCTTGGACTCAGGGCCTGAGCACTGTCCCTGGCTTCTTCCCGCTCAAGGCTAGCACTCTGCCACTTGAGCCACAGCGCTGCTTCTGGCCGTTTTCTGTATATGTGGTGCTGGGGAATCGAACCTAGGGCCTCGTGTATCCGAGGCAGGCACTCTTGCCACTAGGCTATATCCCCAGCCCCAAGAGGCATTGTATTTATAAATAGCTGTTTTGAATGACAACACTTTATATAACTGTTTACAGATAATACAAATAGTTTTAAAGATTTGGTAATTTTTTAAAGTTTAGAATCTTGGCATACATGCAATGAGATCTGTTAGGGGTTATCAGGACTCATATCTGACTGGGAAATTAAGTTATATTTTGTAGGTATCTTATACACTCAAGTAATTTTATTCAATGTTTTTAGGGTGATTGTACTTTGATATTAAACAAATGTTAAGCTCATTTTAAAGAATAATTTTTAATTGAATGATTGAGTTGTTAAAGAATGTTAATGATTCCTTTAATTCAACAATGGGAAATCAGTTGATGTATCAAAGTATTGCCTTGACTAGATCCTTCCTGTATGACAATAGCATTTTTCCTTTTCAGTATTATAGAATTCCCATTATTGTCTTAAACTTTTAATTCAGATACATATGTAACTTGGCTCTTATGAATAAAAGGGCTACCATTGATGGTTTTTTAACTTTATATTTTAAGGAAATTTATTCCATTATCTATTTGTGAGGAGGTATTTCATGCTTACTTCATAATTGGTACTCTCTTGGTACATTGTTATCATTGCAAATTACTGGAAAGAAACAATTCTACTTTCAAGTCCCTTTTGCAAATGTAAATGATCTTTCTGTCAGAACCAGGAGGGCAAATACATTCACTATCCATGCTGGGTTATTAAGACTCAAGATAAAAGTTTATAAGGGCAAAGTACTATAGATATTTAACTAGAATAAAAGTTTTGATGAATTTATATGTAATTTTAGGGGAAACATCAGTTGGCCATCAAGAATGCTATAATGAGTCTTGTGATGGTGACTCATGCCTGTAATCCTTGCTACTTGGGAGGCTGAGAACTGAGGATTGTGGTTTGAATCCAGCTGGGGCAGGAAAGTCTGTGAGACTCTTATCTTCAATTAACCATGAAAAAAATGGAAGTGCTGCTGTGGGTCAAAGGAGTAGAGTCTTGGGCTTCAGTGCAAAAAGCTCAGGTCACTGCCCAAGCCCCATGACTGACAACAAAAAGAAGTGTTATGGGGATAAATTTCTATGATTTCAGTGAACTCTATTCAACCTCAAAGTGTTCAAAATTCTGACATGAACTGAATACAAATGTTCTATTTACCAGAAACCCATCTACTGTTCTAACTTGATGACTAACAAATTAGGCCTTAGCCAGCACTACATGGAACATTATAATTTTTGCTAGGATATGGCAAATTATTCTAATGATATCACATTTTACTGGAATAGCTAGATAATGCATAACTTGATAAATTTACATGGGCCCACTTAGTAGAATGGAGATGTACATAATGAATGAGCTGGCATGGAAGCCCATTTCTTCCACATCTGAAGGAAAGAAAGATGCACTTAGAGCATCTCATCTGCATGAGATTTCCCCTAGACTTTCTTGCCTTCATTTCTTCTCCTAGTAGTGGATATTATAAACTATGATATTGGGTTTGTAAAGAAATTATCTTCTCTCCTGAATTCTATGTGGCAGATCCGGTGTATAAAACAATTACAATTACCAAATGTCTGTGGCTCACACCTGTAATCCTAACTACTCAGGAAGCTGACATTTTAGGATTGAGGTTCGAAGCCAGCAGGCTCAGTAAAGTCCAAGTACCAAAAAAGCTGCAAGTGAACCTGTAGGTGAAATGATAGAATGCTAGCCTTGATCAAAACAAACAAACAAAAACAAAACCCCTCAAGAACAGAACTCAGGCTCTGAGTTCTCAAGTCCCTGGACTGGTACACACACACACACACACACACACACACACACACACACACACACACACACGCACCCAACTAGTTATGGCATTAAGTTTTCTCTCAAACTAGAAATATTATCTGTGATTAATGATGGAATGTAATTTATGCATAAATCACATGGGATAGAATAAATGTTTTTAAAACTATATTGAATGCTAAGCTGGTTTGTGGGGGAAAAACTGCAGTTGTTGAACTGTTTTTCTTGAATTTTAATTCTGTCTCACATTAAGTGCTACGTAATTTTGGTTCAGCTATTTAGATTATCTCAGTATCTTAAATTTTTAATTCTGTAAAACAGAGGTGGAATGATTTTGGCTGTTTGGTGACATATATTATATATATACATATATATACATATATACATATATACATATATACATAAATATCATCTAGAATAGTATCTCTAACTCATGGTATCTAATGTGAGAAAGGCAAGCAGATAGAACATTCCTTAAAAATTATTGGTGGGAGATAGCGGCAGCCTTCAGTTTCACCCTTCATGTAGCTAACAATCTCTTAGGAATAGCTAGAAATCAGTAAGGTCAAACACCCAAAGTAGAAAGCGAACAGCAAGTATAGAGAATGTTTCCTAAGGGTTTAAGAGACAAGAAATTCTTCATGACAATAGTAGTGCTTAAACTGAGATTGAAAAGGACAGATATTTCCCTAATTCTAGAGAGATAGACAGGCAATCCTGACAAGGACATTAAGTGAAGGCAAGTTCAAGGCATGGCATGTGTGATATGTATTCTAGGTAGAGATGAATTATTAGACTCTTAAATTTTGTGTTCAAACATTTGAACTTCTACCTCTAGAATATTATTGGAGGACTTAAATTTCAGAAGTGGCATGATCATCAGAAAAATGTTAAGCCAGATATAAGAAGATATAATGTATGTTAGTGATGTACAAGAATAGAGAGAAGAAATCTGATACAGATGTCCAGTTTAGATAATTTTGTCTGTCTAAAGTAATCCTTTATAGAACATTGTGTATCAGAAATAAATGTCAGTACTGGTAAGTTGTATCCATGGTTTAACCTATGGTACTCAAAGGGAGGGGAGCATTAAGGAAAATTTGTAATATTAAGGTGACTGAACACAAGAAGTTAGAATTTCCAGAGGCAAGAAGTAACATAGGTAATTTTTTCAGTTTGAGAGATTAATACTTAAGTGTCACATGGTAAAGAGATGTAAAAGATACTAAGAACATAAAGGATTTATAATTTGTAATTGGTGAAATATATGTCAGGGAATTAGTGGCAATAGTACCAAATTAGTGACAAGTACTGAGAAGTAAAATTATGGAAAAACTTTAGTTTTGGTGATTAAGCTGGGTCCTAATGCTGGCTGGACAAGTGCTCTCCTACTTGATCTATACTCCCAGAACCTGATTTTACTTATTAATTTATTAAGTTTTATTAATTTATTAAGTTTTGAGATGGAGTATTTCTACCTTGGTGTGTGTGGTCTAGAAACTTGAATTCTTCCTGTGTCTGCCTCCTGAGTTTGAGGTTATAGGCATGTACCTCCAGGCATGCCCAGCTCCTTTCCTACATGTCTAATGAAAGGTAATTATTACTTCAGAAAGACAAAACTAAGGAACTCACAAAAAGTCAGAAAATAAATTATTGTGGTTTTTCTTGTTTATTTATGCCCAATACACTGTGGTTGACTACATCTTATTGTAAAATGAGTGTGGTCCAAAATTTGGGTAATGATAGGCTCAACAATGTCTTCAGAATATAGAAATTTACTTATTATGTGTTCAATAAATGCCATTTTATTAGAGATTTTGTAAGAGAATCACAACAAAACTTAAATTTCAGTTTGAGTTTATGTAATAAGATTTTTTTAAGAGTATAAATAAAGAGTTGGTCAGTTAAAATGTAGGGGATAGTGTTTACACTTTTATGTTAATGTGGCAATAAATAGCCAATTTAACACAAATGACCCAAGATTATTGAATAAATTTTCTCAAGATGATTGTGTGGGCTGGGGCGCCCTTGGAGGTGAATGGAAAGGGAAGAGGAGTAGAAAGGGACAATTGTTGTTCTGAAGGAGTTTAAGGAAACGAAAAATGAAATGAAACATGAGGTAGCAGAAAGCTCGTGAATGACACTAGATGGGAGGGGACTGGAGTTGGTGTATTTCTTCTTTTGCCTGAGAAAGAGCCATACATGTTTACATGCTCTAAAGGAGCTGAGAAAAGGGATATTTGAAATTACAGGAGGGACAGGATACAACAGATGAATGAAGTCCTTTCTCCAGATGAAATGTATGTGTGTGGAGGGGGGAGATGAGATCAAGGTCAAGGGAAGAGTCACTAGTTTGAAGCAAGACAAAAAGACTTCTCCATTTTTGAGACTTGAAAGAAAGAGGGAAACAAGATCCTGATATTTGTCACTGAGAGAGCAGGGAGTTGAAGGCTATTCCTCCTGACAGCTTCAATTTCTCTGTGAAACAGAAGTAAGGTCATTCACAGAGAGAAAAAAAAACAAAGCGTGAGGGGCTGAGGTTGGCATTGAAGAAGGGTGAGGAACTCTGCATAGCTTTTGAGGACAGGGAGAAGGAACTGGCCCTGGAGGGATACAAGGTGTTGCATGGGTCTCAACTTTACAATTGAATTCTTTTCTTTGGCACCACTCAGAAGTCTGGGTGTAGGGTTTCTTTTGAGGGGAGGAAAAAAACATATAGATCTGCCTTCATAGAAATAAAGCTTCTTTTTGTTTTATGGTATATACCGTTCAACATTCAAATCTGTGTTCTTTCTTCTGTACATTTGGGTATAGCTTACTGTTTGAAGCATTCCAATCAACTCATTTAAAAAGGACCATTAGTGGAATATTGTTGAGATTGGATTCAGAGGCAGAAAAGGGAGATAAAGGAGAGTAACATGGGTGAGTTTGATCAAAATGTATTATATACATATATGGACATGGCAAGTGAAGTCTCTTTGTACAAATAATTGATGGTAATAAATAGTGACATTCCATTTAAACCAATGATGTGTTCCATTTCAACAGAGGCAAACCCAAAAAGATCACAGCAATTTGGAGAAACACAAATAAGAGGATAACAGTGCAGTCTGGTCTGGTCATAAAGTAACTCTCTCTCTCTCAAAAATAACCATAACCAAACACAGAGTAGGACTGGTAGAATGGTTCAAAAGGTAGAATGCCTGTGTAGGCATTCAAATCCCTGTGAATTCAAATCCCAGTACCACCAAAAAATATCAATTGAAATCCTAGACAAAGGAGATATAAGTAGTCCTAAGGTGACTCATGTTAAATTTGGATTTGTTTCTTAACAGTTCTGGTAGTTAAATTAAGTGTCCTCATCACTCTTATTTTATAAGTGATATAATTCTTGCTAGTTAAGAGACTAACACTGACCTTTACCTTCTTCATTTATCACAACTCGGGCTGGGAATGTGGCCTAGTGGTAGAGTGCTCGCCTCGTATACATGAAGCCCCGGGTTCGATTCCTCAGCACCACATAGATAGAAAAAGCCAGAAGTGGTGCTGTGGCTCAAGTGGCAGAGTGCTAGCCTTGAGCAAAAAGAAGCCAGGGATAGTGCTCAGGCCCTGAGTTCAAGCCCAAAGACAGGCAAAAAAAAAAAAAAAAAAAAGGAAGGTTTGTTAGTTGGTCGGAAGGCTGTGGGTTATTGTTAAGCTGTTTAACATTTATCACAACTCATGCTCAATTGATCAATTGATCAAATTGATCAATGAGATTTCAAAACCCCTGAAACAACAGCCAAATACGAAGCATCTTTAGGTGTGCCTCTTTTATTTTTTGAGTCATTTCTCCTCTCTCTTATAAAATCTGCACTCTTTGTAACAAGACTGCAAAAGTGATTTAGTACAAGATGCAGCAAACAACTGCATTTGTGATAGTTTTAGCTGATTTTGCATAAATAACTTATGAGATAAGGATAAGTTTCACATTGTTGGGAATGAATAGTAAATAGGAAAAAAACAAAAGTAGAATAATATTTCAGAATCTGTGGAAATTATATGAAATTTAAATTTTAGTGTCCATAAATACAGGTTTTACTGTGATATTTCTTCATTTGTGTATTGTTCTTTTCTAGTTTCTCCTGACAATATCAGAACTGAGCAATTGTAACAGAGGCCTAGATGACCTGAGCAACATGAAATATTTTACTTTTTGAGTATAGGAAAAGTTTGCTCATGCTGTCTTTGGAGTTGGTCCCTGGATACACTGTGCTTTCATATATTCAGATATTAATATTTTTGCTCTGTAGAGGACTTAAGTTATTTAAAGTATCGTTTTGATATTTTACATTATAATTATTTTGATAGACTAACCTGTTTAATAAACCATTTTAAGGCCTGAATTTTGTCATTAATTTATGTCATGGAGCATCATTGAATTTCTGCTGGGTATTTTGACAGATCCTGGAAATATAATGATGAGCTCAATAAACAGTATTGTTTAGTATGTGGCATGATTGGTAATCAGGTAGAGAATGGTTCAAAATTGGCCTTCATTATTTACTTCCCGTATAATTTTAGACAAGTCTCCTTAGTTGCTTTAGATGCAAAGAATGTTACACCTACTTATCTCAGAGTTGTCTTGTGATCCACTTGTTACATAATCCATGCAGTCCAAAATATGGCATACAACATGTGCTCAGTTCATGATCTATAAGTTTTATTAACAGGATATGCTAATTTCTATAATGGGAGAGGAGCCTGGTTCTATGGAAACCAAGAGGATGGCCTGACTT
Source organism: Perognathus longimembris pacificus (assembly GCF_023159225.1). Lineage (NCBI taxonomy): Eukaryota > Metazoa > Chordata > Mammalia > Rodentia > Heteromyidae > Perognathus > Perognathus longimembris. The sequence continues at coordinate 113,807,392 of NC_063162.1, forward strand.
GAAACACTTCAGCTTGCACTCAGAAATGTGGTATAATTTATCTGGCAGGAGTTACAGAAGATGTTGTGCTTCTTTGAGCACTCCTGAGCAATGCCAGGGGCCTTCTGTTTGGCAGGGCTAATTCTTTTCTTTCATATTTTTTTTCTTTTAGTTGGCTTTCTCCTTTGTGTCTCAGCATTCTTCAGGATAAAAACCTCCTAACGCTTAGGGAGAATCATATCCCAGTTACTGGAGCTGGCAGAAATCCTTTAGAAAGAACATTTCTTTGCAGGTATAAATTCTAACTCACACAAATCTGCATTGTTAGTGAGAACAGTACCTTTAATATATGAGTCCACAGGAAGATGAGATTTGTATTGCTAAATAAAATGCCCACTTGCCTCTTTCTATTTCTCTGGACTGAAAAATATATGGTAGGAAGCTATCAGTCTCGCTTCAAATACCCTTTACAAGCTCTAATTTTCTGTTGCTATTGCAACTGTTTCTAGCTTCGTCAATGTTGAAATTAGAAAGATAGAGGAGAAGGAAGCACTGGGAATATGTTTATATTAAGTTGAATCAGTTAGAAATCCAGATTGGATTTTGACATTAAAAGTCATATATAATGGTTTTACCCTTGATGTCACTGTAACTGATTTTGGTACCCTGGGCCTTGTATATATGTTTATTGGAACTGGGGAAGGAAGGGGAACATTAAAATGGAGAGACAAAGGGTCAAAGGTGAACCAGTGCAACAGCAATACTTACAAAACTATATGCTGTAAACCAACTGTACAACTTAGGAAGGGGAGGAAGAAATTGGGGTGGGAGGTAGGTGGGAGAAAAATGATGGAGGAGGTAACATGTTTGATAAGAAATGTACTCACTGCCTTACATATGAAACTGTAACCTCTCTGCACATCACTTTAACAATTAATTAATTAATTAATTAAAAAGTCATGTATAAGATTTGAAAACCTCATAAGGAAGATATCATCACTACAAATACAGAGCTTTTTGGCAAAATAAAGAAACAGTTCACATGATACGACATCCAAGTACAATGTATGCAATGATTGCTTAGATGATGATGACTTATACAAAGTCTAGAAAATATTTTTTTTAGTGGGGAATGTTTATGTGCAAATCTTTATAATTGCAGTCTGGTCATACATATTACTTTGGATAGGCAAATTGGTTTTAGGTTTTCTTGAAATGTATGTGGAATTTGGACAATGGAATCAACATACTACAGCTCCTACAGATAGTTTTTTTTTTTTTTTTTTTTTTTGCCAGTCCTGGGCCTTGGACTCAGGGCCTGAGCACTGTCCCTGGCTTCTTCCCGCTCAAGGCTAGCACTCTGCCACTTGAGCCACAGCGCCGCTTCTGGCCGTTTTCTGTATATGTGGTGCTGGGGAATCGAACCTAGGGCCTCGTGTATCCGAGGCAGGCACTCTTGCCACTAGGCTATATCCCCAGCCCCCTACAGATAGTTTTGAAAGAAAACTTGAACTGGAATTTTTATATTGGATCCACAGTGATCATGACACACCTTATTTTTGTTTCTTTCTCTGTATGTACGACTAGAAAATGGGATGATTAAACCCATCTCATAGCATTGTGTGCAAAGTATCTGAATAAATACATGTGAATATTCTGGCATATACTAAGTACTTCCAAAATTGTAGCCATTATTATATTAGAAATGATTGCTCTTTGCCTCAGCTTGACGGCAAAGATATAATTACCCTATCAATCTATTTTATTCAGAATCATTCATCTCAGAACAATTTTCTCTAGCATATGAATGCAAACCACTACTTTATTGTATTAAACTGAACTTTTAAAAATAATATTCTTTCAAAAATTTTCTTTTCAGATAGAAAAGGGCTTAATTTGTCACTAAAATTAATTTATAAAATAAAGAATTCCTTTTAATTGCAAAATCAAGAGAATTTCTGACACTGGAGAAATTCAAATAGTGAAATTTAAAACAATATAATCTAGAAATATAGAATGGGGTTTTAGGAAATGACTTGATATCTTGGACTACAAACACAACAGTTTAGAAAGCTATGTTACTGCCAAGTAACACACTCAAAGAAGCAATGTTGATTCATTACAAAGTATATGGCTGTTTTTTTTTTTTTACCATATAGACCACGAATATTAAAGTACAGGAATGAGAACATGGCCATGTAGTTTGTAACAGAGAAATATAGTATAAATATAAGAATGAGAAATTATTTCCAGGATATAAGGCCACACATTCTATGTTAAGATTTTTTTTTAATTAAAAATAACAGAAAACTACATTTACTAAGTTAATTGTATTAGAAGGTTAGAGTAAGGTAACTGCACATGCATTTTCATTACCTGTGTATGTTATGTATTGCATGTTATATACATTAAATGCAATTTATGTATGTATAGCAATATATCTTTAAATAAATATATCTGAAAGATATTGGAAAAAACTATATAAGGAGGATTTTGAAGTGTGTATGTTCAAATTGTAAACAGGATCTGGGAAGATTTCATGGAGAGGTGACATTTGAGCAGAGACTAGAAGGCAATTTAGAAATGCACACAGGGAATTCTGAAGGATAAGTGAGTCAGAGAGTATGGACACAGAGTGCAGAGTTCTGAGGTTTGAGAATAAACCTGGGGTGTTTGAATAATGTCAAGGTGGCCAGAGTGTCTGCGAAGTTCAGTAGAAGATGAAATTGGGGAAGTCCTGCTTGAATGCTGCCCAGTCTCATAGTTCACCGTAATGACCTTTTTAACTTGTGGCAAGGATGGGAACCATTCATCTTATAAATGAAATGGCTTAACTTATGTTTGAATGTATGTTAGTGATATTCCTTGGTGGAGTTACAGACAATAAATGACAAAAAAAAAAGGAAGAAGAGGGGGGAGGTAGAAGATGTAAAGTTAGGGACTTGGCTTTATTTCAAATGAGGCCCAATGGTATTTTGCATTTGGGTGGTAGTGGAAAAGACTGAAAGTCAAATTCTAGATACATTTTAAAAGTAGAATCAACAGGATTTACTGATCAGTTACATGTAACACACACATTTTATTTTTGTCTTGAATATCTGAATAGTGGAATTGCTACGTCTAAGGCTAAAATAAGGAAGGATCAAGTATGGGGTAAAGCCAAGAATTCAGTTTAAAAATACTGATCTGAGATAGTACCCAACTGAATGGCTATCTCCTTAGCGGACCTGGTTATGGGAAGAAAGTTATGTTTGAGGTAGAAATTGCACATCTTAAGCATGTAACAGGAAAATTCTCATGGTTACACCACCCAAAGAGTCCTTTATACCATTAGGGACTGTATTCTGGTGCTGTCAAATGTTTCTGATGGTACTGCTTAGTCTTTCATTCTTCACTAAAGCATTTTTTAAATAAATCCAGCAAACTAGTGAAGAAGAGATTTACTATAACATAAAGAAATAAAAGAATAGGATATTGGAAGGAAAACAGGAATCCTTGAAGTTATCAGTTATGATGGCACTAATGGCCTTGGAGACATTAACAGTGAGTCCAGAGTTAAACCCTCCAAAGAATGAGAGGCCGTGTTGCTGGAAGTTGTGGAGACTACAGCAAGATGTGATGATGGTGGTGAGTGAAGAGTCAGAGTTCACAAAGTTCATGACCTCATATTCGTGATCCTTATCTTCATATTCATATTTCTGGGAATAACCTAAGAGCAGGCAGGGCAGAGTCTTTTCTTTGAGGTGAAGGGTAAAGAAGAGTGATTGAAGGAGAAGCTCTTGTTGGAGAAACATAGGTAGAAGAGCTAAGAGGCAAAGGGAATTCAGAGAAAATTTGAATGTGAAGAAAGAACCAGAATAAGCAAAACTGCTAATCAGAAGAAAGAAATAAGCAATAAAAATCAAAGCATATTTAAATAAAATAGAGATCAAACATGCAAAGAATCAATGAAAGATTTTATTCTTCAAGAACTAAAACTTAAAAACTCTCAAATATTAGCTAAAAAAAGGAGAAAGAAGACTCAGATAAATAAAATCAGAGACAAAAATAAATATTAAAACTAACACCAGAGAAATAGAATACTTATTGCAAGTTATTGACAATTTTAAAATAAATTTTATTTTAGAAAGTGGGCAAACTCCTAGCTATGTAAGCCTTGTCCCTACCATTGTTGATTTTGTTGTTGCTGCTGCCTTAGGTATGAATATATGTATGTGTGTATTACACTCTATTTATATAATTCATTTAACGGTAGCAATACTTATTAGATGGCTTTTTTATGGCAGTCATTGGAGAAAATAGCAGTACGTAAAACAGACATAGTAATAACATTCACATTGTCTTTCTTCCAGATATGAATTAAAGATCCCCTTTAGTCTTAGTAACCCAAATGATGTAAGTCATATTTTTATGATAAATGACGCAAAAAACAATTTTTGCCTGTCTTCCTTTAGAACATGTTAGTCCCACTGACTTTGTGTATAAAAGGAATAAATTTCTCTAAGCTCAGAGTCTAAAATTTATAAATATCAAGCATCCTAATTTAGCAAACAGGCTGACTGCAATTCAAGTCACTGTAGGTACTAGGGAATGATGCTCAGGCAAGTATTTGTGGAAAAAAAAGAACTAAAACTCCTACACAGGATAAAGAGGAGAGGAAGAATTCCAGCAAAACATATGGATACAGAAACAACACAATCTCTGTATCCTCAACTATTCTCTGAATTCTCTTTGCCTCTTGTTACTCCACCTGAGATATTTGAGATCTCTCTGCTTTTCTGATGTACATGCTGTTTGCTATGAGCTCTTTCCTGATATGAGGTTTCCATTTGTGTCAAATTTTGTGTCAAAAATTTAAAATTTTCCTTCTTAAGTTCTTCATTGATTCATTGGTTGCCCAAGAAAGCATTGGTTAATTAACATTAGATTTTTACTTTTATTGCTTCATAATCAGAATGATGCTCAGTATATATTAAAAAAAATTTTTTTTTTGGCCAGTCCTGGGGCTTGGACTCAGGGCCTGAGCACTGTCCCTGGCTTCTTTTTGCTCAAGGCTACCATTCTACCAACTTGAGCCACAGCACCACTTCTGGCCATTTTCTATACATGTGGTGCTGGGGAATTGAACCAGGGCTTCATGTATATGAGGCAAGCATTCTTGCCACTAGGCCATATTCTGAGCCCTATATTCAAATTTTAAAACATATATTGAGACTTTTTTTACAAGCTAGTATAAACCTATTTGGAGAACACCCATGTGTAACCATACTGTTTCAAGCATGTAAACCTTCACCAAATGTGGTTATGGTAAGGAGCTTCTAAAATGGTTTCCAGTGTTTTTGTCTGCTGGTTTTCATATCCTTGTACATTGCCTTGAGTGTGGGTTAGACATGATAATTTTTTTTCTTAAAATTGGAATTCTGCAAAAATGACACTATCAGATTTGTCATGAACTCACGACTTGTCCTTTGCTCCTCTGTCCTGTTCTCTCTTACTAGTTGTGTTGTGGGCTGTTCTATGGGGAGTTATATGAGGCAAAGGACTAGAAAAGACTCCAGTTATAAACCAGTGAGAAAGTGAGGTCCTTATTCCAACCGTTCATGAAAAACTGAATCCAGTATCTACGATGTTGACTTGGAACTAGATCCTCCCAGCTGAGCCTTCATTTGAAATTGCATTTTGTGAGAGGGGCCTCCAGTTAAGATGTACCAAAGTTCTTGACAGACAGAAACCAAAAGGGTGAATGTTATTTAACCTCACTAGAGTTTTGAGTAATGTGCCATGCAGTAATAGATAAATTATATATTTGTGATACTAACCACTGTAATAGTTGATGTTAATAATTCATAGTACCCAGAATGTGTTCACTTAATTCTATTTTAACAAATACCATAAATGCACTGCGCCATCAGAAACTAAGAGTACAGAGGTGAGCAAAAACAAGTATTATCTCTCATTGTGAATAGTGCAGTCAAGCTTTAAAGATTATAATCACAGATATATTTTCATCACAGAACTCTTTCAAATAGGCATCCTTATTGTTTTTTATTCTAACCCCATACAAATGTGTTTCCTACCTTCAAAACAACACAGACTGTCTATACATCATGAGAAAAGGTTTTCACCCAAAGGGCTTAGTGTTACAGTAAGTGTGTGATTGTATTTAATTATATTTTATATTTTTATTTTACTTTTAAAATATTGTTATGCCTTTCGAGTTTCCTGGAATGGTCTTTTGCTGTGTTCACAGCTATTTCTTCACTTCCTATTAAAAATGTTATAGGCAGTAGATGAAGTGAGAAGGAAAACTAACATTTATTGAAAGATGACTACACCAAAAATATTGTCTGGGTGCTTTAATTTATTTGTTCCTCAATGTTATACTAAGAAATAATTGTAATATTATTCTCATGCTCACTGGGGAAAATTGAAACACAGACAAGCCCATATAGCCAGTGAGTTTTTAATTGAGTAGATTCAATTTACCCTCAAGGGGAGGGCCTTACATATATGCAAAAGCCTCCTCCGGAAGTGGAGATAACTGAGTGCTAATGTCAAAATCTGTGAAACACGAAGAATTGTAGGTTTTACTGCACAGCTGAAAAGACTCATTGTTTTCTTTGAGCTATGTCAATACAATTTCTTTTATAAATATATATTGAATTAAATGTACTAAGCTTACTGTAACAAAAACGTGGCAAATAATAGATAAATTTATTGATATTACAAAAAACCCTAGAGAGTAACACAATTATTATCCCTTTGAATATAATGCAGTATTTAACAAGGTCATAACAAGTCTTATATTATGCGTTCTTTCTTACCACTGACCTTAATGATTCATTGACTGTTAGAGAAAGTAGAACCCCAAGCCACTTGGCTCAGCCTTTCAACACCTTCTCAAGGGCATAATTCAACATTTTCCAGGTATCAGGAAAAGTGACATTTGAAGCTCGGGGACAATAACCTGTATCTCAAACCTTATTTTTGCTGAAATTGTACAATAGTGAATTAAGTGCCATATACAACTATAGTAGATGTATTACAGAGTTAAATTCTCCTTTCCACTCAGGGAGCTGCAAAGTTGAATATTAGTCCACACATCATGTCTGTCTCAAATAAAGAATAAAAAAGCAACAAAATTTAAAAAATCTTCATGAGAAATTTTATGAGGCCATTTTGAGACAGACTTTTTCAGCATTACCTTTCTTTCGATTGAGCTTCTTTTTTCATTGAATCATAAGAGGGGGGCCCACTGTTTAATTCTCCTTACATATTCCTCAACAGAACATCACCACATGAAAACAAATTGAAGATTATGAAATTAGTTCTGCAACATTTAAGCTGAGCTGTGGGAAAGACAAGGAAAGCACTGAAATGTGTTTATCATTGGTGAAACTCTCTTGTTCTTCCAACCATTAGGATTAACATCAGCATAAACATGCATAAACCTGCAGAACATACTCTACCATAAGCCAAGAACCTAGGGTGTTGGTGGTTTTGTATCTTTGACCACCTGCATAGCTATGTTATAGGCTGAAGATAAAGGATTAAAGCATTCTTTCTTATTTTATCAGTTTAGCCATCCACTCTGTCCTTGAGACCTCAGACTGTTGCCCAGGTGTTGTTTTACATAAGACTTGTTATTTTAAAAATGTACGAGAGCAAAATCAAGTAGATCAGAAAATTTTAACAAGGAAATTTAAAAATAGTGCTGTGTGAATATTATTGTCCTTCACCAAACTCTCTTAGCTACTTGTGAACCAGCCCATCATTAAAAAGTCATAAAATAAGGAATTTTCCTCCTATTTCTACCATGCTTTATAGCCCATCTGTAACAGAGTTCTATAGACTTAGCTTCCTAAATACATTTGAAATCTATTTAGTCTTTTCAGATACATTATAAATGACTAAATTTGAGTTAACAAAAATAGATACAATAATCTTGAACTATTACAAAAATACTTAATTTCATAAATTATTAATTGATGTCATTTAAGGGTATCAAAAAAGAAATTGAGGTTAGACATGAAAAACATTCAAATGATTTCTACAGAAAAAAACATAGATGTTAGAAGCTATCTAGTGTAGCTAGCCTCTAAAAGTTGTGACAAGAACATCCATAGAAAAGACTTATTTTGTTAAGAGCATGTAACTATTTTGCCAAATTCCAGTCCTATAACCCGGGGGGGGGGGGAGAGAGAGAGAGAGAGAGAGAGAGAGAGAGAGAGAGAGAGAGAGAGAGAGAGAGAACAGGATATCAAGTTGATTAGTATGGTATGGGCTTTAGGATTTGGTGATTCTTAAGTCTGACCCCACATGCTATCATTTGCTAACTATAGGCTCCTGAATAATTTAATCTCATCTCATCCATCTTTAGCTTTGTCACACAGTTATTAAAGTTTCAAATGCTGCTGCATAAAAAAGTGGCTGGCATATTGATTGAAGTATTTTATGTGCACTCACATCATGGTAATATTTCTTATTCAAGATTTTAAAGTTGAAGATCTTAGAGAAAGTTTTTCAAAGTGTGATCAAACTATTACATTGTTTCCTTGAGTTGTATATATGGGGAAATCTGAACTCTCAAGGCTTAATTAACAGTGAAGAAACTGAGGTCTAAATAAGTGAGATACTTTGTTCCAGGTTACATGGTGATAAGTGATACATGTGGGCCTGAAAAGTTCTAGTTCTTGCAGATCCTGTAGGGAGATTCTCAACCTGTATTTATTAAGTCCTGTTATCAGGAAGATCAGTGACTTGGCATATACAACCAGTATTTACTTTAAATTCTGTCAAACAACTTCTTTCATTGATGTTGACACATTTTTCCAGCAGTTTGATACAGTATAAATGACTTATAATACACTGTAATTGTGTGTTATTTCAGTCAACTTAGAAATGTAATCTAGTGGCATTACTGTGATTTTGTTTGTGGTCTTTTGGATAGATACCCAAAAGTGGGACTGCTGGGTCATAGGGGAGTTCTATATTTAGCCTTCTGAGGAATTTCCATACTGCTTGCCAGAGTGGCTGAACCAGTTTACATTCCCACCAACAATGAAGTAGGGTTCCCAGCACAACAATGTTCATTGCAGAGCAATTTTTCATAGCTAGAATCTGGAACCAACCCAGATGCCCCTCAGTAGATGAATGGTTCAGGAAAATACACAATGGATTTTTATGCCTCTATCAGAAAGAATGACATTGCCCCATTTGTAAGGAAATGGAAGGACTTGGAAAAAATTATACTAAGTGAAGTGAGCCAGACCCAAAGAAACATGGACTCTATGGTCTCCCTTATTGGGAATAATTAATACAGGTTTAGGCAAGTCATAGCAGGGCATCACAAGAGACCAATAGCTATATCCTTATGAATACATAAGATGATGCTAAGTGAAATGAACTCCATGTTATGGAAACGATTGTTATATCACAGTTGTAACTACTTTCAACGTCCCATCTGTATCTATAGCTTCTATTATTGATGATGTTCTTGTATCACCTTCCAGTGGTTGTACCTACACTATCTCTGTAATAATATCTGAGTATATTGGAAACTGTGTATACTGGTATTAGAAGTAGGAAATTGAAAGGGAATACCAAATTTGAGAGACACAGGGTAAAAAAAGACAAACAACTACAAAAGCAATACTTGCAAAACTGTTTGGTGAAAATTAACTGAACACCTCAGTGGGGAAAGGGAAAGGGGGAGAAGGGAAAAGGTATGAGGGACAAGGAAACAAACAGTACAAGAAATGTATCCAATGCCTAACGTATGAAACTGTAACCTCTCTGTACATCAGTTTGATAATAAAAATTTGAAAAAGAAAAAGAAATGTAATGTAGCCTGACTTCTGGGAAGACGGTGGAGGAGCAGCAGAGCCCTAGCTGAGCTCCCTCCGACATCACAGTTTTCCCATCCAACAGAAACTTTTACCCCTAGAAAGATAGCAAAAGTAAGTTATAACAGTACAGGAATTCTGGCCAGGAAAGAAAAATTGACTTCGCTTGGCTGAAAACTCAGATTTGACCTCCGGGTGGCGACTCACCACCACACCAGTGCCAGCACTGGCACAGTGCCCCACACTCTGCGCGGCTAAAGCACCCAGCAGAGACAAGGGAGAAATCCTCCAGACGGCGGCTTACAGACAGATCGCAGGCTGAGCACAGACGGGCTGAAATCGCAGAGAAAGTGTGAGTACCCCTTGAAAGACACTCTCACTCACGCCCACAGAGCAGCTCCTAACCCACCACCAGAGCATAGGGTCAGACCAGACTGGAGCTAAAGCCTGCCTGGGGAAAGCGAGGACAAAGCAGCCATCTTTGAGAAGGGCAAGAGGGACCCACCAGTGAGAGCCAGCTCTGCCCAGGAGTACGACCCTTGCCCAGGCGGGGGGGTTTGTCCTGGGCCTCGGCTTGGTTAGATGTGCCCGCCCTGCCTGCTGGAATTACAAAATTAAAAGCGAAAGCAGAGAGCAGCTACAATACCGGCAGCACAGAACAGACACACGGGAGAACAAACAGTTCCTGAGACAGAGAACGGTTCTGTTTAGAAGCCCAATTCCCAGCCCAAAACAAAGCTGAATTTCATACCCTGCTCTATTCAGGAGGCCACCCCACCCAGGAGGGAGGAACCTCCCCCAGGCAAGCAAGCCTCAGCTGGGTAAACCAGACCAGAGGCCCCCCATCTTGCTGAGTCCACAGGGCTATTCAAAGCCAGGCATTAAAGGCAGCGGCCCTACAGCAGACACGTGGAGCCACGGTTCCCAAGACTGTTCACATCTCCATCTACAGAGGATGCCCAAGTCTTACCTGCAAGCTGTGTGAACCACAGAGCCCCAGGATTTCACGGACAGAGGAAGAGGGTCAGAACAGATCCTCCCCCTGCTAACTAAAAGCAAGTCAAACAAGCCAAGCGGCAGAATAGACTGCAGACCATTGCAAGGAAACCAGAGACTGTAGAAAGCCCACCCAAACAAGGAAGACTCCTTTTTTTTTCTTTTTTCTCAAATGTTTTTTAAACTTTCTTTTTTTATTCTTCATATTTTCATTTCTGAAACATCATTGGTTTGTTTTTGTTTTCCATTTGTACCCGTTGGTTCTATCAAGTTCTTTTTTGTTTGTTTTTTGTTGTTTTTTTTTTTTCCTAATTTGTTTCTTTTTTCCTTTTTATTTTTTAAGTAATTTTTCTCTGTTAGGTGCAACCATCTTCCAGTATTTTTTTCTTTATTTCTCTCTTTGCATTCTCTTTCTTTAAAAATTACTTTCCTATGAATAACACCTCCACTCTTTACTGCTAACTCTCCATTGTCTATCATTTTAACCTTGTTCTTTCTACTGATTCTACCCTCCTCCACATTTCCACAACACTGAAACTAAACCAAAATAATCATACTCACCCCCATACATTCTACTCTATTCTCTTTACTACCTCTAACTTCCTCTCCTGACTTACTTCTAGGACCTCCAGATTCCATTGACTCCTGGTTAATGGATAGAGGGTATCCCTGCTTATTCCGAGTGAATCAAAGGGGTTCACAGAGAAAGCCAGTCCAAAAAGAACTTAATATAAGAACAGGAATTGCTCATAGGGTTGTAACAGTAAATAAGTAACTACTGAATAAAGGGCTCAGGATTGATTGTTATATTGAAATTGTATTCTTTAGGAATACCAAATATAATTTAATACACAGGTATAAAAGGTATCCATATATAATTGTGAACTTCTAAAATTTATACAACAGTGCTTGATAAGGTCTGCTTTGGGTCTTAAACAGTGCTCATAGGTGCTTGTAGTTTGGCATTCCCAAACCAAATGGGCAGAAGAAACACAAGAAAGATGGCAAACAATGGAGTATTATCTCCCACTCAAAACAAGCAGGAAGCAGAGCAGTCAATCAAAGACATAGAAGAGAACCACAAAATGCTCTACAAAGTTTACTGATAAACATGATAAATGAAAAGTTTGCATTCCTTCAGTCAATTATTCTAGAGCATCTGGAGGCAAAGCAAAAATTAATGGAGAATTTCATGGCCTCCACAAATAGAAAGATAAATGAACTTCAAGAGTCAAATGAAAAGATAACTACCCAGCTAAAAGATTTGAAAGACAGCACTCAAAACCAAATTAATGAAGTAAAGAAGTCCATGCAGGACCTAAGAGATAATTATAGCAAGGACATGGAAATCATCAGGAAAGACCAGTCAAAAGGAAAAGAGATTCAAAATCAAGTAGCTAGCCTACAGTTCAGACTAACTGAAGCAGAGGATCGGATATCAGGAGCTGAAGATTCCCTAGAATCTAAGGAGAAAGATCAAACCAGAACAAAACCAATCCAATCGACAAAACAGATTGCACCAGGAGATACATGATACAATCAGAAAGCCCAATTTAAGGATAATAGGTGTGGAGGAAAACCTGGAGAAAGAAGTTAATGGAATAGGCAACCTATTTAACAGAATATTAGCCAAGAACTTCCCAAATATCCAGAAGGATAGGCCTATACAGATACAAGAAGCATTTAGAACCCCAAACTGACCAGATCAGAATAGGACATCCCAACAACACATTGTGATCAAAACAGGATCAGTAGAGTACAAGGAAAGAATCCTTAAAACTGTTAGCGAGAAGAAAACAATCACATATAAAGGAAAAGCAATCAGACTTACCCCAGACTTCTCAGCAGAGACCATGAAAGCAAGGAGAGCCTGGAAGGAAGTATACCAAACATTAAATAAAAATAACTACCAACCAAGAATTCTATACCCAGCCAAACTCTCATTCATAGCTGAAGGTCAAATAAAAGTCTTCCACAGTAAGGAAAAACTGAAACAATATATCTCCACCAAACCAGCTTTACAAAAAATCCTCAAAGATGTACTACACAGGGAAAGTAATCAAGATCCCAATGCAGACAGAGAAATGAACCCTAAATAATAAACCAGAATATCAGATCAACAAATGGGAAGACTCAGCCTTTAACATGATAGCTACAATGAAAGGAACAAACGATCATCTCTCAATCCTAACTCTCAACATTAATGGACTTAATTCTCCAATCAAATGACATAGGCTCATAAGTTGGATAAAAAATCAAGATCCATCTTTCTGCTGCCTCCAAGAGACACATATATCCAGCAAAAGTAAATATCTTCTAAAAGTGAAAGGCTGGAATCAAATCTATCAAGCAATTGGCCCCCATAAGCAGGCTGGAGTTGAAATCCTAGTATCAGACAAAATTGACTTCAAATTAAAAAAGGTAAGAAGAGACAAAGAAGGCTACTACATACTAGTAAAGGGATCTCTCCTACTGGAAGATATAACCATCCTAAATATTTACACACCAAATACAGGAGCACCCAACTTCATCAAACAAACACTACTGACTCTAAAAACACTCATAGACCCAAACACATTCATAATTGGGGACTTTAACACTCCACTATCACCCCTGGATAGATCAACACACCAAAAACTGAACAAAGAAACCACAGAACTAAACAAATGCATAGACCAACTAGACTTAATCAACATCCACAGAATATTCCACTCTGCAACATCAGAATACACATTCTTCTCAGTGGCACATGGAACATTCTCCAAAATAGATCACATCTTAGGGCACAAAGAAAATCTGTACAAATTCAGAAGTATCAAAACCATTCCCTGCATTTTCTCAGACCACATGGAATAAAATTAGAACTCAACTCAAACAGACACCACAGAAAATCCTACAATTCATGGAGAATAAACAACACACTGCTGAACCATCAGTGGGTCATTGAAGAAATTAAAATGGAAATTCAAATGTATATGGAACTTAACCAAGTTGAGGATACAAAATACCAGCTCCTTTGGGACACAGCAAAGGCAGTACTCAGAGGAAAATTTATATCTCCGAATGCATACACCAACAAACTGGAGAAACAGCAACTCAATCATTTAAGGAAATACCTGAATTTACTTGAAAGAGAACAACAAGCCAAACCCAAGTCAATAGACAGAAGCATAAATTAAAATCAAATCAGAATTAAATCAATTAGAGATGAAAAAAAACATCGAAAGGATCAACAAAACAAAGAGTTGGTTCTTTGAAAAATCAACAAGATGGACAGACCCCTAGCAAACCAGACCAAAAAACAAAGGCAGCACACTCAAATAAACAAGATAAGAGATGAATCAGGTAACATTACCACAGAAGCAACCAAAATTCAGACCATAATAAGGGACTATTTTGCAAACCTTTATGCCAACAAATTCGAGAACTTGGAAAAAGTAGATGATTTTCTAGAAAAAATTCAAATCGCCAAACTCAACCATGAAGATTTAAACATTCTAAACAGACACATATCCAGTATTGAAATAGAAATGGCAATAAATGACCTCCCATCCAAGAAAAGCACAGGTCCCGGTGGATTCACAGCACAATTCTACAAGGCCTTCAAAACAGAAGTCACACCAATATTTCTCAAACTCTTCAATGAAATTGAAAGAGAATGTTCACTACAAGACACTTTCTATGAAGCCAGTATAACCCTCATCCCAAAACCAGGCAGGGACTCATCACGGAAAGAGAACTATAGACCGATTTCCCTGATGGAAATAGACTCAAAAATTCTCAACAAAATTCTGGCCAATCGACTTCAACAGGTCATCAAAAGAATTATACACCACGATCAAACTGGATTCATCCCAGGGATGCAAAGTTGGTTCAATATATGCAATTCAATTAATGCAATTCACCTCATCAATCGGAGCAAGGTAAAGAACCACATGGTTATATCACTCAATGCAGAGAAAGTATTTGATAAAATCCAGCACCCATTTATGCTAAAAACCCTGGAAAAATTGGGATTCCAGGGAACATTCCTGAATACAATCAAGGCAGTTTTTGACAAACCAATAACAAGTATAACTCTAAATGGTGAAAAACTAAAGCCATTCCCTTTAAAATCAGGAACAAGACAGGGATGTCCACTTTCTCCCCTGCTCTTCAACATAGTACTAGAATTCCTAGCCAGAGCAATTAGGCAAACAGAAAATATAAAGGGAATGCAAATAGGAAAAGATGTAGTTAAACTTTCTCTCTTTGCAGATGACATGATCAAATACCTAAAGAACCCCCTAGACTCTACCCCCAAGCTACTAGTGCTGATCCAAAACTTTGGCAAAGTTGCAGGATAAAAAACAAACCCTCAAAAATCAACCGCCTTTCTCTATGCTAAAGACCCAAAGACCGAGGCTAAAATCAGGAAAACAACTCCTTTTGTAATAGCCTCAAAAAACATAAAGTACCTAGGAATAACCTTAACCAAAGAAGTTAAAGACCTCTTTGATGAGAACTTAAAAAGCTTGAAAAATGAAATTAAGTCAGAACAAAGGAAATGGAAAAACCTCCCATGCTCCTGGATTGGGAGGATTAATATAATCAAAATGGCAATATTGCCAAAGGTGATCTACAAATTCAATGCAATACCCATTAATATCCCAACACCATTCTTTAAGGAAATAGAGGAAGCAATCCAGAAATTCATGTGGAACAATAAAAGACCTAGAATAGCAAAAACAATCCTAAGCAGCAAGAACGGGGCTGGAGGAATTACAATACCCAACTTCAAGCTGTATTATGAAGCTATAGTAATAAAAACAGCTTGGTATTGGCACCGGAACAGGTCTGAAGACCAATGGAACAGAATTGAAGACCCAGAAATGAACCCACAGAACTATGCCTACTTAATCTTTGATAAAGGAGCTAAAACAATAGTCTGGTAGAAAGATAGCCTCTTTAACAAATGGTGCTGGCAAAGCTAGTTCAACACATGCAACAAACTAAAACTAGATCCTTATATATCACCCTGCATGAAAACCAATTCCAAATGGATCAAAGACCTAGAAATCAAAACAAACACCAAGATTACACTAATGGAAGGAGTAGGAGAAACACTTGGGCTCCTTGGCACAGGACAGAACTTACTTAAGAAAGACCCAGAAAGGCTACAAATCAAAGAAAGGATGGACAAATGGGACTGCATCAAACTTCAGAGCTTCTGCAGGGCAAAGGACATAGCTCACAAGATAAACTAAAAGCTCACAGACTGGGAGAAGATCTTTACCGGACATTCAATGGACAAAGGCCTCATAACTAAAATATATGCAGAACTAAAAAAATTACCTTCATCCAAAACAAAACCACAAAGAACCAATAGCCCCCTCATCAAGTGGGCTAGAGACTTAAAAAGAGACTTCTCTGATGAGGAAATGAGAATGGCCAAGAGACATATGAAAAAGTGCTCTACATCATTGGCCATAAAAGAAATGCAAATCAAAACAACATTGAGATTCCATCTCACCCCAGTAAGAATGTCCTATATCAAGAAAACTAGCAATACCAAATGTTGGAGGGGATGTGGCCAAAAGGGAACCCTACTTCATTGTTAGTGGGAATGTAAACTGGTTCAGCCACTCTGACAAGCAGTATGGAGATTCCTCAGAAGGCTAAACATAGAACTCCCCTATGACCCAGCAGCCCCACTTTTGGGTATCTATCCAAAAGACCACAAACAAAATCTCAGTAATGCCACCAGCATAACAATGTTCATTGCAGCACAATTTGTCATAGCTAGAATCTGGAACCAACCCAGATGCCCCTCAGTAGACGAATGGATCAGGAAAATGTAGTACATATACACAATGGAATTTTATGCCTCTTATCAGAAAGAATGACATTGCCCCATTTGTAAGGAAATGGAAGGACTTGGAAAAAGTTATACTAAGTGAAATGAGCCAGACCCAAAGAAACACAGCCTCTATGGTCTCCCTTATAGGGAATAATTAGCACAGGTTTAGGCAGTCACAGCAGAGGATCACAGGAGCCCAATAGCTATACACTTAGGAACACATAAGTTAATACTAAGTGAAATGAACTCAATCTTATGGAAACGATTGTTGTAACTACTTTCAACGTGCCATATGCAATGTAGCCTCTATTATTGATGATCTTCTTGTATCACCTTCCTGTGGTTGTACCTACACTTTCTTTGTATCTTATGTGAGTATATTGGAAACCGTGTATACTGGTATTAGAACTAGGAAATTGGAAGGGAATACCAAAATCAAGAGACACAGGGTAAAAAAAAAGATGAACAACTACAAAAGAAATACTTGCAAAACTGTTTGGTGTAAATGAACTGAACAACTCATGGGGGGGAGGGAAAGGGGGAGGAGAAGGGGGGAATGAGGGACAAGGTAACAATCAGTACAAGAAATGTATCCAATGCCTAATGTATGAAACTGTCACCTCTCTGTAATTCAGTTTGATAATAAATATATATATATATAAAGAATTGTAATCTAGCTTTTTGCAGACAGCTAAATGAGATTGTCATCGTCCCCTTTTATGTGTAAAACTCTACGTTTCATCGTCTATGAAATAAAGGCACAAATACAAAATAAACCAGGGGCTGAACCTTAAAAATTGGAGTTGAAATTCCCAATCCTTTTAATGCATTTGACTTCATATTAGAAAAAATGATAGTGAAAAGACATTTATATAATAGTGGAAGTATGATAAGTAGAGGACAATTACCTAGGAATCTGGGCAGTATGCCTAGACCAGAGAGACTACTTTGTGAAATTAGAATAACAAAAATTATATGAGCTAAAAACTCCTATGTAAAATAGTCATACTAATTGGATTCAAATTTCTAAAAAGTAAAAAACCAAACAGTTGTAAGAATCGCTAAAATGATCGCTGAACAAAATACTTTTGATTACCATTTAAATGCAATTACACTTAAAAAGACTCCTTCCCTGAACATGCATTATACTCATAAGTTGACATGTTGAATTGAAATTCCACTACTCACAGTTAAAAAATAAAACCTTAAAAACACTCCTTCCCATAAGATCTATAATCTTTCTCTAACAAATTTTCTGTCAAAATATATCTTCCAGGTCTAAATAATGATATCATAATTTCTAGTCCAGAAAAAAAAAACATTTCAGTAATAATTTTTGGAGGAATAGGTATAAACCAATCATGCCCTAAGAAAACTATGATTTATGGTAATCTTACCACTGTGATGAAAATAATTTGAACAACGAATAGTGCTGAAGCATAGTAAATGAGTGAAATTTGTACTTGTTACCTTCTTTTTCTTTTATGGACTTTTCACCATACCTGATGTTTTCCTCTTTACCTAGACCCCAGGCTCTCTTTTTATACTCCACAGATTGAGTGTCTTGACATTAGATCGCTAGGTAGTGTTTCACATTCCAATATTACTCTCCTCGTAGCTGCTATTCTCTTCCATGCTTATTTCCGCTGTATATCTGCAATGTGATCCAGTAAAATGGTGCATATTAAATACTTTTTAAAATGATAGAGAGGGAAAACACATTTCAATACATAAAAGATATATGTGAGTTTAGTTTTCTTAGCTCTGTGAAAATTGCATAATCATTCTGAAATTTTTGGTATACACTTGTGTATAGTTATGTACTATTAATGCCTTTGAAAGAGTATGTTCAGTAAGTAGGGGGTAAACACTGATGCATACCCAATTTAGAGTGAAGTGGGCTTCACAATCTAGCAACTCAAATATTACAGCTTCACCATATACATGGTATTTTGTCTTTCAACAAAATTGTTTTCCCCCCCATATAAAAATTTTCCTTTTTTCATTGTTTCTTTCTTTTTTCTTTTTTTCTTTTTTGGCCAGTCCTGGGGACTGCGCACTGTCCCTGGCTTCTTTTTGCTCAAAGCTAGTACTCTGCCAACTTGAGCTACAGTGTTACTTCTGGCCTTTTCTATATATGTGGTGCTGAGGAATCGAACCTAGGCTTCATGCATATGAGGCAACCACCCTTGCCACTAGGCCATATTCCCAGCCCTCATTTTTGTTTCTTTATTTTGAATTAGTTGCAGTTTTCCATGATTTAAGATATAGTGGAATTGAGTTCAATTGCAAGTTTTGCTTTCGTAAGGATTAGTAGTTTGCTTAATGATGAATGCCAGTTACCAAATGAACAATTAAATGAAATACATTTCAGATGAAGAATTGAAAAAAATTTTATTAGGTGAAGTAAGCCAGACGCAAACATAGGCTCCACGGGTTCCCTCATTTATCATAATTAGTATATATCTAGGATAGTTCTAGCAGAGGATCACAATAGCTCAATATCTAGGTACATAGGACCATATAAAATGATGCTAATCAAAATGAACTTCTGATATGGAAACAAAAGTTATTTTTGGTATTGTTTTTTATATACTTTGTGAAGTTATTTATTTTTTTCTTTCATTCTCCCCTTTGATTTATCACCTGTTGTCACTGTTTTTCTTTTTTTGTTTGTTTCTTTTTGATACTCTGTGTCTTGTATATATGTTTATCTGGTTTCAGGAAAGAAATGGGAATCAAAGTGTTGAAGACAAAGGACAAAGGGTGAACCAATGCAACAGTGATACTCAAAAGACATTATGTTGGAAATGAACTTTACAACTTTGTATGGAGTGGAGTTGGAGGGGGTAGATTGGGAGAAAAATGAGGCAGAGGGTAACAATGATCAATAAGAAATGTACTCATTACCTTACTTACATAACAGTAAACCCATCTGTACATCACCTTTGCAATAAAGTAAAATTAAATAAAAAACAAAAAATATATTTCAAAGTGAATTGTTAACTTTAGGACATCTTACTGTAGACATTTCAGCATACGTACTAACAAGTAGCATTCCATACTTGTTTGTTTTTAAAGTAAAATTTGAACATCCACTAAATGAATATATCTTATGTGTATCATTTGATGAGCTTCAACAAATAGATGTGCATAACTCAAAAAGACATACGTATTCATGGACATTTACATACCTATCAAATATATACATACAGACAGCATGAACCTAACCAACAGATTACTTAAAAAGATGGGAAAAGAAAAAAAAAAGAGAGGGCAAAACATTTTGAAATACCCTTTGAAAGAACTGGAATTACTTGAAATAGATTGTTTGCAAATGTGAATACAGAGCAACCAAACTCATTGAAATTGTTTTAAAGGAGATAAGATTGTTTGGGATATAATGTAAACATGTGGAAATGTAGTAAAATCCCCTTATACAATTAGGTAAACCAATAAGATGTTAAAATTAGTCAATACTATTATATATGCAGAAAAATATATTGATCATTATCATGCAGAAAATGCTTGCCTATATCAATACCTATTGTTAGCCTCTCACTCAGAACATCACACTTGTGCTGATATTTTTCACTACTAAAAGCATGTTATTTTGTACAACTTCATAAAATTAAAGTTTTTTGTGACAGTAAGAAACTATTGTACTATCTCTAATCCAGAGTAAAGTTAACCCATAACATCTTTCAACAAAATGGAAAAATAAAAAGGCAGATTTTGAGTTAAGCTAAAAATGTCATTCTAGCTGCCTAACAGAGATCTAGCTTCTACTTGCAGTTATAAACACACAGTTTTGCTAATGAGATAAATGACTATTTTGCAGTTGAAATTGGGCTTTCTTCCTCCCTTGTTCTTTTCCTCTTTGCTGTCTGAGTAATTTTGTATATACTGATCATGCATGCATAGGCAGTGTGTAAGTGCATAGGATGGAGAAGCTTAAATATGCAACTATTTGTTTCTGTCTTGCAGTCAGTATAATGGGAGAGGAAGTATAAATTCTTGATTGCAAGGGTTTTTACATTAGACCTGATGATGAGCCACTGAAAGCCTGTGAAAAGAAAGCTTGAGAAAGGCCTCATTTTGCAACTGACACTCATTGAGTGTGAACAAATGTATGACAGGAATGAAAAAGGAAGATAACCAACCTATTATCCACTGTAACATGAATGGTATGAAACCAGCTCCAGCCCCAGCTGTTAAAATAAGAGCATTTGCCCAAAATGCAAAGGGAGATTGAGATGATTAATAAATAAAATAAATTACAAGTATAAAAGAAACTATAAAATGTGCTTCAATGGATATAATGAAAGCAATATATTTTACCCAATCAAATTAATGCTAGAACAAATTACTTACACTTGAACACACAAAGAAGAAAAAAAAGAAATAAAAGGAAGAAGATATCCTTCATGAATTTGTCTTTACTTCTGTGCATGGCATAAATTCCTTCAATTTTTTCCTTTACAGATAAAAAGAATAGGCAAATCTCCATTTCCCTATGCTTGTTTGCTTTGATTTCTATTGGTGGGTCAGAAGCATTGGATTTCTTTTCTAAAATTTCTTTATATTGAAGACAGATACTCTTCCAAGCTATAATAAAAATAAAATACTAGAAAAGTATAAAGTTGGAAATCCTAAATCTTTCTATTAGACACATATAAAATTACTTCCCCACATAACTATAAATGTCTAAAAAACATTTTTTTATTTCTTCCATTTCTATTGATGAAGACCAAGAGAGTACTATACAGGTAAAATAATCAAGATCCCAATACAGACAGAGAAATGAACCCTAAATAGTAAACATCAGATCAAGAAATGGGAAGACACAGCTCTAAACAAGATAGTGATAATGAAAGGAACAAACGATCATCTCTCAATCCTAACTCTCAACTTTAATGGACTTAATTCTCCAATAAGTTGGATCAAAAACCAAGATCAATCTTTCTGCTGCCTCCAAGAGACACATATATCCAGCAAAAGTAAACATCTTCTAAAAGTAAAAGGCTGGAATCAAATCTATCAAGCAAATGGCCCCCATGAGCAGGCTGGAGTCGCAATCCTAGTATCAGACAAAATTGACTTCAAATTAAAAAAGGTAAGAAGAGACAAAGAAGGCTACTACATACTAGTAAAGGGATCTCTCCTACAGGAAGATATAACCATTCTAAATATCTACACACAAAATGCAGGAGCACCCAACTTCATCAAACAAACTCTACTGACTCTAAAAACACTCATAGACCCAAACACATTGATAGTTGGGAACTTTAACACTCCACTATCACCTCTGGATAGATCAACACACCAAAAACTCAACAAAGAAACCACAGATCCTAATAATTACATAGACCAACTAGACTTAACTGACATCTACAGAATATTCCACCCAGTAACAACACAATACACATTCTTCTCCGCAGCACATGGAACATTCTCCAAAATAGATCACATCTTAGGGCACAAAGAAAATCTGTACAAATTCAGAAGTATCAAAAACATTCCCTGCATTCTCTCAGACCACAATGGAATAAAATTAGAGCTCAACTCAATCAGCCACCACAGAAAATCCTACAATTCATGGAGACTAAACAACACACTGCTGAATGATTAGTGGGTCATTGAAGAAATTAAAACGGAAATTCAAATGTTTATGGACTTCAACCAAGTTGAGGACACAAAGTACCAGCTCCTTTGGGACACAGCAAAGGCAGTACTCAGACGAAAATTTGTATCTCTGAGTACATACATCAACAAACTGGAAAAACAGCAACTCAAAAATTCAAGGAAGCACCTTAATTTTCTGGAGAGAAAACAGCAAGCCAAACCCCAAGTCAATAGACGTAAGCAAATAATTAAAATCAAATCAGAATTAAATCAATTAGAGATGAAAAAAAAACATCGAAAGAATCAACAAAACCAAGAGTTGGTTCTTTGAAAAAATCAACAAGATAGACAGACCCCTGGCAAACCTGAGCAAAAAACAAAGGCAGCACACTCAAATAAACAAGATAAGAGATGAAACAGGTAACATCACCACAGAAATAACCAAAATTCAGACAATAATAAGGGACTATTTTGCAAACCTTTATGCCAACAAATTCAAGAAGTTGGAAGAAATGGATGATTTCCTAGAAAAAATTCAAATCCCCAAACTCAACTATGAAGATTTAAACCTTCTAAACAGACCCATATCCAGTAGTGAAATAGAAAGGGCAATAAATGATCTCCCATCCAAAAAAAGCCCAGGACCAGACGGATTAACTGCAGAATTCTACAGGGCCCTCAAAACATAAGTCACACCAATATTTCTCAAACTCTTCAATGAAATTGAAAGCGAACGTTCACTACCAGACTCATTCTATGAAGCCAGTATAACCCTCATCCCAAAACCAGGAAGAGATTCATCACGGAAAGAGGACTATAGACCGATCTCCCTGATGAACATAGACGCAAAAATTCTCAACAAAATTCTGGCCAATCGACTACAACAGGTCATCAAAAAAATCATACACCATGATCAAACTGGATTCATCCCAGGGATGCAAAGTTGGTTTAATATATGCAAGTCAATTGCCAAAGGCTATCTACAAATTCAATGCAATACCCATAAATATCCCAACACCATTTTTTAATGAAATAGAGGAAGCAATCCCGAAATTCATTTGGAAAAATAAAAGACCTAGATTAGCAAAAACACTCCTAAGCAGAAAGAACAGTGCTGGAGGAATTACAATACCCAACTTCAAGCTGTATTATGAAGCTATAGTACTAAAAACAGCTTGGTATTGGCCCCAGAACAGGCCTGAAGACCAATGGAACAGAATTGAAGACACAGAAATGAACCCACAGACCTATGCCTACTTAATCTCTGATAAAGGGCTAAAACAATAGTATGGAAGAAAGATAGCCTCTTTAACAAATGGTGCTGGCAAAACTGGTTCAACACATGCAACAAACTAAAACTAGATCCTTATATATCACCCTGCACCAAAATCAATTCCAAATGGATTAAAGACCTCGAAATCAAAACAGACACCTTGAAAACAGTAAAGGAAGGAGTAGGAGAAACACTTGGGCTCCTTGGTGCAGGACAGAACTTCCTTAACAAAGACCCAGAAATGCTAAAAATCAAAGAAAGTTTGGACAAATGGGACTACATCAAACTGCAGAGCTTCTACATGGCAAAGGACATAGCTCGCAAGATAAACAGAAAGCCCACAGACTGGGAGAAGATCTTTACCGGACATTCAACAGACAAAGGCCTCATATCTAAAATATATGCAGAACTAAAAAAATTACCTTCATCCAAAACAAAACCACAAAGAACCAATAGCCCCCTCATCAAGTGGGCTAAAGACTTACAAAGAGATTTCTCTGATGAGGAAATGAGAATGGCCAAGAGACATATGAAAAAATGCTCTACATCACTAGCCATAAAAGAAATGCAAATCAAAACAACATTGAGATTCCATCTCACCCCAGTAAGAATGTCCTATATCAAGAAAACTAACAATAACAATTGTTGGAGGGAATGTGGCCAAAAGGGAACCCTACTTCATTTTGGTGGGAATGTAAACTGGTTCAGCCACTCTGGCAAGCAGTATGGAGATTCCTCAGAAGGCTAAATATAGAACTCCCCTATGACCCAGCAGCCCCACTTTTGGGTATGTATCCAAAAGACCACAAACAAAATCACAGTAATGCCACCAGCACAACAATGTTCATCCCAGCACAATTTGTCATAGCGAGAATCTGGAACCAACCCAGATGCCCCTCAGTAGACAAATGGATCAGGAAAATGTGGTACATATACACAATGGAATTTTATGCCTCTATCAGAAAGAATGACTTTGTCCATTTGTAAGGAAATGGAAGGACTTGGAAAAAGTTATACTAAGTGAAGTGAGCCAGACCCAAAGAAACATGTACTCTATGGTCTCACTTATTGGGAATAATTAATACAGGTTTAGGCAAGTCATAGGAGAGCATCACAAGGCCCAATAGCTATACCCTTATGAACACATAAGATGATGTTAAGTGAAATGAACTCCATGTTCTGGAAACAATTGTTATATCACAGTTGTAACTACTTTCAATGTCCCATGTGTATCTGTAGCTTCTATTATTGATGATGTTCTTGTATCACCTTCCTGTGGTTGTACCTACACTATCTCTGTAATCTTATCTGAGTATATTGGAAACCGTGTATACCGGTATTGGATGCAGGACATTGAAAGGGAATACCAAATTTGGGAGACACAGGGTAAAAAAAGTCAAACAACTACAAAAGCAATACTTGCAAAACTGTTTGGTGAAAATTAACTGAACACCTCAGTGGGGAAAAGGAAAAGGGGGGAGGGAGGGGGGTTAGAGGGACAAGGTAACAAACAGTACAAGAAATGTATCCAATGCCTAACGTATGAAACTGTAACCTCTCTGTACATCAGTTTGATAATAAAAAATTGAAAGAAAAAAATGAAGAAGAAATTAACCTGAAGTAGTATACATACTACAAAAAAGAATATAATGGAACAGACCATGGGAAAAAAAATAGAACTGAAATACCAACGCTTAATAGCAATTTTTTTTGCAATAATACTAGAATACATATTCTAATATTTTATAATAAAGCTATTGGGGAAAACTTAAAAAAAAATTATGTAATCCACCACATCAACCGGAGCAAGGTAAAGAACCACATGGTTTTTTCTCTGGATGCGGAAATAGCGTTCGATAAAATCCAGCACCCATATATGCTATAAGCCCTGGAAAAACTGGGATTCCAGGGAGCATTCCTGAATATAATCAAGGCAGTTTATGACAAACCAACAGCAAGCATAACTCTAAATGGTGAAATACTAAAGCCATTCCCTTTAAAATCAGGAACAAGGCAGGGATGTCGACTCTCTCCCCTGCTCTTCAACATAGTACTAGAATTCCTAGCCAGAGCAATTAGGCAAGAAGAAAATATAAAGGGGATCCAAACAGGAAAAGATGAAGTTAAACTTTCTCTCTTCGCCGATGACATGATCCTATACCTAAAGAATCCCATGGACTCTACCCCCAAGCTTCTAGAGCTGATCCAAAACTTTGGCAAAGTTGCAGGATATAAAATAAAACTTCAAAAATCAATGGCCTTTCTCTATGCTAAAGATCCGAAGACCGAGGCTGAAATCAGGAAAGCAACTCCTTTTGCAATAGCCCCCCAAAACATAAAATACCTAGGAATAACCTTAACCAAAGAAGTTAAAGACCTCTTTGATGAGAACTTAAAAAGCTTGAAAAACGAAATTAAGTCAGAACTAAGGAAATGGAAAAACCTCTCATGCTCCTGGATGGGAAGATTAATATAATCGAAATGGCAATATTGACAAAGGCTATCTACAAATTCAATGCAATACCCATTAATATCCCAAAACCATTTTTTAATGAAATAGAGGAAGCAATCCAGAAATTCATATGGAACAATAAAAGACCTAGAATAGCAAAAACAATCCTAAGCAGAAACAACAGTGCTGGAGGAATTACAATACCCAACTTCAAGTTGTATTATAAAGCTATAGTAATAAAAACAGCTTGGTATTGGCACCGGAACAGGCCTAAAGACCAATGGAACAGAATTGAAGACCCAGAAATGAACCCACAGAACTATGCCTACTTAATCTTTGATAAAGGAGCTAAAACAATAGTGTGGAAGAAAGATAGCCTCTTTAACATGTGGTGCTGGCAAAACTGGCTCAACACATGCAACAAACTAAAACTAGATCCTTATATATCACCCTGCACCAAAATTAATTCCAAATGGATTAAAGACCTCGAAATCAAAACAGACACCCTGAAAACAGTAAAGGAAGGAGTAGGAGAAACACTTGGGCTCCTTGGCACAGGTCAGAACTTACTTAAGAAAGACCCAGAAAGGCTACAAATCAAAGAAAGGATGGGCAAATGGGACTACATCAAACTGCAGAGCTTCTGCACGGCAAAGGACATAGCTCGCAAGATAAACAGAAAGCCCACAGACTGGGAGAAGATCTTTACCGGACATTCAACAGACAAAGGCCTCATATCTAAAATATATACAGAAGTAAATAATTACCTTCTTCCAGAACAAAACCGCGAAGAACCTATAGCCCCCTCATCAAGTGGGCTAAAGACTTAAAAAGAGACTTCTCTGATGAGGAAATGAGAATGGCCAAGAGACATATGAAAAAATGCTCTACATCACTGGCCATAAAGGAAATGCAAATCAAAACAATATTGATATTCCATCTCACCCCAGTAAGAATGTCCTATATCAAGAAATCTAACAATAACAATTGTTGGAGGGGATGTGGCCAAAAGGGAACCCTACTTCATTTTGGTGGGAATGTAAACTGGTTCAGCCACTCTGGCAAGCAGTATGGAGATTCCTCAGAAGGCTAAATATAGAACTCCCCTATGACCCAGCAGCCCCACTTTTGGGTATGTATCCAAAAGACCACAAACAAAATCACAGTAATGCCACCAGCACAACAATGTTCATCCCAGCACAATTTGTCATAGCTAGAATCTGGAACCAACCCAGATGCCCCTCAGTAGATGAATGGATCAGGAAAATGTGCTATATATACAGAATGAAAGTTTATGCCTCTATCAGAAAGAATGACTTTGTCCCATTTGTAAGGAAATGGAAGGACTTGGAAAAAGTTATACTAAGTGTAGTGAGCCAGACCCAAAGAAACATGGACTCTATGGTCTCCCTTATTGGGAATAATTAATACAGGTTTAGGCAAGTCATAGAAGAGCATCACAAGGCCCAATAGCTATACCCTTAATAACACATAAGATGATGCTAAGTCAAATGAACTCCATGTTATGGAAACAATTGTTATATCACAGTTGTAACTACTTTCAACATCCCATGTGTATCTGTAGCTTCTATTATTGATGATGTTCTTGTATCACCTTCCTGTGGTTGTACCTACACTATCTTTGTAATCTTATCTGAGTATATTGGAAACCGTGTATACTGGTATTGGATGCAGGAAATTGAAAGGGAATACCAAATTAGGGAGACACAGGGTAAAAAACGACAAACAACTACAAAAGCAATACTTGCAAAACTGTTTGGTGAAAGTGAACTGAACACCTGGGGAGGAGGGGAGAAGGAAAATGGGGAGGATGGAGAGGGGTATGAGGGACAAGGTAACAAACATTACAAGAAATGTATCCAATGCCTAACGTATGAAACTGTAACTTTTCTGTACATCAGTTTGATAATAAAATTTTTTTAAAAAAAGAGCAAGAGAAATTTTTGTGGATGACAGTAGTGATGGCAAGGTCATTGTGTCTTGAGAGATAAATCCTGTGAGGGAAAGAGAGGCAAATATGACTAAGTCCATATTTTAAAGTGGCATTAAGTCTTCTATATTCAGTTCCGAACTAAGTAGGCTACTTTTATTACCAGCTTCTTTGTAATAAGTCAATTAAGTGTTTATTTTAACTGCTGAAATAAATTTACATTTAACATTTTATAGAAAGCCATCCTTTTGACCCTCAGTAGACGAATGGATCAGGAAATTGTGGTATATATACACAATGGAATTTTATGCCTCTATCAGAACGAATGACATTGTCCCATTTGTAAGGAAATGGAAGGACTTGGAAAAAATTATACTAAGTGAGCCAGACCCAAAGAAACATGGACTCTATGGTCTCCCTTATTGGGAATAATTAGTACAGGTTTAGGCAAGTCATAGCAGAGCATCACAAGGGCCCAATAGCTATACCCTTATGAACACCTAAGATGAGGCTAACTGAAATGAACTCCATGTTATGGAGACAATTGTTATGTCACTGTTGTAACTACTTTCAACGTCCCATGTGTATCTGTACCTTCTATTATTGATGATGTTCTTGTATCACCTTCCAGTGGTTGTACCTACACTATCTCTGTAATCTTATCTGAGTATATTGGAAACCGTGTATACTGG
Organism: Perognathus longimembris pacificus; assembly: GCF_023159225.1. Taxonomy (NCBI): domain Eukaryota; kingdom Metazoa; phylum Chordata; class Mammalia; order Rodentia; family Heteromyidae; genus Perognathus; species Perognathus longimembris. The sequence continues at coordinate 113,836,044 of NC_063162.1, forward strand.
TATTGGATGCAGGAAATTGAAAGGGCATACCAAATTTGAGAGACACAGGGTAAAAAAAGACAAACAACTACAAAAGGATGACTTGCAAAACTGTTTGGTGTATGTGAACTGAACACTTCCGGTGGGGGGGGGAAGGGAAAGGGGAGGAGGGAGGGGGCTGTGAGGGACAAGATAACAAACAATACAAGAAATATATCCAATGCCTAATGTATGAAACTGTAACCTCTCTGTACATCAGTTTGATAATAAAAATTTGAAAAAAAAAGAAAGCCATCCTTTGAATAAAACAGTTCATATCTGCAATACAATGTTTATTAGCAAATTCATTGATTATATTATAGAGTTACAATCTAAAAACTGTCTTTACAAAAATAAGTGAATGGATTTATTAATAGTCATTCTCTTATAGATACACTTAATATGATTTACCTACATACACAGTCCATTATGAAAAGATCTTTGGGGTGCTTTCCTTTCCTCTCCCTCATTATTCTCTATTTTAAAAAGTATTTTTAAAATTATCTTTTATTGTACAAAGGAGTTTCCATTCAATAAAACAGTTTATAAATACAGTGTGCCTTGATCAACATTCTTACTCAACCCTCCCAATCCACTCCTTCCCTCACCTTTCTTAATTTTGTGCGATATGTATTGATTTCTTTGCCACGTAACAAAGCAGTTTATTCATACAGTGCATCTGAATCTGTATGTGCCACCTGCTTCAAGATTTTCACCTCCATTTTGACCCAATTCATCTCTTGTTTTTCTTAAATTTTTTTTTGTGGTATAGACATGAATTCTTGCCTGCATTTTCCTCTCTTCTTACATTCATCTATCCTTCTCTTCTGTGCCCAATGACCCTCTTTGCAAGTACTCATTTGTTGGTGTTTATTTTGTTGGTTTTCTGCACATAAAATTGTATCTGATCCTCTCTTTTAGACTTCACTCACCATTAAACATGCCTTAGATAAAATACCAAAGCAGTTGAGAATTCATATTTTTATTAAAATGTGACAGGGACATATCCCTTTATTGTTCTTAAAAGACACCAAAAACAAGTGCCAATACTTGAAAGCAATGTTAACTTGGTTCTAATTCTGCAAAGACTTATCTTCTCATCAGATGTTTTAGAGTACATATTGTTTTTTTCACTTCAAAAAGAACCTAATCAGAAACTTAGCTTTTTTTGCTCAGAGAGTTCTTGCACCCATCAAATCACGTGCCCAATGAAGTTTCAAAAATTTTCATTTATAATAAAGTCGCTTCAACAGTATGTACTATCATTTTTTTTACATCTTGAATGAATGCTTTACATAATTATCTAGGTAATGGGATTTTCCATGAAGATTTACTAATGTTGCTAGAGTCAGTTGTTATCAAGAAAGTTTAAACAGAATAAAAAAAATGTAAAACTTGAATTATCAATTAAAACAACTGATCAGTGAACTATTGGAAGAAATATAATAATCCAGGGTTCTTTTTAATCCCTGCATCTCTGTATCATTAATGGGCCTTTCTGGGAGTAAAGTTTTTTTGTTTTAGTAGAAAGTATTAAATTGAAGACATTTCTGATATGAGATGTAGTAGTAAAGAAAAAAAATCTGGGAGCAGAGATACCAAGTGATGCTAAAGAAAAATAATGATTGAATTTGGTAGTACAAAGAAAGTTTACCTAAATCGGAAGCAGTAGATGGTTGTAGATAATAGTAGACAGATCAGGTCTGGGACTTAGCCTAGTGGAAGAGCACTTGCTTGACATATCCAAGACCATGAGTTCATCATTAGCTCTGGAAAAAATATCAGGAAAAATTAGAAATAATTTTGAATGAAAGGTTTTAATGAGATGGGAGGGTGAAAAATAAGGAAGAATGATGGGGAAGGGATGTCATTGATCAAGATGCATTGTGTTCATAACCTGATTTATGGAATTGTACACTCTTTGTACAATCACTTCAATAATAATAATAATGTTGTTGTTGTTGTTGATGATGATGATGATGATGATGATGATGATGACTGCCAACTATCCTGTTTGAGTATTTGACAATTTTTAAATGAGAGTTTTAAAGGACTATACTTTCAATTTAAATTTTGAGTAATTCAGCAATAGTTACTTATCTGCTATAGATTTTGTAGGATTACTTATGCTAACAAGAGACTAGTCCACTACTGCTGTGAGGTGGGGAGTTCCTGCTTCTATCTTGTAGAGTTGAAGAGGTTAGAAAGAAGGTTTCTTAAGATGGAGTAACTGTGGGTCTATGGGAGAGAAGCCTAACATCTGTCCTGGGACCTCAGTGGGGAATCTGAGTAGAGGAGTATTGAAACTACTGCCAAATGTTAAATGAAGTCTTATATGAGCAATACTCCCAGTAGAGGAATATTAAAACTACTGCCAAATGTGAAATGAAGTCTTACATGAACAGTACATGTAAAAGGAGCTATCCTCCACTAGCAATGTGATATATGTTTACCTCTAATTGCTTTTTCTCTTGGTCTTGATTTCTGAAGTGTCAGCTAACTACTCTGGAATGGGAAATAAAAAAAAGATGAATAGGAAGAAGCAAAAATACACCTCTTTCCCTGTTTCAGGCACTTGCTTGGTGTACACACTGGGGCAAGAGAATAAAACAGGAAAGGAAAGGTTTATAATTACATTTGACTAAATTGAGACTGTTTGTTATGAAAATAAAATTTGGGAGACCTGACTGCTTTGAGGGAGACATAGGAAAAAAGTTAGTTTTGTACTTGTTTACAGTTAAAGCAGCAGAATAAAGCTGTTTAGTGTGTAAGTCCATCTGATCCAATAAAATATACATATTGTGCAAAAGGAAGAATTTTATTATGAGGAGGTATGGAAAATAATAATGTATATAGGATTTAATAAAAACTAATTCAGAATGAATTTGTAAAATCCTCTCTGGTGATGGGAAAAATGTGAAAGATTTGAGAGAGATTTAAAGGACACATATCCTCCTAGGGCTGTGATGAGGCTTAACAAGCTCTATCCCCCAAGAGTAAGGTCACCCCAAAGCCAGCCCAACGGGGGAGCTCTCCACGGTGCTGAAATTCAGATGATGGCCAGGCTATTTCCTGAGAGGGCCACTACCCAGGCTCCTTCTTCAGGAGCATGGCTCTCTCAAGAACTTCATTCGACCTCCCTATGTGTGGATGTTAAATCCTTTTCTAGGCTGTGGGATGTGTTCACAAGTCAAACAAGTTTCTGAATTCAAACCTCAGTAATATCACACACACACACACACACACACACACACACACACACACACACACACACACAGAGGCTGGTAACCTGAGAGAAGTCTACTTTGTTTTGTTTTGTTCTTTGTTTACAAAACTTATTATTTTCATTGTTATTGTGTAGGTGATTGCTGAAGGGTTACAGTTATAGAAGTCATGTGATGAGTGCATTTCTTCTAGAACAGTCACATCAGATTTTAACCTATGACACTAATTGTCCTGCCCCTCCATTTGCTTATCTATGGCCTCTATTTACAAGTTTTGGTTCTGACTGTTTGCTATCTGTATAGTGAATTACTCAGTTTCACTCTGTATGCACAGTGATACAGAAATCATTGCCTAGTGTCTTCGTGTGAAACAATTTTATCTCCTAGACTATGCACAATAATTTTGTATAGTTCCTTTTGTCTTTATTCCTTTTTTATTGTAAAGGCAATGAGCAGGGTGGTTACAGTTACAGAAGTGAGGTAATAAGTACATTTCTCTTTAAACACTGATACCCCTTACTCATTTTCTCTGATTTAGTCCTCCTCCCATGTTGTGAAGTTCATTTCCAACGGTGCCTAGTGAATATCATTGTTGCATTAGTTCATCCTTTGTCCTGCTATTTGTGTCATTCCCTTTCTCTTCCATGGATCAGATAAGCATATATATAAGACAACGTGTACAGAAAACTAAAACAGAAAGAAAAAATAGAAATAACTACATAAAGAACATAAAGAGACCCTCTTGTTTTGAATTCTCAGAGTTCACAATAGCCCAATCACTAAGAGCATAGAACGATATATACTGAAGTATATCAAAATGTCTTTATTCTTTAAGAATTTACAGTTCCACTCCAGTCAGTAATATTTCATATTTGTTTAATACATTTAGATTCATTGTAATATTCTGCATTCAACAGGATACTTGCTATTATTTACATGTTTTTTTTTTAATTTCACAAACCTTACAGTGTAATTCTTGTGTTGGAAAGATTTATAGGTGTTGCTTAATGTCTCTTATTATAAAAAGTGACCTCTATTGCTCTAAAAATCCTCTGTGCTTCACAGAGCCCTAGCTCTCCTTTTTCTTCAAGTCAGTAACTTCAGGTCTGAAAATAATTGCCAGACTTTGATTTTATGTAATATATGTAATGTATTATGTGTATGCCACATGCATATATACCTATCTAGTTGACTTACTAATTACATATTCTTTTAATTTATAAGTCACTAGGTTTTCTGAAGATTATAAGAAGAAAATAATATTTCTACTTAGTTATAAAGTATGAAGAATGTTGTAACATTAGATGACAAGCTATGTTTGTGACCCCAACAATTCAATTATTTAAATCAGCATGTAACAAATCTTGTCATTTACTTGAAAAATAAAATAGTTTTATAACTTATTTTCATTTGAATGAATAGATGCTGAGTTTTAGAACACACACACACACACACACACACACACACACACACACACACACACACAGAGTTTCACTTCTCCCTCTCCAACAGACTTCTTTCTCCTTGCTTACTAGGTATTTATCTGCAATTATCTAATTGCCTTCAGATATAGTAAATGAGATCTTACCAATGAAGTTAAGTATGTCAATAACACCATTAATTTACAACATACATATCACAGGCCTAAAGTGCAAACATCAGTAATTCAGGGTCTATCAGGGGATAACTAAATTTATGCCCTGTAATTGCCTAGCAGTTTGCCAGTTAGTATGTTCTTTAGTGTGGATGTCAGAGTGTTAAAGCACAGAAACTTTGATACTGCTGCCCAGAATCCAGTTATGCTGCACCTTTCACTCATTAAAAAAAGCCAGCGATAACCATAGTGGAACATATATTATCACATTTCCAGGATCTTCACAGAAGGGAAATGATGAGGGCATGAGAGCCTCCCTGTGAGAAGATGACAGGGTATTTGCAGAAGTGCTTTGGGCTTCCTCATTTGTTGGATAGCAATAAGAAGCAAATGTTACATGGAGTGATGGAACTATATGCATTGAAGTATCTCTCACGCTTTACCCATATTGCCTTGGGAAAATCATTTAGTGGGTTTTTTTGTCAATAAGACAATAACATCTAGATCATAAAACTATTTACTTATTACTTCAGTTATTAGATATTTGTTAAATGTCTACTGCATGCTAGATACTTTAGTAGCCCTTAGAGATACAGTAACAGCTAAAAAAAGCAGATAGCTAGCTTCACGGTACTTGTATCCTAGCAGAAAAAAAAAATAGACATTGTACAAAAAAATCTATTTTCTTTGTGCAAATATTTTATGCAGCAAATATACAGTCCAGCCTAGTTTCTTGTAAGAAAGATACTTTATGTAATTTTATGTAATGAAATATTCCCTGGTGTGTATTCGTTATTCACAAGCCATGGATGAAACTTACCTTCCCCACTCAGGGAATGAGAAATGTCTGAGCAGGCATCCTGATTTATGTTTTTCCATTTCTACCAAGATGAAGTCAATTATATTCACTTCATGAAGATTGTAAGCAATACTAGAGTTGTTCCAGACTTCAGAGTAATATTAATCCACTATAAACATCATAAAGAATGTGGTGAGAATTTGGCAAGCTGTGGCTATAAAATCAGAGTGTGGATAGATTTTATGATCTTTATTGCCTTATAAAGTTGTAGATTACATACAATATAATGCATGGGGCTACAAGAATATTAAATGATCAAGATCTTATTCATAAACTTCAGATCATGGAGTCAAAGTAGCTAGAATTACAAGAGTGAGCCACTGGCACTTCACAATCTATGTATGACTTGTTTTACAAAGAGAGTATGGGACTGGGGATATGGCCTAGTGGCAAGAGTGCTTGCCTCATATACATGAGGCCCTGGGTTCAATTCCCCAGCACCACATATAAAGAAAATGGCCAGAAGTGGCGCTGTGGCTCAAGTGGCAGAGTGCTAGCCTTGAGCAAAAAGAAGCCAGGGACAGTGCTCAGGCCCTGAGTCCAAGCCCCAGGACTGGCCAAAAAAAAAAAAAAAAAAAAAAATCGAGTATGCAAAATACGTACATGTATTTCTGTGATAATGTGTAGAATTTTGTAAGGTTAATTTTGTAGTTTGTAGGCCACATTTTTAAATTACCACAATTCAAATTGATTTCAAAGTTATTATTCTCATTTATCTCAAAATATTATTCTCATCTAATTGTATGAGCTTTGCATTTTTAATTTACAAGTTGACCCAAGTATTCTTCTTATTTTGTCTTTAAACAACTATTTTAGTGTTGGCATGACATGAGGAAGACACCTAAATATTTTTTGCATATGGATTAACAGTACTTTTTAGATAACTTCATTAATTCATCAATTTATTATGTTGGAATTATCATATGTAGGTCTACAGTCTTTTAATTGTTTTATTCTCTCATTCACAGGTCAATAACAAATTATTTTAATTACTATGTCAGTATAAAGAATTTTTACTTAGTATACAAGTAGAAATGTCTTATCACAATTTTTTTCATCATGCCTTAATTATTTTTAGCTTCTTTTATCCCCCCACTTTTCTTGTTTTTCCCTGGGTATCAAACCCAGGACTACATGCATACATGTATTAAGCAAGTACTCTGCCATTGAGGTATATCTCCAGCTCTTACCTTGGCATCTTATCTTTCATTTAAATTTCAGGATCAGACCATTAAGTTCAATGTAGATTTGTGAAGAATTTTTTGTTAATTGCATTTGACTCTAGTGGTATATTTGTGGATACCAAATTTTTTGTTATTCAGTCTTTCCATCTACAAATAAATACATTTATTTAAACTTTTCACTTATGTTTCATGATTTTGTACAAAATTTCTGTATGTTTGATAATTTTAATCTGAAGTATTTTGTAAATTTATTGCTATTAGCAGTGGAATCATTCTCTTGATTAAACTTACCTATGTGTATATCTCTGGTATATAGGCAGGCATTCTTTTGAGGTTTATATATGAACCACATTTTCAAGCAATAATCTTGCTGAATTATTTTATTAGTTTTAATAATTCCTTATCATCTTGGATTTTTCTATGTAGGTAATTGCATGCACTTGGAAAAATAACATTTCTCAGCAATTTGTATAGTTTTAATTTCTGTTGTACTGAAGGACTAGTAAATTCATCTATAGGCTATGTAGTCTTTATATGTTTTCAGGATTAAATATTTATTTTTTAAATGGCTTTTGGTTTATTGAATTAAGTTTAATTTCTAAATTATTTTCTGGAATAAATTAAGTTTTATGTTTTCATTTTCTTGACAAATTAGTTTATAATGCCTTTCATATCTATGCCTATCTCTGTCTTAATTACCAGTTTTCTTTTTTTTTAAGGTTATTGTACTTTTTTTTTTTTTTTTTGAGATAGGGTCTCCTAATATCCCAGGCTAATCTGAACTAATTTATAGACCAGGATACTCTCAAACCATGACAAGTGCTGGTCTTACAGGTCTTCCCTATTGTGCCCAGCTTTATTTTGCCTTTTTCATTGATATGTACAGTGCTTTTAGTTCTTAAAAATTTCACAAGATAATATATTTGAAATAAACTGTATAACTTGGGGGAAGTATGATAGGGGGTGAAAATTGGGAAAAATGAGGGAGGGGGTAACAAGTTTCACAAGAAATGTACTCACTACCTTACATATGTAACTGTAACCCCTCTTTACATCACTTCAACAATAAAATTTAAAAAAATGTATTGTATTAAAATAAAAAAATCTAAGAAACTATTTTGCTTGCCTTGCTTCTACATCATTAATATAACTGCTTGTATTTTTTTCACATTTTCTACTAATTTATTTATATGTAGTGTTTATTTTAGTTTCTCTATTATCTTCAAATAGTTATACCAAGTATTTTTAGAATACCAATTTATAAGTAAAATGTATCATGATCAATATCACTCTCCTGTCCATCTTCCTTTCATCCTTCCATTTATCTCATTCTCTGTCTCCTAAAGTTTCCTAATTCCATTTTTATATACACATAGAGATTTTACCATTTTATTTTAGTTTCTTGAAATAAACTAATTTCTGGCAGCAGATTTGTAAAGTTATATTAAATATCAGAAAAATGGAGTTAAATATCATAAGTGTTGAGGGATAGTATTGTCAATTTATATTTTTCTTTTTTTCTTATTTATTGTCAAAGTGGTGTACAGAGAGGTTACAGTTTCATACGTTAAGCCTTGGGTACATTTCTTGTGCTGTTTGTTATCTCCTCCTTCCCCCTTCCTCTTTCCCTCTCCCCCCATGAGTTGTTCAGTTGGTTTACATCAAATGGTTTTGGAAGTATTGCTTTTGAGGTCATTTCTCTTTTGATCCTTTGTCTCTCGATTTTGATATTCCCTTTCACTGCCCTAGTTCTAATACCAATATATACAGTATCCAAGGTACTCAGATAAGATACAGTGATAGTGAGGGTCAAACCACAAAAAAGGGGATACAAGAGGATCATCAATAATAGAAGTTACAGTTTCACATGTGTGTTGAAACTAATTACAACAGTGATATAGCACTCATTTACATAACATGGAGTTCATTTCACTTAGCATCAAGCTGTATTATAAAGCTATAGTAATAAAAACAGCGTGGTATTGGCACCAGAAAAGGTCTGAAGACCAATGGAACAGAATTGAAGACCCAGAAATGAAACCACAGAACTACGCCTACTTAATCTTTGATAAAGGAGCTAAAAAATATGATGGAAGAAAGATAGCCTCTTTAACAAATGGTGATGCTAAAACTGGTTCAACACCTGCAACAAACTAAAACTAGATCTTATATATCTCCCTGTACCAAAATCAATTCCAAATGGACCAAAGACCTCAAAATAAAAACATATACCCTGTAAACACCACAAGAAGGAATAGGGCAAACACTTGGGTTCCTAGGCATAGGACAAAACTTCCTTAAGAAAGACCCAGAAATGCTACAAATCAAAGAAAGGTTGGACAAATGGGACTGCATCAAACTGCAGAGCTTGTACAGGGCAAAGGACATAGCTCACAAGATAAACAGAAAGCACACAGATTGGGAAAAGATCTTTACCTGCCATACAATGGACAAAGGCCTCATATCTAAAATATATGCAGAACTAAAAAAATTAAATTCCTCCAAACAAAACCTCAAAGAACCAACATCCCCCTCAAAAAGTGGGCTAAAAAAAAAAAAAAGAGACTTCTCTGATGAGGAAATGAGAATGGCCAAGAGACATATGAAAAAGTGCTCTACATCACTGGCCATAAAAGAAATGCAAATCAAAAAAACATTGAGATTCCATCTCACCTCAGTAAGAATGTCCTTTATCAAGAAATGTAACAATAATAAATGTTGGCGGGGATGTGGCCAAAAGGGAACCCTACTTCATTGTTGGTGGGAATGTAAACTTGTTCAACTACTCTGGAAAGTGGTATGGAGATTCCTCAAAAGGCTAAACATAGAACTTCCCTATGACCCAGCAGCCCCCTTTTGGGCATCTACCCAAAAGACCACAAACAAGAACACACTAAAGCCACCAGCACAACAATGTTCATCACAGCACAATTTGTCATTGCTAAAATATGGAACCACCCAGATGCCCCTTAGTAGACGAATGGATCAGGAAAATGTGGTACATATACACAATGGAATTTTATGCCTCTATCAGAAAGAATGACTGCCTCATTCATAAGGAAATGGAAGGACTTGGAAAAAATTATACTAAGTGAAGTGAGCCAGACCCAAAGAAACATGGACTCTATGGTTTCCCTCATAGGGAATAACTAGCACAGGTTTAGGGTAGTTACAGCTGAGGATCACAACAGCCTATTACCTATGCCCTTATGAACGCAATTTTCATTTTTCACTAAGCGTAATAATATCAAATGGATAATAGAATGTAGACCATAAAACAGAGATGTAATTTAAAAAGGTAGTAAACTTATAAGGGGGCATGAGTATAAGTATCATACTGTGATTCAAAAACTGACTTTTCAAAAATTCCATAAGTTTAATTAAATATTGACATTCTAAGAACTAATTTCATACCAATTAGTTTTTTTTTGGCAGGGGGGTTTGGGGATTACATTTTCTCAACATTTGATTTTCTTTCTGGTTTTCTTGGTCTACAATTCTTACTTTTTATGTTTTGCTTGAGTTATTTTTACATTTTAAATGATATTGTATTTCATTTATCTCTGAATACCTCAAATGTACCTATTTTAAAGACTGGACTACAAATTAACTAATTTAGAGTGGCTTACAATTTTGAATGCTAATTTGTGTTGCTCTGTTTCTTTCTGCTAACCCTCCTAAATAGATTGTCCTTTGCAGAATTGTTTTGCTTAGGAGAGTTCTAATATGCTGTCTTTTATGTCCATCTCTCTTCTTTCCCTATACTATCACTGTATGTTTTTCTCTTGTTATATTCTTTTTTGAGGTCTAGAACCTCTATTTAAGAAGGAGAACGTGGTGGTTGGCCTTGTTGAGGAGTAATTTTAAGTAAGGCTGTATTATGCCTCGTTGGTACCAATATCACCTTGTAAACCAGAGATTAGGCATCATGTTCTGAGTCACTTTCTCAGATTTTTCCCCCCTCACATTTGAAATTAATTATACAAGGCATTTTATTTTGATAAGTCCATATACACATACTTTGGCCACACTCAAACTTTCCTCCCTCCTCATCTCCTTTCCCCCTTTCCCAAATCAGTTTCAACTAGTATTTTTTTTTTTTTGCCAGTCCTGGGCCTTGGACTCAGGGCCTGAGCACTGTCCCTGGCTTCTTCCCGCTCAAGGCTAGCACTCTGCCACTTGAGCCACAGCGCCGCTTCTGGCCATTTTCTGTATATGTGGTGCTGGGGAATCGAACCTAGGGCCTCGTGTATCCGAGGCAGGCACTCTTGCCACTAGGCTATATCCCCAGCCCTCAACTAGTATTTTGACCATGTTCATCTTCCCTCACCCTCTCTTTTGCCCTCCACTCCCATTAGGATGCATACTCTTCTGAACAGGACTTGTTTTATATTCCTGCTGATCATTTTAAGGTGTATGTTAATTATTCAAAGGATGCTATTTCACACACACATACGCTACTTTAATCAGATTGATCCTCTTCCTGCTTACTCTCCCTTTCCAAATTCCTCTGTTATTCATCAGCTTTCTGGGAATTTTGTTTGACATTTTCATTTATGGATGCAGTGTCTTTACAAAATTCCTTATTATTCACCCTGTAACAGACTTTTGAAAATAACTATGTCACACTCAATTGCCATTGGTTTTAAGAAATGCTTGTTAGCAAAGTTAGAGCAGGTCATTGCTGCAGGGAGGAGAGGAAGGAAGCTCTACCACTGTGCTAGGCAAAGCGGGAGCTTTACTTTAGTTCAGAGTTTACAAAATCTCATTTTGACTCATTTTTCTGTCTTCTCTTTGTGTTTATTTTTTTAAATTACCATAATGTATTTCAAGGACAAAGGTTTAAAAACATGAATTTATTGTATCTTTGGGAGTTTTTGCTTTCTTCATTAAATATAACAGTCATAATTTTTCTTTTCCAGTAGGATAATTAATGTTTGAAAACTAATTGTTTTAGTGTGTGATGACACCATAGGACTACCTCACAGTATTTGCTTAAATAATTGCCCTCCACAGTAAATGGTCTCAGGTAAAATCATTAAAGGCTGTTTATTTTACTTCCTCTATGATTTCCCTGTCACATAGCTACTGATTATTTCAGCAGATCTCTAATTTGTCCTAATTTTAAATCTGCTTCCGAAGTATATTCCTCTTGCTATTGGATATCTGGTCACTTTGTTTATTCTGCTTCTCTCTGGAGCTCTCCATTCTTGGCCTTAAATGGTCTAATGAGCCTCTTTCTTTTAGCTCACACCGTGATTGACCAAGTCATACCATTTCCCACCTGCCTGTCCTTCCTTCTGCCTGTAATTCTGGTCACGTCCTCCTTTTCCAAACCTACATATCCTTCAGGATTGATCTCAGTGCTTCACTAAGCCCCTACACTGAGGTAACTGCACTGTTCACTGGTTTTATTTCTGTGCATCACTGATCCTTCTGAATCTTTCCATTAAACCAGTCAGCAAAAGAAATGACCTATGCTCTTTTTTAAAATTATGTCTTCCTTATTATGTATTTGTATTATTCATTTTTAAATAAGCATTTTATTTTGGAAAGTTTACAAAATTTGTTCAAAGAATTCCAATTCCAACCAGATTTATTTTTCTACATCATCATGCTATACATGTCAAAAAGTCTGAAACCATCATTACCATATTACCAATCACTAAATTCCAAGCTTTATGCAGATTTCATTAGTTTCTATATTAATATCCTTCTGTTCCAGAAGCAGCCAGTTCCAACACTGAATTTAGTTTTTATGACTTTAGTTTCCTCTGATCTGTGACAGTTTATCACTTTTTGCATGTATATCTTATTTCATTTTTTAAACATAATAACTGACATAAAGTAAGCTAGAAAATAAGATAATTATTCTGATTTTAACAGTTCTGTTCACTCAGTTTGCTGGTTGTCTAGCATTACTTTGTGACATAAACTTCCAGCCATCTTTATTTTAGGGCTTTCTATTAGCTAGCTTTGGTTTGGGGGTCATAGGGCTTTACCATTTCTTTGGGGTCCACAGTAACTTCCTAAAGGGTTAATTTATAAGAACTATGGTTAAAACTTAAGAAACAGAAGGCTAACACATTTGCCCCTTACCACCATTCATTTAAAGGCTATTATTATAGCCTGTAAAAGACAACATTTGGTTTGTTTAGTTTGGTTTCTCTTGTATTCCCTTCCTGTGGTTGTACATACCCCCCAACCACTGTATCTCATCTGAGTACCCCAGATATTGTTTATACGGGTATTAGAACTGGGGAAGGGAGAGGAAATACCAAAATCGAGAGACAAAGAACAAAAAGACAAACCATTCAAAAAGGAACACTTACAAAACCATTTGGTATAAACTAACTGCACAACTCTTGGGGGGAGAGTGTAAGGGGGAGGGGGGAAGTGGGGGGAAAATGAGGGATGAGGTAAGAAGTAGAACAAGAAATCACTCACTGCCTTTCATATGAATCTGTAACCCCTCTGTACCACACTTTGACAATAAAGAAAAAAATAAAATTAAAGAAAAGACTCTACCCTCACAGACAAGCTTTTAGGCAGAGAATCTTTGAATGCTTAACTTTCATCCCCTTGATGTTTGCAAAGATAAATATATATATATATATATATATATACCTTCTCTAAAAGCAACTAGTTTAAGCAATGACTTGGACTAACTGGACACAGAAAGTAATTAAAAAAATTTCTAACAATATCCCAATGGACTTTTCACATTATTCTCTTTATAACCTTTTGATGAAAATATGATTTAGTAAGTCACAGCTTTGGACATACCTGCAGCTGAGCAATACAATAATGAAGATTACAGCATTTTTCATGAATGTCACCCCAAAGAGCTATGGCCAAATTATTTAGAACCTGTGGGGAAACATAAAACTCAGGGCCGCATTTGTACATAATTTTATTTTTCCTGAGGCGTACCTCACTGCAGAGAAATAAAGGGTGGTGCAAGGCACAAAGCTTCTGCTTATGGCCCATAGTGGACTTTTGGACTACACCTGTCAGCACAGTGATTCATACTTGCATAATACAGTAATAATGGTAAATTATAATTACCTAGCACACAAATTAAAAGCCCAATCTGGAAACATTGGAGATCAGCATAAGACCAACAATTCATGATGGTCACTGAAAGGTAATCAGTAGATTCTTTTATCCTAGATATTGTGAATGTAGCACATCACATGAAACTCCTTGTACCTTAGTCTGATGTAGAGTCTGATGTAGAGAAAGCAGCTGGTCAGAATAAACTTGCTTGAATGGGCGACAGGGGGCTTGACTATTGAGCATTCCTGGGACACTCCTTTATTTTCCTAGACAGTTCTTTTTCTCTGCACAGTAATAGCTAGAATTTTCATAACATTATGAGATATCATATTGTATTATAAATATGTTAGGTGTATTTACTTAGCCAAACAGAATTTTGAAGAAAGAGCTATAAAATAAGGGGAGTTAAGTTACTTAAGTCTCTCTATCAGAAGATAGTGAAACTGAGCTTTTGTTTGTTTATATTCAGCTATCTGAACTTCAAAAGGCTGTACAAGGGGGTAACAATTTAACATGTCCATCTAAGTGATTTTAATCAATGCAATCTGTTTCCAGAAGCTATGCTATTTATTAGTATGCTAAATGCCTCTGAGATCACAGGTTTAATATTTCATTACCCTCAGAATTAAATGTTAACTTATTTCACGAATGCTTATCTTTCTCTACATTAGGTTCCTTGGAGGCACAATTCTTTCCTTTCAAACACATTAATAATCACAGCATCATTAATTAACACAGACACTGAAAAAAACCTTTTGATTCATATTTAATTCTTCAATAATTAGTTATTTCCTTATCATTTATAAAATCAATGAAGCATGGCTTATGAAAAAATACACGTACATAACTGGTTAAAAAACGATTCAAGCAATGTTTAGCTAACACTGTTGTGATTTCCTAGACTCTATGTTTTCTTCTGAACAGAATCCCTTTTCCATTTCCTGGAGTTAGTTGTGCCTTCATTTTATGCACACAGAAAAGATTAGATTAGGTTACTATACCACAGGTCAGACCTGAGCCTTAAACTCTTACAGTTCCACTCTGTTCTGACCAAACTATCCTGGATTCTGATTTATTGCCATGGTTTCTGGGCCTGTGGAGAAATCCTGCTTCTTGTCCTTTATTAATCATTATTTTCTGAAACATTACATATTTCTGCTGTTTTTAATTTTTGGTTAGGTTTAGTCAAAGCTAATATTCAGCAAATCATTATTGTTTACCTATTTACAAAGACACATGGCCAGAAAACAAAGGCAATGATGACATCCTTTTTAATCTCAGAAAACCTAGAGCCATGCAAATGAGATTAAGATTCAAAGAGGAAAGTTAGCTTTGAGCTTCCTGAATGAAACAAAACAAAATAAGAACAGTAAGTTTCATAACTATGTTTTCATCACAAGAAAAAGCTCTAAATAAACCCATTAAGACTTATCTCAATTAAAACTTAAGACAAAAACTGTGAAAATGTGTGTAGAGGAACCGAAAATACTACCATGGTCTCTTCAGTGGCATTTTTCGCAAACAACTGCAGGGATTTTCTGCAGAGCTGTTTACTACATCAGCCTTCAATAAAGCTAAACCACGTTGCTGTCATTGACTGTTGTACAATTATGGCATGAATCTGAAAAAAAATGTGACACTGTACATCCATATGTCAGAACAAGTGGGATTATTTTTAATGCACATTTCAAGGAGGAGAATAAAAACAGAAAAAGATTTAAAAATCCAGAAAAGGTAAATTTGTGGAATTATAGACAGATATTAAAACTAACCACCTTTCCATTTCCCATAACATAATATTAAAACTTGTTTTACAATAAATAAGAAACAAAAGTTTGATCAACTTATAAGTATTTCTGAGGATGTTGATAAGAAAGTCATATCAGCTAAATGTGAAGGAAGATTTAATTTCCACAATTTTAATTAAAACCTAAAGGAGGCAAAAATCTTGAAACTTCTAACTACTTTGGAAACTCTTATGACTTAATTCACAAATTCTGAATTTCTACTTTATATTGTTTTGAAGAATCCTGATTAGGACTCTCAAATCAAGCACTTGAGAAAAAATCTTTTTAAAGGAGATATAAATAGAAAAATAAACAGGAAAACAACTATTAATGCAAGAAGTAAACAGAGTAAAGGTGTTAGTGAGAAAACAAGGGCTCCCACAACTACACTCAGGAGAGAGATGGTGGTTTACAGACAACCTTTTCTTTTTTAAATAAATGAGGAGGGGAATAGGATGATCAAAATGCTGCAAAAGAAGGTTTTCAATTTGTGAAATAGAAGGAATCACATTTTCTCTAAAGACTCATGAGGAAATGCAAGTAATGAAGCAGTAGAGAAAGCAAAATAGAAAATGTAAATGAAATGAAGCAGTAGGCTAAACAAAATAGAGCATGTGAATGAAACAGAATGGTTTGTGTTTGGGGTGCTAAGATCAAATAGCTTCATTTAATAATTTATTTTGGGAAAGCCAAACAGAACTAAAAATCAGTGACCTTATTCTAAAACATGTTATATTTTTCATCTAAGACAGAAGAGAAAGGTAGCATATTCTACTTCAATATACATTGCCAACTAAATCTTAGTTAAGTAATAGGGTAAGGTGACCTAGGAAAAGGATATCAATGCTAATAATTGAAACAGCAAAAATGATAATGATTAGTGGTAAATGCTTATCTCCGTTTCAAATGTGTCTCAGTCACAGTCATATGTGATCACATAATCATAAGTGGCCTAAAAAATCCTCAAGTATTTACTTGGCCCTTTGTGAAACATAGCATTAGAATTATCCAGTCCTTGAATGTTCGATCTGTGAGATAAGTGGAATAAAACTACTAGGAAATCTCTCCTTCCTTCCTTCCCTCCCTCCCTCCCTCCCTCCCTTCTCTGTCTCTCTGTCTCTGTCTGTCTGTCTGTCTGTCTGTCTCTCTCTCTCTGTGTCCCTCTCCTTCACTTTTTATGTATGACAGAAAGAGAAGTTTTTTCCAAGCCAGACTGGACTTAAACTCAGGAACCTCCTACTTATCTCTCTCTTGTGCTGGGATTATACCCTGCGGCTACCAGTAGCCCTACTGATTGTAAAATACTTGGCAA
Source organism: Perognathus longimembris pacificus (assembly GCF_023159225.1). Classification (NCBI taxonomy): domain Eukaryota; kingdom Metazoa; phylum Chordata; class Mammalia; order Rodentia; family Heteromyidae; genus Perognathus; species Perognathus longimembris. The sequence continues at coordinate 113,853,081 of NC_063162.1, forward strand.
TATCTAGTAAGATATACATTTATCATGACAATCAGTGCCTTAGTAGTAGGAAAAGACCTTTTGTACTGGTGTGTTCTGAGGAGGTATATTCCTTTTGTTTTATAGCTTGAGTTCCTGAAATTCAGTTTTTAGTGATGGTATTTTATTCTCTGTTTTCATTATCTGTACTTGAGGAAATGTTGCATATTTTTTCCTTGATCATATGAACTCTAAAAATGATTTCACATTTTCATAGTATAGTTTTTAACTATATTTTTAATTTTTAAAGTAGCTGTACAAAGGGGTTACCATTTGACAAATCGATTTTAAATATAATGCACCATGATCAATACCATCCTTTATCATTATCCCTTGTCCCTCACAACCTAGTCCCTCTCTACAATTTTACTAGTTTCACAGGATATGCATTGAATATTATGACTGTATTTTCCCTGACTTCCTCTTTTTCTTCATCCATATTCTCCTTTTAACCTTCCCCCACATAGACTAATTTTCTCAAGAGATGTTTCACAATAAATCTGCTCTTTGCTGCTTGTGGACATGGCTGAGTGCAAATTCTGAAACCAGATAGGTATTGTATCCTAAGCTCTGCCACTTTCTCTCTGGGTTCATTCAATTAACTTAACCTTTCTTTGCTTGGGTTTCTAATTGAAAAATAGGTGCAATGTCACCATGAACTTGAAAAATCAAACCTGTCACATTTCAAGCAATCCATAAATATCTGATATTTTCAAATTGTTAGTTTTATTATAAACTTGGAAAAAGAAGAAATGGAAAATTTCTCTTGTGAAGAATCATAGTACGTTCAACTGATTATTCTAAAATACCACATAATTTCTCTTCTATGAAAAAGCATAACATTTCTACACTAGGAAAACATCTAGACAATAATTTATTATTGAAATTGTGCAACTGATAAAATTAGTCTTAAATGAAAAAAAGATCCCAACAACCAGAAAACATGCTGCTGAAAAAAACGAGGATTTGGAATCATCATGCCCGAATTAGAGCTCTAGTTTTGATCCGTTTATGATTACGAAGTGACTTTAGGTAACTAGTACAAAGTAAAAGTTGCTAAGAAAATACAGTTCCATTTTCTACCTTTGTAAAAATAAAGACAAAATGCATTGTAAATTATTTTACTGCACAGTGTTGTAAGAAATAAATAATAAAAGAGAAAAGTGCTTTGTAAAATATGAAGTGCTTTATAATGATGTTTTTGTAGCTGCTGCTATTATTATAAAATTGAACCACTCTGTTTCTCATTATTTGTTAATCTGTGCTGCCGTTTGGTATGGACATGCTTTATCATTGGAGATGCCAAGTGAGAATAAACAGAGTAGTACTTTTGATGATGTAGTTACATCCACTATGAACTAAGTTTAGAACTGCAGCATTTCACATGAACTAATAACAGGCTATTGGGTACAAATGACTTCTGCTCTGATAACTGGCCTGCTTGGATTTAAATTGGTGTCCATTAGGTATATGGCATTGTGCTGGCTCATGCAGGGTCATCAGATGTTCTGCCTTTGAAGAGAAAATGTATTTTCTAGCCTACTGTCAGGACAGCCTTAGTTAATCAGTTCCCTGGTGCTTTGCTTTATGACTCCAGGCTGTGCAGTAGTTCTGTGGTAAAGCTACATTCTCACAGGGCCTTTGATTTTATTTGAACTTTTCATACTTTTACTTGAAATTTCTATTTCTTAATATTTATGAATGGTAACAGAAACTTGATGGCAGTTTTACAATCAAACAGAAAACCACCTAGGATCTCTGATCTGGCTGGTTTTCTAACAAAACAACCACCAAATAATCCTTTCCCTTTGATTACTCAACAGAAAATAAGATACATGCTTCAAATGTGGAGGGTTTTTGTGTTTGCCTTATATCGAGAGGGAGAGCTAAGGAGGCCATTGGATATTTGGTGTGATATGTTATATCAGGAGAGCTTCTTAACTCTCAAAAAGTATGTACAAAAGTATGTGCTTGGCCCCTTAAATTATGAGGTCCTAATGATAAAGATATGATTCTTGAGTACTCACGGTGAATTCCAGAACTTTATATGGATGAGGCAGACAAAATGGCAGGCTTTCAGAAAAGACCATATATTAGCTTTCATTAGACTGAACTGAGGATGGGGATGTTTTTATTGTTGGCAGAATAGACTTTAAGGATGATTCAAGCTGATTCAGGTTTATTTAAATGCTTCACCTCCCTCCTCATATTAGCATTCCTATTATGAATGAAGCTTGTAAGATTTTGGAAATGTCTTCCTTTTTATTACCAAATTGTAAATCCCATTTGTGTTTGTCCCAAGCTTTGGGAAGGATGTGAACTTTCTTATGCACTAAGCAAGCATTTAATTAATTATCATTGTTGAAGTGAAGCCAAACATTCACAAATATGAGGTGACTCAAAAGACGTAGGGCTACTGGGGTTTAGATCCCTTTGAAGTGACCACGGTTGTGATTAATCTCCACATTTGTTTGACATTTGTCTTGGACAACTAAGATGGCACACTTGGGAAAGCCAGTCTTTCCTTTGATACCACAGTATGATATTTTATGGCCTCAGAGTAGCAGGAAAACCCTCCCACATAAAAAAGGCAATAAACAGGGAGAAACTTGGAAGATCTCTTTAATCTTCCCTCTGGCTGACCAAGTAAAGTGAATTGTTAAAGTCTGACTGGAAATCACACTGTTTTGAATGTAAGACAAGGCCCAAATGTTCTTAATTCACTCTCAGGGAGTACTCAATCCAGCTGACTGTAACATAAGGAATTTAATAAAGTAAAAGCAAGTTATCTAGTCAAGCCTCCTGCTGCTTTTTTATAATATAAAAATGAAAATAGGCTTAATTTGGTGGTGGTGTAATCAAGTTCATTACACTATCCAAACATGTTTTATGCTTTCTCCCCCTTGGATATTATATTGCTGGTGATTGTATGGGTTGGAAGGGGATAAAGTTTTCCACTTGTTGAATATAGACAAATTCTCAGAACTGAGGTATTGTTCACCAAATTCCATAAGCAATTTATGAAAATAATTTATGAAAGTGACCATTTCACATGGAGATGTGGCAAATCTGAGTTGTTTTAGCTATTTTACAAAAAGTTTTCCATGTGTTTTATATTCAATTATGTATCTAAACAACTCCAGCCTAAGGAGTTTTCATATGTATACTCTTCTTAGAAGTCCAAAGGTTATAAAATTAGCACATGTATTCCTCTGTGGGTGTTATGACAAATATATCTTCTGTAACTGACACTGATGATGAGATAAGAGAAGCAAACAATCAACTAGAGCATAAGGAACCCAAATGAGTCTAGATGAGCGAACCCAAGCTTTCCTTCACTTTATTAGTGTTAATATTACCCCTTCCAAAGAATTTAATTTTCCCCAATCCCTATATGTATTGTTTTGTCATTTTATTTTTACTTCAAGGTTCTGGTCACTAGTTTCATAAAAATAATAGGTGGAATAGGAAAATTAGTTCAGTAGTCAGAAAGGCTCATTGGGCCTAAAGGCAAAACCTGTGGCTCACATCTGTAATACTGGCTACTCAGGAGGCTGAGATTTGAGAATTACAATTCAAAGCCAGCCCCATCAGGAAAGCCCAGTTTACTACCAAAAAAGCCAGAAGTAGAGATGCAATTCAAGTGGTAGAGTGCCAGGTCTGGGCCAAAAAACCTCATGGACAGTACCAAGCACCTGAGTTCAAGCCCTGGGATTGGGACACTTGCACACATGCATGTGTGCACACATACACACACAATGATATGAGTAATTTGTATATACTGCCTTCTAAACTGACCAAATGATGGTCAGGGCATTCAGTAATAAGTTAAGCATGAAAAAGTTGGTGCGATGTTGGCAAGAAGAAAATTGCTTGTACTACATAAGTTTCATATGCCCATACAGAGAAGACCTGAGGATATGATTGTTTTGATTTGCCTGGTGGTGGTGGTGGTGGTGGTGGTGGTGGTGGTGGTGGTGGTGTGTGTGTGTGTGTGTGTCTGTGAAATAGAAGACAAAATATGGCTGTCTCTCATTCCTAGTAATCAGTCAAATAAAATTATCTTGTAACTATTTTCCTCTTCTATTTTCTGTTGTATGTTAAGGTATGATATACTCATTTAGTAAAGGGTGCCATTGCCTTTGCTCTGATTTTTAAGTGGCCTGGCGACAAAGCACTTGGTTATTTACTCTAAACAGGACTTTTGGAATTCAAACCCAACACAGAATTCTAGGATTTGGATTGATGGGCAAATAACTGATCACAGAGTTGATCCGAATAAAGACTATACTACTATCTCTAAGCCAAGATAAACACAACCAAGTTACAAGCAACTAATGCACAGAATATTTTGACTATGAAATAGCACTGGCAGCTCTTTGTAATTCTCCTTAGAGAAAATTGCTATCCAGCTACAAACCATCAGTGCACTGATGGAAGGGATTGGCTAATAACTCTTCCAGTTACCTAGGATCAATTCCTAAGTCCCTAATAAGAGTAATAATTTTTATCTCCAGTGAATCTGAACATTAACATAAGCATTCACGTGATTATTTTATTGTCAGAACCACTTTTGAACTGTGAAGTAAATTTATATGGTAGGAAAAGTTGACCCACTATATGGTGATTACCTAAAATCTCTCAATATCTTTCCCTATTAAATTGGACATTAGTAACTCATTTATTATCTTTGTGAACCCGGTCTAATATCTATGACACTATATTTTGGAGAATTAGGAAGGCTTCATGTATAATCTCTTGAAAAAGATAAAGTAATTGGAAAGAGATATAAAACTAGAATTCAAAAAAGAAATTCTTACACTTATTCTGATGCTCAGTTCCGGTCTCAGATAATTACATAATATTGGGGGATTATGCCCTTCCATGAATATATGATGGGCTACAACTAAAACTATATCCTTATTTAGCATATTAGCCTATAATATCTAGTTTGAAATTGTCATTAAATTCCCAGTCAGCGCATAGGATTTGTGTTTTAACCTTACACTATTTCATTCTGAAATAATAATAATAAAAAGACAAGAAACAGCAGCAAAATGGAACTGGACATAGTTTTAGGTCAAGGATACATTCTATTTCAAAACTCTGTTTCTGCACTTTAAATGTATCCGCATTTTAAAGATAAGGACACTCATCTGTGAGTAACACAGAATAGATAAATTGTCCTCAGGTGCCTTTTTTTGTAATAACTGAATCAGTTTAGAAAGAACTTATGCGAAAGCTTTTACAATGAGCTGGTTCAGGGAAACACTTGGTATTTACAAAAGCTAGTATTTCTAAAACAGCAGAGCCCACATTATATTAAAAATACCTCACTTCTAAGAAAATTGAAGAAGCATTGTTCTGCTAAATGCAAAACTATTTTAAGTACATGAAGTAGACTGGTGAGAAAAAGCTGTAGTATGATTCTGTGGAGAGCTCTGACTTGTGACCTTGAGCATGAAATGTCTCCACCTCAGGTTTGTCCTCTGAAAATCAAAAGAAGAAAGTCTAGAGTAACATGTAAATACCATTTTGCTTTTAATTATTTATTATTATAATGCCTATATTTCATAGTATCACATGGCATAACAAAAACTTATAGATGAAGTAACTGAGTTCCCTCATTTATCTTATAGATCCATACCAATTTGTGTTAGCATTTCAACTCAGGTGTCACTGAATTTATTTCCTCTACTTTTCCACAGTGGAACTTGGTTCATTGACAAGTTTACCCTTGCATTTCTGAGTTGTGTTACATGTGCTCCTGACTAAATCTCAGCCTTCTACAACCAGTGCTCTCCACTGGACTAGCCAGTAATGGACTCTCATTAGTGTTCCTACCCCCAACTACTAGCCACCAGAGTTTCTCTGCTGCTCTGCTGGCTAATTGCCACACTGAGAAGAGGTAATTTCCCAGAATTCCTGAGCCATAGATGCATGAGGAGAAAAGTTGAGTTATTTCCTGCAGGTATCACTGTAACCAAGTTCATTTAGAAATGCCTTTTCCTCCTGTGGTCTTAGATCCAATCATGGGCAAGAGCTGAGTCAGACTTGTTTTCCCATGTTTCCCTTCTCTGGTCACAGAATCCATGAATCATGCTTCTATCTCATTTATATCTCTTCTTCTTAAATCATTAATATGACTAGATTTCCAACAGGTTTTGACCTCACAATAGCAATCTTGATTTGAGTCATTAAGACCATCTCTTCTACTGTACCTTTACACATATTTTTGGTGGGAATTATTTTATAATAGTACTTATCCTTCCTATAGTAATTTCCTCTGTCCTAATTAAAAGGAGACACATTTAACATGAAGCAATGTACTTTTAGGTTGGAAATCAGTAGTTTTTATGTCATGTGGGGTTTTGTATTGCAGCTTATTTTACTTCCAATTTACTCTTAGGATCCTTTAAATCTTATACTCACCTATGTATCTTGAGATTGCCACCAGAAAAATGACATTAGATGTGAGTTCAACTTTAATGAGATGACCATAAGCTTTATATAGAAGTCAAGAAAGTAGAGTAGAGTTAGAGATTTCCAGTTAGACATGTGGGGAAAATCCCAGATCCACTGCTTACTGCAGTATAAAGTTACTTACAGGCCGAGCCTGTTTTCTCTTCCACTAAATATGTATAATGATGTATAATGCTCTGAACTTCTATGACTATATGCAAAATATGAGATATCTAAAGGAATTTTACGTATGGTTAATTTCTTCTTAACTGTCATGGCCTAGTGATATCTAAAAATCCAAAATGTACTGTGTGATCAGACAAAAGGAAATTTGTCTTCTTTTATATTCTCTAGGAAACTAAGAAGGTTGACCCTTCTGATTTCTGAAGTCCTCTTGAGGCAGAAAATGAGTGATTCTATAACTTTTTAAATGTTGAATTCATTAACTAAATGGTATTACCTTTCTCTTTGATACTTGTCAGATTCAAGTTAAAAACTATTATCACACTTCATTTATTTTCTCATAAATTTCTGACAGCCTGAATAAAACCTACAAGGATCCCACTGACTTTTGTTAAATTAAGTTTACCTAAAGCTAGGTAGGATCTGAAGAAATTACATCTTTTAATGTGGTTTTCACACATATTATTTAATGAGAGCACATAGGAAGTTTGCAAGTGCTACTTAATTTTAGTGGGAAGTGATAATTAGCTTTGTTATACCTAACACATGCATGCTATATGCTTATTCCTCACTTTCAGTACTCTACACATTCAGAATTAAATCGGATCTGAAATTAGTCTTTTTTAAATTTAAGCCATTCAGGGTTATTTGTACCCAAAGAGCTTAATTTTGGATAGTAAAAGAAAACCCAAACTCTTTTTGACAAACTGAGTTTAACAGACATTTTTTGTGGGATAGAACCACAAGTCAGCCTTGCTGGAATTCTGTAGTTGCTACCAAACTACCTAATGCTGTAATCATCTGAAAAATGTTGAGTACAGTTAATTCTATTAGGATACCCCTTTGTTCTGTAAGTAAACTATTTTCAGATATTTTTTCTTTCCCTTTTCTAAATGCAGTGTTTTTTTCAAATTAATTTTTATCTTTATGGAAAAGGTGATGAGCAGGGGGTTTACAGTTACATAAGTAAGGTAATGATTACATTTGTTCTTAAACAATGTTACTCCATCCTTCATTTTCTCCCACTTACTCCTCCCCCCCCCCCACCGCCCCCAAGCTGTAAGGTCATTATCCAACTCATTATTAAGTGAGTATCATTGTTGTATTAGTTCATCCTTTGATCTGCTGTTTCTGTGACTCCCTTTCCCTTTCCCTGGTCAAATATTCTTGTATACAAGGTACAGAAAATTAAGAGAGATGAAAGAAAAAATTAAAAACACTTAAATAAAAAAGCTATAGACAGTACATAATAAGAACCTCTTGTTTTCATATTTTAGAGTTCATGTTGGCACACTTCATAATATACGGTCCTATGTATTAAGCAAATGGGTTGTTAAGATCCCCTGCTACAAATATCATAGACATCTTCTAGGTCTTACAAATGAAAGAACTATGCGACCTAATTTTATTTGGGTTTCGCTTACTTCACGTAATAAAATTTTTTCCAGGTGTTTTCATTTTCATACAAATGGGGCAATGTCATTCTTTCTGATGGAAGCATAGAACTCCATTTATCTTTTTTTTTTTGGCCAGTCCTGGGCCTTGGACTCAGGGCCTGAGCACTGTCCCTGGCTTCTTTTTTGCTCAAGGCTAGCACTCTGCCACTTGAGCCACAGCGCCACTTCTGGCCGTTTTCTTATATGTGGTGCTGGGGAATCGAACCTAGGGCCTCGTGTATCCGAGGCAGGCACTCTTGCCACTAGGCTATATCCCCAGCCCCCCATTTATCTTAATTCACTGTTTTCTTTTATTAATATATATCTCCTCCAAAAACAAGATCATTTGACTGTCACAAAATAATAATTTTATTATTAGTAATATTAAAATATTTTTAAAACCTAAGAAAGAGAATTAATTAAACTCCTTAGAAAAACATCATGGATGCTGAATTAACTGTTAATATTTCATATTAATAAAATGAGGTTGTGGTAACAATCTCAAAGAATTTAATTGCTCAAATATAGTAGTATTCTGGCCACATAATTACCATTTTCACATTTACAAAGTGCATTCAATTCTCATTTGAGTATCCTCCATGCTGATTACTATTTTTCTACCACTAACTGGTTTCTTATTACAAGCATCTTCCACATAGTGACAATAGAAATCATCGTAAAGGCATGTAAATATGGATCCAAGCATTCCCATAGCAAACTCCAAATATCTTGATCATATGGCTTATAAAATTTCTACAATGATTGTCTTCTACCATCGGTATCTATGATATTGATTATTTTTCTTAAAAATACAATAAATAAAAGTCATGTATATCATTATGTTTTTTAATGCAGTTCCTCCTAGTAGTTATACTTGAAGAATGTGATTTTTCACTTTTCACAAATTAGTATGGTGTTTCCTTCACTGTCATTTTGAAAGGGAACAGCTTAAAGAGCTAAATATGCTGTTTACATAAGTAATATGTATACACATTTATAAGCAAAATGTTTTGTCTAAATTCCAATTTTATTAACATAATTTTGTTTGTGCACTTTTTTGAAGTATTATAGCATATAGAACTTGAGTCCGGAAGAAATTCTGGCACTTGGCATACATTCAAATCCCAGAATCTTATAACTCTCTCAAAGATGGTAAGTTGACCTATTCAGAAGAAAAGGTATTGTGATCTGCAAACCCATACATCATAAATTCCCTTTCCATGTCCTTAAGTGACAACAAAGAGCAATACTCATCTAAATTTTCTTTACCACTTTCCTCAATTTCACGACCTTTCCATTCTTGACTTACTTATACAAGATAAACAGAAACCATGTTGCATATAAGTTTACTTGTCCTTTTCTTTTGAGCAGAGAGGGTAGTTATCATGAATATAAGAATTGAGAATAGAAAATATACAGAGGGAATAAATTACAAGCTAATTGCATTTCTTTATAAAACATTAATTATAAACCTATTTCTAAAAACATGGTCAAATGAAATTACAAAATTAAAAAAGAATATAGAAGTTTAGTTATATTGGGTTTGGAATTGCTGTGCAAATCATTTTTAGTTTTGTATGTAGATGTGGGTTTAATTCAAGAAGTATTTAAGCATATCATATATTTTAAATAATGCTGTATTTCAGGAGGCTTTATTTAATGATAACCTTATAAACATAACTGAGAAGGAAATGAGAGTGATTTTAGTAAGATTTAAGAGTTACTTCAAAATTATTTTCTACTGGTTTATGACTGAGTACTGAATCAAGAACCATGAGAATACTATGGTGATATTACATTTTAGAACATATGATGGTTCTATACCACAGCTGAAAAAGTTATACTGGAAAGTAATAGTACCTAATATACACAGAGCAAATAATTTATTTTATGTTCTGTTTGTGATTATCTTTGAGGGTTAGGAAGAAAAGTTGACAATTATGTAAATAAATTATTTCTGAGATTGCTGTTTCCATGCAAATGATGGAAAATCATATTAATATTTAAATAGAAAGCATATTTGGACTCAAATTGTATTAAAATATACTAAAGATAATTTCATACTGGCTCAAATGATCCTAGAAGGAAGAATATCATTATCTATTAAATTGGCTTCCCAAAGTCACTGTGAAGGTTGTTGAGCACTGGAATTTAGTAGAAAATATATTAAAGAACAATACAAATTCATGTACTTTTGAGGTCATAACAATATATTGACAGGTTAGATGAGAAGCTATTAGCACTTTCATGTGCAAGAATTCTGAGTTGTTGCTATAGAAGTCATTGGCCACAAGGATACATTTATTCTATATGGTGTACAATATATAGTCTCTCTTCCAATCAGATAATTACATCGTGCTCTAGCAACTAACATCACATCCAAGCTAAGTAGCACCTTTTCCACAAAATAAATGCTGACATCAGTTAATGTCTTCTAGTCTATAACCAGGAATGACAGAAATAAAAGAGAATTGTGTTGAGGAATTGAGAAGTAAAGCATTGATATGGAACCATTTCCATGTTTCACACCATGAGTTCCCTATAAGGCAAAGTAAAAAGATATTGAATGATATTGACTGATAGCTTGGCTTTGAAAGAAGAAAAAAAGTCAGTCAAATATTATGGTAAAAGCACAAGAATATGAGACTTTTACAATCATAGAGTCATACCAAGATGATGAGGAAAGTGTCCTGTAACAAGGTAATACTGGTAAGGAATAGATAATACTTAGATATGTCAAAAGAGGGGGAAAGATGAGCTGTTCCACAATGACATAAGAACACGTTGCAGGGCTTTAGTTCATGAAATTATGACACTTGGACTGTTACATATTATGTTGAAACAAATACCTGAAGTAATTGAATGGGAGAGTATTGAAGTATTCAGAGGATTGGCTCCTGGAGGGGAGTAGTAAAGCTCCTAAATTTTATAAATAGCTATGCTGAGATATTCAAATTTTAGATCTCAATAATAAAGAACCTATTTTCTACCTTAAAGTAATGGGCACTTCTCGAAAATTATATTTTGCCTTTAGTAAGAAAAAGTGTTTTAAGTTAGCAGACACTTTTTATCTTTGTTAGAAATAAAACTTGAATATTAATTAAGTAGACTGTTGGCTGGATGTGCTGCCTATGACTTGTAGTCTGTTTTCATGCCAGCCTAGGCTTGAAGTCTTCTAGACACCCCTTTTCCACATTGCAACAGAAAAAGCTGGGAGTGGTGAAACTTGCCTATGATCCTGTTAGTGGGAAGCATAAATGGGAGAAACATAGTCCAGACAAGGGCAGAAAAAGAAAAAGAAAACAAAACAACCAATCAACCAAACAAAACACAAGCACCTATTAAAAATGTCCAGAGCAAAGACCATAGGATGTGGTGAAAGTACTGAGTGCCTGTCTAGCAAGTTTAAAGCCGTGAGCTCAAACGCTAGTGCTTAAGATTATTTTGCTTTCATAAATATTCTCTACAGGTTTATCTAATAAGGTTATTACAGTGAGTTTCTTTATTTTTATTTTTTTAATTTTCTTTTTTTCATCTTCTTTTTAATTTTTTTACTTTGTTTTCTTTTTCTTTCTTTCTTTCTTTTTTTTTTTTACAGTTTCATAAGTTAGGCCATGGGTACATTTCTTGTACTATTTGTTACCTCCCCCCTCATTCCTCCCTGTTTCTTTCCCTCTCCTCCCATGAGTTGTTCAGTTAGTTTACACCAAATGGTTTTGCAAGGATTGCTTTTGTAGTCTTTTGTATTTTTATTCTTTGTCCCTCAATTTTGGTATTCCCTTTCACTTCTCTAGTTTTAATACCAGTATGTACAGTATCCAGGGTACTAAGATGAGATACAGTGATAGCACAAGTACAACCACAGGAAGGGGATACAAGAGGATCATCAATAGAAGCTACTGTTCCACATAGCATATTGAAAGTAATTACAACAATGATTTAACACTCCTTTCCATAACAAGGAGTTCATTTTATTAGCATCATCTTATCCATTCATATGGGCATAGCTATTTGGCACTTGTGATCCTCTGCTGTGAGTCGCCTAAACCTCTGCTAATTATTCCCTATGAGGGAAACCATACAGTACGTACGTGTTTTTTGGGGTCTGGCTTACTTCACTTAGTATAATTTTTTCCAAGTTCTTCCATTTCCTTACGAATGAGGTAATGTCCTTCTTTCTGATAGAGGCATAAAATTCCATTGTGTATATGTACCACATTTTCCTGATCCATTTGTCTACTGAGGGGCATCTAGGTTGGTTCCATATTTTAGCAATGACAAATTGTGCTGTGATGGACATTGTTGTGCTGGTGGCTTTAGTGTGTTCTTGTTTGTGGTCTTTTGGGTAGATGACCAAAAGGGGGCTGCTGGGTCATAGGGGAGCTCTATGTTTAGCCTTTTGAGGAATCTCCATACCGCTTTCCAGAGTGGCTGAACCAGTTTACATTGCCATCAACAATGAAGTAGGGATCTCTTTTGGCCACATCCCCTCCAACATTTATTATTGTTACATTTCTTGATAAAGGACATTCTTACTGGGGTGAGGTGGAATCTCAATATTGTTTTGATTTCATTTCTTTTACGGTCAGTGATGTAGAACACTTTTTCATATGTCTCTTGGCCATTCTCATGTCCTCATCAGAGAAGTCTCTTTTTTAGTATTCAGCTCACTTTTTGAGGGGGATGTTGGTTCTTTGAGGTTTTGTTTTGGAGGAATTTAATTTTTTAATTATGCATATATTTTCGATATGAGGCCTTTGTCCGTTGTATGGCAGGTAAAGCTTTTTTCCCAATCTGTGGACTTTCTGTTTATCTTGAAGAGTATATCCTTTGTCCTGCAGGAGCTCTGCAGTTTGATGCAGTCCCGTTTGTCCAAACTTTCTTTGATTTGTAGCATTTCTGGGCCTTTATTAAGGAAGTTTTGTCCTATGCGAAGGAGCCCAAGTGTTAGTCCTACTCCTTCTTGTAGTGTTTTCAGGGTATATGTTTTTATTTTGAGGTTTTTAATCCATTTGGAATTGATTTTGGCGCAGGGTGAAATATAAGGATCTAGTTTTAGTTTGTTACAGGTGTTGAACCAGTTTGCCATCACCATTTGTTAAAGAGGCTATCTTTTTTCCATCCTATTTTTTTGGCTTCTTTATCAAAGGTTAAGTAGTTATAAATCTGCGGAGTCATTTCTGGGTCTTCAGTTCTGTTGCATTGGTCTTCAGGCCTGTTCCCATGCCACTAGAAAGCTGTTTTTATTACTATACCTTTATAATACTGCTTGAAGTTTGGTATTGTAATTCCTCCAGCACTGTTCTTTCTGCTTAGGATTGTTTTTGCTATTGTTGGTCTTCTATTGTTCCATAGGGATTTCTGGATTGCTTCCTCTATTTCCTTAAAGAATGGTGTTGGGATATTAATGGGTATTGCACTGAATTTGTAGATAGCCTTTGACAATATTGCCATTTTGACAACATTAATCTGCCCAACACAGGAGCATGGGAGGTTTTTCCATTTCCTTAGTTCTGCCTTAATATTGTTTTTCATGTTTTTAAAGTTCTCATCATAGAGGTCCTTCATGTCTTTGGTTAAGATTAATCCTAGAAGGGGCTGGGAATATGGCCTAGTGGTAAAGTGCTCGCTTTGTATACCTGAAGCCCTGGGTTCGATTCCTCAGCACCACATATTTTAAAAAAAGGCGGAAGTGGTGCTGTGTCTCAAGAGGTAGAGTGCTAGCCTTGAGCAAAAAGAAGCCAGGGACAGTGCTCAGGCCCTGAGTCCACACCCCAGGACTGGCAACAAAAACTAAACAAATAAATCCCAAGATTATTCCTAGGTATTTTTGTTTTTTGAGGCTATTACAAAAGGAGTTGATTTCCTGATTTTGGCCTTGGTCCTTGGGTCATTGGCATATAGAAAGGCCATTGATTTTTAAGAGTTTATTTTATATACTGCTACTTTGGCAATGTTTTGGATCAGCTCTAGTAGCTTGGGAGTAGAGTCTGTGGGGTTCTTTAGGTATACGATCTTGTCATCTGCGAAGAGAGAAAGTTTAACTTCATCTTTCCCTATTTGGATCCCCTTTATTTCTTCTTGCCTTATTACTCTGGCTAGGAATTCTAGTACTATGTTGAAGAGGAGAGGCGAGAGCCTACATCCCTGTCTTGCTCCTGATTTTAAAGGGAACAGCTTTAGCTTTTTACCATTTAGAATTATGCTTGCTGTTGGTTTGCCATAGACTGCCTTTATTATTTTCAGGAATGTTCCCTGGAATCCCAGAGTTTTTATCATAAATGGGTGCTGGATTTTATTGAACTCCTTTTCCACATCTAGGGATATAACCATGTGATTCTTTTCCTTGCCCCACTTGATGTGGTGGATTACATTAATTGACTTGCATATAATGAACCACCTTTGCATCCCTAGGATGAATCCAGTTTGATCATGGTGTATGATTTTTTTGATGATCTGTTGAAGTCAATTGGCCAGAATTTTGTTGAGAATTTTTGCCTCAATGTTCATCAGGGAAATTGGTCTATAGTCTCTTTTGGTGATGAGTCCCTGCCTGATTTGGGGAATGAGGGTTATACTGGCATCGTAGAATGTGTTTGGTAGCAAACTTTCAATTTCATTGAAGGGTTTGAGAAATATTGGTGTGAATTCTGTTTTGCTTTGAAGGCTTTGTAGAATTCTGCTGTGAATCCCTCTGGACCTGGGCTTTTCTTGGATGGGAGATCTCTTATTGCTGTTTCTATTTCAATGTTGCATATGGGTCTGTTTAGAAGGTTCAAATCTTAATTGAGTTTGGGGATTTCTATTTTTGCTAAGAAATCATCGATTTCTTCCAGGTTTTTCGAATTTGTTGAAGTAAAGGTTTGCAAAATAGTCCCATATTGTGTTCTGAATTTTGGTTGTTTTTGTGGTGATGTTACCTATTTCATCTCTGATCTTGTTTATTTGGTGTGCTGCCTTCCTTTTTTGGTCAGATTTGCTAGTGGTCTGTCTATCTTATTAATTTTTTCAAAGAACAAACTCTTCATTTTGTTGATTCTTTC
Source organism: Perognathus longimembris pacificus (assembly GCF_023159225.1). Taxonomy (NCBI): domain Eukaryota; kingdom Metazoa; phylum Chordata; class Mammalia; order Rodentia; family Heteromyidae; genus Perognathus; species Perognathus longimembris. The sequence goes on from NC_063162.1 coordinate 113,868,223, forward strand.
AATGGTTTTCTTTGACTCTAAGTCATTTAATTCTTATTTGATTTAATTATTTTCTCCCATCTATTGGCTTGAGGTTGGGCTTGTTGTTCTATTTTGAGGAGCTTAAGGTGCTTCCTTAAGTTGTTGAGTTGCTGTTCCTCCAGTTTGTTGGTGTAGGCACTCTGAGATAGAAATTTTCCTCTGAGTACTGCCTTTGCTGTGTCCCAAAGGAGCTGGTACTTTGTGTGTTCATCTTGGTTTAATTCCATAAACATTTGAATTCCTGTTCTAATTTCTTCAATGACCCATTGATGGTTCAGCAGTGTGTTGTTTATTCTCCATGAATTGTAGGATTTTCTGTGGTGGCTGTTTTAGTTGAGCTCTAATTTTATTCCAATGTGGTCTGGGAAAATGCAGGGAATAAATTTGACTCTTCTGAATTTGTACAGATTTTCTTTGTGTCCTAAGATGTAATCTATTTTGGAAAATGTTCCATGTGCTGCTGAAAAGAATGTGTATTTTGATGTTGCTGGATGGAATATTCTGTAGATGTTAGTTAAGTCTAGTTGGTCTATGCAGTTCTTTAGTTCTGTAGTTTCTTTGCTCAGTTTTTGGTGTGTTGATCTGTCCAGAGGTGACAGTATAGTGTTAAAATCTCCAACTATCAATGTGTTTGGGTCTATGAGTGTTTTTAGAGTCAGTAGTGTTTTCTTGATGAAGTTGGGTGCTCCTGTGTTTGGGGTGTAGATATTTAGGATGGTTATATCTTCCTGTAGGAGAGATCCCTTTGTTAGTATGTAGTAACCTTCTTTTTCTCTTCTTACCATTTTAATTTGAAGTCAATTTTATCTGATACTAGGATTGCAACTCCAGCCTGCTTATGGGGGCATTTTGCTTGGTAGATTTGATTCCAGCCTTTCACTTTTAGAAGATGTTTACTTTTGCTGGATAGATGTGTCTCTTGGAGACAGCAGAGAGATGAATCTTGATTTTTGATCCAACTTATGAGCCTTTGTTGTTTAATTGGAGAATTAAGTCCATTAATGTTGACAGGATTGAGAGATGATCGTTTGTTCCTTTCATTGTAGCTATCATGTTAAAAGCTGTGTCTTCCCAATTATTGATCTAATATTCTGGTTTTCTATTTAGGTTCATTTCTCTTTCTGTTTGTAATCTTGATTATTTTCCCTGTATAGTACATCTTTGAGGATTTTTTGTAAAGCTGGTTTGGTGGAGATATATTGTTTCAGTTTTTCCTTACTGTGGAAGACTTTTATATGACCTTTGGTTTTGCATGAGAGTTTAGCTGCATACAGTATTTTTGGTTGATAGTTATTTTTATTTAGTGTTTGGCATACCTCATTCCAGGCTCTCCTTGCTTTCATGGTCTCTGCTGAGAAGTCTGGGGTAATTATGATAGGTTTTCCTTTATATGTGATTATTTTCCTCTCCCTAGCAGCTTTAAGGATTCTTTCCTTGAACTCTACTGATCCTGTTTTGATCACAACGTGTCGATGGGATGTCCTATTCTGGTCTGGGGTGTTTGGGGTTCTAAATGTTCTTGTATCTGGATAGGCCTATTCTTCTGGATATTTGAGAAGTTGTCAGCGAATATTCTGTTAAATAGGTTGCCTATTCCATTGACTTCTTTCTCTAGGGTTTCCTCGATACCTATTAGCCTTAAATTGGGCTTCCTGATTGTATGTTGGAGCTCCTGGAGTGATCTGTTTTGCCGATTGGATTGGTTTTGTATTGTTTTTTGTTCTTTCTCCATAGATTCTAGGGAATCTTCAGTTCCTGAGATTCGATCCTCTACTTCATCTATTCTGCTCTGTAGGCTAGGTACTTGATTTCGAATCTCCCTTCCTTCTGACTGGTCTTTCTTGATGGCTTCCATGTCTTTGCTATAATTTTCTCTTAGGTCCTGTATGGACTGCTTTACTTCATTAATTTGGTTCTGAGTGCTGTCTCTCAAATCTTTTACCTGGGTAGCTAGCTATTTTTTCATTGGACTCTTGAAGTTTGTTTATCTTTCTATTTGTGGAGGCCATGAAATCCTTTATTACTTTATGGACAGATTGATGTATTAATCTTGGTTCGACTCCTCACACTCTAGAATAGTTGTCTGAAGAGATTCAAACTTTTAACATCTTTTTTTCTGGCTTGGGGCTGCTTTATTAGAAACCACCTTCGCTGCGAGTGCTCTACTTTTAACATTTTTATCAGTAAAGTTTGTAGAGCATTTTGAGGGTTCTCTTCTAGGTCTTTGATTGACTGTTCTTCTTCCTGCTTGTTTTGAGTGGGAGATGAGATTCCCTTGTTTGCCATCTTTCTTATGCTTCTTCTGCCCATTTGGATTGGAAATGTTAATCTACAAGCACCTGTGAGCACCGTTTAAGACCCAAAGTAGACCTTACTAAGCCCTGTTGTACTAATCTTAGAAGTTCACAAATATATCTATATATATATATATAGATATATAGATAGATAGATAGATAGATAGATAGATAATTTAAAATCTAATTTGATGTCCCCAATGAATACAATTTTAGTATAACAACCAACCTTGAGCCCTGTATTCAGTAGTTACTTATTTACCATCATAACCCTATTAGCAATTTTTGTTCTTATATTTCGTTCTTTTTGGACTGGTAGGATTTCTCTATGGACCCCTTTGATTCACTCGGATTGAACAGGGATACCCTCTAACTAATAACCTGGGGTCAATGGAGTCTGGAGGTCCTGGAAGTAAGTTTAGGAGGGCTAGTTAGGGGTAGTGAAGAGAATAGAGTAAAATGAATGGGAGGTGATGATTTTGGTTATTTCAGTGAAGTGGAAAGGTGGAGAAGAGTAAAACTGGTAGAAAGAACGAGGTTAAAATGATAGACAATGGAGAGTCAGCAGAAAAGATTAAAGGAGTTAGTGAAAGGAAAGTAATTTTAAACAAAGAAAATGTGAAAAGAGAATCAAAGAAAAATACAGGAAAACAAACACACAAAACACAAAAAAAATTACCGAAAAAAACTAATAAAATAAACAAAAACACAAAACAAATGACAACTCAAAAATGGAAAATAAAAAATAAAATAAAAAAGTTTTAAAAAAATGTTAAAAAAAATGGAGTCTTCCTTGTTTTAGTGGGCTCTTTCCAGTCTCTGGTTTCCTTGTGATTGTCTACAGTCTATTTTCCTGCTGCTTGGCTGGTTTGTTTTGCTTTCAGTTTGCAGGAGTTGGATCTGCTCTGACCCTCCTCCCCTGTTAGTTACATTCTGGGGCTCTGTGGTTCACACAGCTTGCAAGTAAGACTTGGGTGTCCTCTGCAGTTGGGGGATACTGAACAGTCTCAGGAACTGTGGCTCCTCCCATCTACTGTGGGAATGCTGCCCTTAATGCCTGGCTCTGAATAGGCTGCAGACTCAGCACGGCAGGGTGCCTCAGGCCTGGTTTACCTAACTGAGAGTTGCTTGCTTGCCTTGGGGGAGGTTCCTCCCTCCTGGGCGGGACAACCTTCTCCTGGGAGGAGCTGGCTGTGGAATTCAGCTCGGTTTGCTGGTGGGAGCTGTGAGTTGGGGGTCCTCTTTAAAGGGGCCATTTATCTGTCTCAGGAACTGTTAACTCTCCCGTCTGATTGTTCTGTGCCACCAGTATCTGCTCGCTGCTTTCAGTTTGATTTTAGAATTTGCCGCTGCTGGAGAGTTGGCAACAGCAGCATCAACAGGGCGGGGCGGGGTGGGGTGGGTCGAGGCACCTCTGGCTGAGTTTACCTGAGTCTGTGAGCATTGGTGCAGGGAGAGATCCTCCCACATGGGCGGGTGGGAACTTCTCCTGCATGGAGCTGGCTCTCACTGGTCTGTCACTCTTGCCCTTTTCAAAGATGACCCCTTTGTCCTCACTTTCCCCTGGCCCGCTTTAGTTCCAGTCTGGTCTGATAAGGTCTATGCCAGTGTCAAAGATGGATCTTTGCTCAGGCGGTGGTTGAAGGGCTAGCTTCAAGAAGCTGCTCTGTGGATGCAAGTGAGAATGTCTTTCGTGGGGTACTCATGCTTTCTCTGCAATTTTGGCCCATCCATGCTCAGCCTATGATCCACATTTGTCTGCCACCACCTGGAGGATTTCTTCCTGGTCGTCGCTGTGTGCTTTAGGTGCATGAAGTGATGGGTGCTGTGCTGGCGCCAGCACTGCCTGGAGCTCATATCTGTGTTTTCAGCCCAGCAAAGTCGATTTTTCTTTTCTGGCTAGAATGCTTATACTTTTATATCTTACTTGGGCTGTCTTTCTAGGAGTAAAAGTTTCTCTGGAATGGTAAAACTGGGATGTAGTAGGGAGCTTAGCTAGGGCTCTGCTGCTCCTTCACTGCCTTCCTGGAAGTCTGAATTTCATAACATTGATCTGCCTAGTTCATTTGGCTAAAAAATGACAAAATAATATTTCAGAAGCAAAAATACAAGAGGGTGGATGTTATAAATAATACTAAATATGAAAATTTATGGATAATCTATGATGGTAACACATTACATAGATTATTCTGACTTTAAGCATATACATCCTATCTATGTATCTAGAATGCTGTTCTTACATAAGTGTTTGTTAATTTTTTCATAGAAGGTCTTTCCTATGGTTTGTTTGGATTCTTGGTAATTTATTCAAATTCATTATATAAATGACACATTAAATTAATTTTTATCATATGGACAGCAAAGTGCAACGTTGACCTTGGTTAATATATTTAGTCATTTAAAATATAGCACAAATGCAGGACCAATAAATATTTTAGACATGCTTTTATTTTCATGTAACTTGCTCTAGATAGTCTTTACAACTTTTATAGCCATACAGATCCCAAAACATATATGTATAGTTATACAACTCATACCTATGTATGAATGTGTACTATGCTAATGAGGATGTTACATTAATCTCAACCAATAATTGGGAAAACTTAAAAGTGTCATGAGTTTATGAAGTTTATTCAATTTGAAAGCCTATTTCAAAGATTTCAGATGATTTAAAATATGTATCAATTAAAAATCACTGCTTCCATTTATTGAATGCTTGTGTTTGAATTTCAATGGCACTTCCTAAATAGCAGTATACATTTGTACAAATTTCTTGACATTTCTGAGTCTTAATTTCATGCCTTCAAAGGTTTCATGAAAATGTCTTTAGCATGTATGTTTCTTTAATGTGAAAAGCTGCCAGATGCAAGTAATCCTAGCTACACAATAGGCTAAGATCTAGAGATGGATGCTTGAATCCAGCCTGAGGAGGAAAGGCTGTTGGACTATCTCCACTTAACCATCAAAATGTTAGAAGTGGATCTGTTAAGAAAAATAACTGAAGGACAATGTCCAAACTCGTGAGTTCAAGCCCCAGTACCAACACACACACACACACAACTATGCAATTACTGGAAGGTTATAAGTACTTATCATTTATTATTCATTTTCCTTCTTATATTGTACATTGCACTTAAGTTGCTAGATATCTTTTTTGTTTAATTTTTAATTAAATTTTATTGACAAGATGATGTACACAGGGGGTACAGTTATATAATAAGGTACTGAGTACATTTTTTGTCTTATTAGTTACACCCTCCCTCATTTTTCTTCCCCCTCCCTAATTCAGATAAGCACATATACAATATCCAGTGTACTAAAACCATATACAGTAACCACCTGGGGTATGGCAATAGAAATTCACCTAATACATTAAACATAATGACAACAACAAAATCCTCCTGTTTCCATCTATTGGAGTTCATTTTGCTTAGCCTCATCTTATGTAATCATATGTACATAGCTGTTGAGCTATTGTGGTCTTCTGATAGGTCTATCCTAGACCTTTTAATGTTTATTTAGTAATTGTTTGGTTGTAGAGACATACTGTAAAGTTGCTGACCCAAATAGTTAGCTATCTTGTTTGAGGACAGTTTGATAAATCTGGATTCAAGCACATGAAGTGGGATGTACTGTCATTTAAATTTTCTCTAATTTGTAATATCACCTTTTCCTCTTGCTCCATTACTTTTATTTATTTTTTAAATTGAATTTTATTGTCAAGGTGATATACAGAGGTGCTAAAATTACATATGTAATTAATACATTTCTTGTCAAACATTGTTATCCCCACCCTCATTTTCCCTCACTTTCTTCCCCCCTCAAGTCTTCTACCCCCTCAAGTTGTAAAGTTTATTTTCAATATATTTTCTTGTGAGTATAGCTTCTGAACTGGTTACCCTTTAAGGATTTAGCTAAATCCTTCTTCTAAGATTTAGCTGAAGATATCCTTAAGCTCCTTTTCTGTTGTCATTAGTATCTGATCTTTTTAATATGCATTCTTAACTATATTATATGACTATGGGTAACTTACCTATTCTCTTGAAGGTGTGTGCCTTCCCAGCAACTCCTTCCTTCATCATTCCACGAGTGACAGCTAGATTACCACACTGCAGAAATACTGAGTATTCTATTTATCCAAGTTATCAAACTTGGGCTGGGATGTAGCTCAGTGGCAAAGCGCTTGCCTAGCAAGTGCAACATCCTAGGTTCGATCCCCAGTACCAAAAAAGAAAACACAAAAAAATACAGTTAAAAAAACAAAACCCAACCAAGTTATCAAACTCTTTCTAGTTTGTCAATTTTGTCATTTATAAAATGCTCATCTGTTGATGGTCTCATTCAAACCACTTCTTCATTAAGGTTTTAGCCTTTACTTTTACAGTGTTTATTTACCTTTCCATTTAATGTCATATTGGAAAAATTCCTGAAATAGTATGATTTCTTAAAGTGCTACAAATGATATGCATTAATCTTTTCCTAAATCACTTACTTATTCTAGGAAACTTCAAATATGATTGGCACAGTTTCCTGCTCAGAAAAAAAGCAACCTTAGCATTCAACCAGTGCAAGTAAAAGGTTCATGTGCAGAAAACTATTACAAAAATGTGGCCCAGACAAAAGCATTCTAAGTTTCCAAAAAGGCTTAATTAGACATTCTTCTTGGCAGTGATGGTATGGTCGTGGGAGAGAATATCAAAGCTTTATGGTCTACAAATTTTAAACTGTTAAATTTCTCTAAGGATCTGCATGTAGCCCTTTACTCATTCTTAATACATTATCGATGTCTTCCTTCTGTCTTTTCTATCTGAAAAGACTTTTGTTCCCAAGGTAATCTCATGGAATGAGATGAAGGCTTTAGTTCTAGTAAGATATTCTTATCTAGAAGTAGTAGGTGTTTAAAACACACTTCTATTAACATGCCATCCATCAGGGCTCATGAGTCTCTTTTTGTGTTTCTTTGAGGTCTGCTATGCAATGCAGCTTCTATTCTGGGACACTGTCGTCTACCTAAATATGAGAGGGATTCTGTGAATTTGCCAAAATGAAACAAATTGAGAGACAAGTATTTATTTTTTACCCTATGTAATTCTGTTGACTTATTTTTTACCCTATGTCATTCTGTTGACTTATTTTTTACCCTATGTCATTCTGTTGACTTATTTTGGAAAAGCTTTTTTTATTGTTTTAATAGTTAAAAAATAGTTTTATTGTGAAGACCATGTAGATGTCTGGATCCTGAAAATGTTGATACAAGGCTTACCATTTTATATTTTTCTCATATTATAAAAATTTGTATATTCCCAACCCAGATGCCCCTCAGTAGATGAATGAATCTAGAAAATATGGTATGTATACACAATGGAATTCTATGCTTTCATCAGAAAGAATGGCATTGTCCCATTGGTAAGGAAATGTATAGACTTGAAAAGAATCATAGTAAGTAAAGTAAGCCAGACCAAAAGAAATATAGGCTCCATGGTTTCCTTCATTTATAATAATTAGTATGTGGTTAGGATATTCCTAACAGAACATCACAATAGCTCAATAGTTATGTATAAATGACCTTATAAAATGATGCTAATCCAAGATTATGATATTACTACAAGATTTGGAAACAACAGGTTATTTTTTAGTAAACTATTTTCAGTTACTTCTTTTTATTTCCTTTGGTTTATTCCCTGTCATCACTGCTTTTAATTTCAGTACATTTTGTCTTATGTATGTTTATCTGATTTGGGGAAGGAATCATAGAAATGGTGGGAAAAAGGATAAGGCAATTCAGCTATTATATTCACTAGGCACTATGTTGGAAATGAATTTTACAATTATGTAGGAGGGGAGTCAGGGGGAGGGAAAGTGGTAGAAGGAGGGAGGGGGTAACACTGTTCAACAAGAAATATACTCAGTACCTTACTTATGTAACTGCAACCACTCTGTTTATCACCTTTATAATAAAAATAAATAATCTGCTGAGAGTTGAATAGGTCCAAAATACTATAAGATTGAAAACTAAACAAAGCAAAACAACAACAAAAATAAATGAGCACTGGAGACTCATGTCTGTAATGTTAGTCAATCACTTCAAATCCTGGCTGACTAGTCTTGCAGGAGGCTGAGATCTGAGAATTTGAGATCTGAGTTCTGAGAATCAAGATTTAAAGCCAGCCTGGGCAGAAGAGTCCAAGAGACTTGTTACCGATAAACTACTCAGAAACAGGTGGCAGTGGCTCTGTGGCTCAAGCGGTTGTAACAGACAGCATTTATCTGTGCCAAGTAGTGTTCTAAGCACCCATCTTAACTCATTTATTCCTTATAGCTGGATTTGTCACAGAAAATACTCAATTATTTTCATTTTCAGATGAGGAAGTTGATGAATGGAGAGAGTAAATGACATCCTTCAATTTGCAGGGCTCTGAGAAGTTTTACTCCATAACAAAGGGCCTTGATAGTTGTAACTTAATTTGGATTTTATTCTTTTTCTTTTAAATTAATTAATTGATGCATTGTCAAAGTGATGTACATAAAGGTTACAGTTTCATATGTAAGGCATTGAGTACTACATTTCTTATCAAACTTGTTACCTCCTCCCTAATTTTTCTCCCACCTTCCCTCCTTCCCAACTCCCTTCCCCCACCCCCAAGTTGTATAATTGGTTCACAGCATATTGTGTTCTAAGAACTGCTGTTGTGTTGGTTTGCCTTTTATCCTTTCTCTCTCCATTTTGGTATTCCACTTCTATTCCCTAGTTCCGATAAATGTATATACAATACCCAGAGTACCAAAATCAGTTACATTGACATCAAGGGTAAAACCATGGGGAAGAAAGACAAAAGAAAAAGGCATAGTTTCACATGGTAAATTGAAAATAACAATGACAAACCACTTATTTCCAGAACTTGGAGTTCATTTTGGACTTTATTCTTACAGATATAGGGAATCACGAAGGCTTTTGATAAGAGGTAAATGATTTGTATTTTGAGGCCATTGCACTTACATTCATCTGCAGAGTTGATAAAAGACTGGGGATTTGGCATCAGGAAGGAGATTGTAGAAATGGCCCAAAGCCAATCACCTCAAATCCTGGCTGAATATTGAATAAAGCCTTGGAGATAATATCACAGGATCTATTTTTTTTTAATCCAGAGTACATATTCCTTCCATCCAAAATAATTAGTAATTCTATAGCTATGAGGTTTGAATATTAACGATTAATCATCTCCTTAGTAGGAGAAACTATCATTTGGTAAGGTGTAGTATATTGATAAAGCACATTCTGTGGGCCTGATACTGACTTAGGTTCATATTCTTTCCAGTCAAAGCAGGACAATTATATGAAGCAGGATTTTTTACTGAATTCTGGGTCCTTCTAAGGGAAAAGACAATATGAGTAAATTTGAAATTTTCAAAGGAAACAAAAGACATAACTGGAATATATAATGCAGTCCAATTTTCTCTCTCCCTTGAATGCTAAGCATTAGAAACAGTGTCTGATTCAAGAGGTAAAGTCACAACCTCAAAATCTTTGCCATATATTCATCTTGAGAATTGTTATTGTTATTATTATACCATCATTTAGTAGTTTCACAAATAGGTTACAATTCTATAAGCCCTGTTATGAGTACAATGCTTCGAGGTCAATGTCATCCCTTCCATGGTTCTCCCTAATCTTCAAATAACATTTTATTTACTTTTTATTTTTTTAATATTGTTTTTGGCTTTTATATTTTTCCAGGAAACAGATATCATTTTCAGAAATTTTAGTAGAGACATTGTTATCAAATAAATATCAAAATAACCAAACAAGCAGTCTACAAGATATTAGAAGAGAAATGAGAACTCTTCACAGGGTTTAAGACTTCTCCATGAGTAACTACAAATGTATCTTATGGTAATTTATTGGAAAAGTCAAGTAACAGACAATAGGAATTTTTTTGTGGAGATATGACTCTGAGCTCCTGAGAAATATTTTAAAAGGAATGTTTCTCTGGAATTGAATCTTCTCTGAGATGATCTTGAACTAAAGCCTAAAGTTTACTTACAGATTTATTTACACTTGGACATGATTAATGAAACAGCAATCTAAACATCCCCACAGTGAGAACAAAGGAGGATATTCTTAGGAGCCTCAATAGCTATGTACATAAGATCATATAAAATGAAACTTATTGAAATTAACTCCAAGAAATTGAAGTAAGAGTTTTTTTTTTATTATTATACTGTTTTTTTTTTTCTTTCCTTCACCCTCCCCTTTGGTTTCTTCCCTTCTGTGGCTGTTTTTGATTTTTGTACCCTTTGTTTTGTTTATAATTTTATCTGGATTGGGGATTAGGAGGTGAAGCACAGAAACAGGGGGACAAGGGATGAGCCAATTCTACAGTGAAACCTGCTAGACACTATGTTGGAAATGAACTATACAACTTTGGGGGGAAGAGAGTCAGGAGGGGAAAACCTGGGAATCACATTTATTATAAAAATGAAATAAAGTCTAAAGTGTGACAAGCTGAAGTAAGATAAGAGAGAGTTTTCTTTATTTCCAGGTTACTCATTGTTACTAAATTATATTTATAAATTTCAGTAACTTTATTGCCATTAAAGAGAATGCTAAGTATTTGAAGATATTACAGAGGTTTCTCTTACCAAGTCCTTATTGTCTCAGGTATGTTTTCAGATGTACAATAATAGGGCTGGGAATATGGCCTAGTGGTACGGTGCTTGCCTTGCATACATGAAGCCCTGGGTTCCATTTCTCAGTACCAAATATATAGAAAAAGCCAGAAGTGGTGCTCTGGCTCAAGTGGCAGAGTGCTAGCCTTGAGTAAAAAAGCAAGGGACAGTGTTCAGGCTTTAAGTCCAAACCCTAGGACTGGCAAAAAAATAAGAATGTACAATAGCTGAAAGGAATGTAAGAGTTATATTTAACATGCACAAACTTGTGTAGTAGTCTCCATATATACATATATAATATGACTATGTATAAACATACACATGTATGTATACATGCACACATACATATGTATAAAATCAGTCAAACTAAAGTACAGTATATACATGAGTGAAATACCATGGTGTCATCAGACAATTAATATGCCCATTAACACGAATATAATATTAGGAAGTTTATTTGTAGATTACAAAATAAATCAAACAGAAATAAAGTCTAAAGTCTCTGAAAATTTTATAAAAGGATGTTGTTCCTCCTGGAAGGAGGGCAAACATAGTCCACATGTTTATTCATGTGTGTGAACATGGAACAAGGAAACATGATGAAACCAGTTTGGGAATCAGAAGGGGGAAGGTGGGGCAATGGCAGATGGAGTGATACAATGAAAATGTATTGTATATGAGATATTTTCATAATGATTAAAGAGACATACCTTTTTATTGTCAAAGTGATGTACAGAGAGGTTACAGTTTCATTTGTTAGGCATTGGATACATTTCTTGTACTGTTTGTTACCTCCTCCCTCATTCCCTCCTCCCCCCTCCCCTTTTCCCTCTCCTCCCATGAGTTGTTCAGTTGGTTTATACCAAACAGTTTTGCAAGTATTGCTTTTGTAGTCCTTTGCCTTTTTATCCCGTGTCTCTCGAGTTTGGTATTCCCTTTCACTTTCCTAGTTCTAATACCAGTATATACAGTTTCCAATGTACTCAGATATGATATAGTGATAGTGCAGGTACAACCACAGGAAGTGGATACAAGAGAATCATCAACAATAGAAGCTACGGTTTCACATGGCATGTTGAAAGTAATTTAAACAGTGATATATCAGTCATTTCCATAACATGGAGTTCATTTCACTTAGCATCATCTTATGTGTTCATAAGGGCATAGCTATTAGGCTCTTGTGATCCTCTGCTGTGACTAGCCTATATCTTATGTGTGTCTAATACTACTCGCTGGGAATAAAAATATTTTCAATTTTCATTGAGAACAGTATTTTGGAGCATGAACCATGAAAGGGCTTTGTACTTTCTTATATGTTATTTGTACAATTCTCTTTTTCTATCAAATTAAAAAAACCTTAAGATTCCATAGGAGTAAATAAAAAGATGCATTGCATACATAAATGGACATATTAAGGTGAAACCCCTCATAAAACCATTGGTGCTAGTAAGATATGAGTTTCATTCAGTAAGAAATAAAGTTTTAATAATCAGTAAAGACTGTCTTACTAACTTTGTGTATGAAGGAAATGATACACATAATTTTCAAGTGACATTAAATTTTAGATGTGCGCACTTGCTTGCTATAGTGTGTATGCATCTGGTGACTATTGCACAACTCTCATGTTCCACACCGAACAGACTGAGTCCTCATTCTCACTGCATCCACACTGCCCCCAGTACAATCTTTTCATTGCAGCAATCCCCAAAACAAAACTTTGTAAAGATATTCCATTGACAATAACAAACTAGTGAAACTAATCCACTTCAAACTAGTGACTTTCAGGAGGAATATTCCCTTGTGTCAAAAGAATTTCCTGTAATACTCCAAGAGACAGCTGAACAGTTAGAGAGTGGTGGGAACATGCTACTCAGCACATGACAAGAGTTCTGGCCTGGACACATTTCACCGTGCATCAAAGCATACTGAATTCAGATGATATGTTCAAATCTGATGTTTTCATTCCAGATTGATTATCCTATTTATAGATCATGTAATTAGAAGGGGGAAAACATTGATTTGGAAGCATGTTTTAAACTCTTCTTTCACTATTAACTAGAAATTGATTTCTAAGAAAAGTCACTTAGCCTCCACACATTTTAGCTTTTTCTTGGTTAATAAGGAAAAAATAATTACATATAGTTCTCATGGTGATTGTGAGAAGCTTTGTGGAACTTTTAAAGCAGGACCATGCAAGGTGTTTTAATTCAAAACTGCCTAGCCAAGTCATTTTCTTTTAGTCTTGTGGTAGACTGTAAATTTTGAGAACTGCTCACATGCTTTTTAAAATCAACTTCATATATCCATGCATATATTTATATAATAATATCTATCTACTTTGCTGGTTTATATCTATCTATATCTATCTATGTCTACCCCTATCTAGATAGACAATAAATATATAGCTTTCTAGATATCAGTATCTGCAGTAGAAATATGGTTAATTAAACAATAAAAAATCTAGTCAGATTTGCTTAAAACATACACTAAAAGATACCTGTTGGAAAAAGAAAAGATTCAGTTGTTTCTTTGCCATTTGCTTTCAAATTATTAGTCTTAAATGGAAAAAAGCACTACTTTGGAGTCTTTCAACAAGTTTTTTATGCCATATCTAGTGAACCCATTACTTTATCTTCCAAACTTTGCAGCAAAATATTGGGAGTCCTTGAGCCTAGTTTTATCTGCAAAAATGGGAAGATGTGGAAGATGGTGGCCCTGTACAGTCCAATACTTACTTTCATTGATATAAAACCCATCAAGTTCTACAATTAACCAGAGGTAAATACTTAAAGTCTCATTAAACAGAGTAATTCAAATATTTAGTGTTTTAGCATTTAAATCCAAGCAATGACGTTTTTAAAAATGTTTTAAAATTTTTCTTTACTGTGAAAAGTGAATTTTCTTGTGAAACTAACCATGTTTCTCCTTCAAATAATACATTTTAACTATTTTTATTTTCTTTAATAATAGATATTTTTGAATGAAAAAATTTTCTGTAATGTTTGTAAAGGAAGATAATTCTTAAATTATCAAACAGGGCTAACCTGAAAGAGAAGAGATGTTTTATTCTGCAGGAATCAATGTCACTAGAACTTCTAAAAATCTTCCTAGGAATATTAGCTCAGCGACAAATAAGCAGTGAGCAGAGAAGCAAGATATATATATGTATATATATACATACATATATATACATATACATATACATATATATATATATATATATATATATATATATATATATATATGAACTGAACAGAGAGGTATCCTGCAACCAAATGCATTTCAGATGTTTCCTTACTTCTCCCGGGTTAGAGATTTTTATTCTCTAAATTCCAGAGATTATAATTATTTTTCTGAAACTTTCCTTTTTTTTTTTTTTAATCAACACTGGGGTTCAAACTCTGGGACTTGTGTTTTCTAAGCAGGATCTTTACTACTTCAGCCACTACACCTGTTGCAATTTTTCTTACCTATAATGAGTTCCATTATTCACAATTGTTATTGAAACCCATGATTTTTTCTGTGAATATGCCACTCATGACAACTTGAATGACAGAAAACATTGATCCAAAGGGTCCCATCCTTTATTCTACTAATATTTCCCTGGATTTACCACATGCAGCTGCGAAAATTGTTTTTGCTAGAGAACATCTTATTCATTCACCAGTCCTCATTCAGATAATTAACATGGATCTCCTCAGGTAAATGCTAAATAATTAATTAAATATAAGAAATATCTACTATAAATACCTGGGTTATTGGTCTACATTGTCACATTGTATAATAATGTATATTAATCACTTTGTTACTGGTTTGAGGGAGTAGATTCCATGTCCCTCCAAGAGTCCACCACTCGGAGACAGTCTCAAGCAAAAAGATGGATTTATTGGGGAAGCAAAAAGCGAACTGACCCTCCAGGGACACAGCACAGACTCAGGAACTGAAACTGCAACAGCCAAAAGAGCGGGCTGACTGGCCAGGGATACAGTGCAGTCTTGGGAGCTGAAACTTTGACCCATCACAGTCCTCGAGCTGGGGTTTATAAAGGTAAAAGTGTAGCACAGATGTAGGAGGTTGACACAGGGTAGAGTAAGCAACAAACGAGTTAAGCAAGCCATTTACAGAAGCAGAATTTTGTGGTCAGGTTGACCTAATACTTAACTTCATTTTAACAATTGCTACCATGTTTCCCTAATCAAGATGGAGTCATATCTACTCCCTACTACAAATTACAGTCTTTAACTTCAAAAAATGACTCTCCCTGCCAGAAAGACATGAGGGAAAATAAAGTAGAAGTCAAGATTTTCAAGTGGCCAAACTGCCAAGACTTAGTAAAGAAGCTGTACAGTATGGCCTTATATTAGATAAAATGTCTGTAAACTGCAAAACACAATTGTAAAATCACTTAAAATTTACTTTTTAGCATTGTTAAAATTCATCAGGCATGAGATAAATGATCACACTAATTGTTGTGAAATGAAGTATAAGCATGGGGACCCTAATTTCCTTTTGGGCAAGGATGCTTGGAGTTTCCCCAGTGTTTAGATCAGTGTTGTCTCTAAACTTGCACAGTCTCCATATGTCCAGTATTTACCCTACCCATGTCTTGGTTTCATGAAATTTTGTAACTCCTGGATTCCAACCAGGACCTCAGTATTTATTACCAAATTGCCTGCCTAGAATCCCTCTCCACAATATTTGATAGATTTCGGCTACACAACCAAAGGAGAAAAACAGGTTATGACTACACTTATCCTATGTCAAGATAGAGTTGATCATAACCTTTGGCTTCTGTATGCTTGCTTGGTTGAAAAATAACTGCTAAGCTATGCTTCTGTAAATTAGCTTGCTAGCACCTGTTAGTGGTTTGTGGCTTTATTAACCCCCTGCAACTGAGGCTCGGGCTAGTCACTTCCCAGCTGATTTAGGCCTGGCCGGTCATTTTCACTTTGAGATAGAGCTCGGTCTGACTCTGTTTTTGGGTTCTAGCCATTTCAGCTGCAGGGTAATAGAAAAATACAGTAATTGGTAGGTTGTACCTTTTAGGGTTAGTTCTAGCTCTACTCCCTTCTTGGAAAAAAAAAAGCAGTGCATATGCTAAGCCACTATTCCATTAGCCAAAATAAATGAAAATGTAATTCATTAAATATATTAATGAAAGAATACTAAGAGCACAGTACCTTAATGAAATCTTTCATATTTAAAGTTATTAAAATACAAATGTAGAATTTGTATGTGTCATTTGGATGTGTCATTTTAATCTAACAGGAGCCCATCACCTTTCTATTTTTTATCAGAAGGCAACACAGTCATTACTATTCTTTCATTTTAGCCAAAGCTCCAGTTATTAACTGCATGATGGATGAGTTTTGGTGTCTGAGAACTAACTGAAGACACTGAGATCTGGGGATGGCAGTTTGAAATCAAACCTGAGCAGGAAAGTCTGTGAGACATTTATCTTCAATTAACCACCAGAATGCTGGAAGTGGAGCAGTGGCTGGAGTATAAAGATCACAAGTTCTAAAGACCAGAGTTAAGTTTTTCTATAGAAAATTTCCTTGCCCCTGACCAATTACCTTCAGTTAAAGTACTTAATAAAAATCCAGTTTCATGTTGCTTTATATAATGATGGCAGGTGTTTCTCAAAGAGTGTGCTATCTAGTTTACCTTTTCTGTGATTAAAAAGTTGAAGAACTAATTTTTGCATGCTATACACTTTCATAAATTTTCATGACTTTCACTCAAGCAAAAATGTCAGTCAGCTTTGGGTTAAGTAGGGGGAGAAGTGGATTGAGTGGATGGATGTGGAAGTTGAAGCAATAGGTAAGGGATGGTTATTGGGGAGTTGTCAGAGGAAGCGCTAAGGCCATCTGTGGTTTCGAAGTGAGTGTACCCAAAGAAAAAACAAGCTTACTTCTTTTTGACAAGAAATAGTTTTAAAGGTTGGAGCTGGTTATCTATCTTGAGTTAGGTTGCTATATCCATGCAGAGGCTAGAAGATATGGACTGCAGAGTTACATGGCTGAAGGTTTTGGATCCCAAGTGATTGAGAAAGGCAATCTTGATGGTGAAACTGGCAAGAGGTTTTTTAGAAAGATTTTATATTTCAAAGAAAGGATTGCAACCAAAAGTTTTCCAAGATACATGTTCTAAGATAAGGAACCTTTCCAGGTCTGTAAGTGCAGTTAAGAAGAATCCCTACTAAGGTTAACTATTCTGAAAGACATTCCAGGCCATTTGGATCACAAGTATTGAGATTTAGTTGTGAAAACTGATGAATTTTAATAATGGAAAAAGGTGAAGGTGCATTTTAGCACCCTAATAGACAGGGTGTATCCAAGGGTTTATCTTCTCAGAGCTTATTATGGTGACACACTCATATAAGATGAAGGGAAGAAACTATTATGGAGCCCACTTAGAAGATTCAGGTGTGGAATGTGCTGTTAGTCATAACTTTCACTCGTTTCCGACCCTCCCTCATGACTGTGAAGACAAAACACATTAAAGAATTTTTCATGTCAAACAGTCACAAAACAATCATTGTCTTTAAAGTGAGAAACAGGATATTATGTTTATATACATGTCTTTGTCAAAATGACTTTTTTAACATTTGGGAGACAGACAAGCCTTTGTTAATTGAGGTATTGGAAGTCAAATTATATAGGAGGGATAATTAATGCACTGCTTGAAAAAAAACCACATAATTGATCTCTGAGGCTCTTTTAAATTTCTTTCTTAATCTCAAACTATATTTGCCATCTGCATAGCCAAAGTTTATTACTCCTTTCTTTTCAATTACTAGAATGCCATTTGTAATTCATTTGTATTTCTCTTTTTTGTGAAAATAAAACTATGAGAGAAAATTAAAGGGTTGTGCCTTGAATTTCTTTGTCCTAAACACACAAAACAAATACTAAAGCCTTACTCTCATTTGCCCAAATCAGCACACAGTGTAATAACATTATAATTGGTAGGTAATATAAAACCCTAGGGAATTTGAAGTTCCTAAATTGCCTCAAGAAAAATATCAGAACTGAAATTAACATTATATATTTCAAGAAAGATAGTTTACATGTAGCACCATGTTCCATTCTTTTACTTTCTAAGGACTCAATTGTATTGCTTACAGTGAAGGAAGATTTTCATAGATGTCACATACTAGTATTTATCAGAGGGGGTTTTTGGCATAGATACTCATCTAATTATGAATTTGATACACAATATTTAACTTCATTACATTTCACATTGGGCTTGTGACTGGCTCGAAATATTCCAATGTTTCTACTTCTAATATATTTTCACAAGCAAGAACTGAAGAGCCTTTTGTAGCTCCCTGACCTTATCCAGCAGATGTGAAGTTGTATGAAATTTACCAAGTAGAGTTACTCTGACAGAAAACTGTGGACACAGTTTAAAGGCCTCATCCCTAGTGCTGTATTAAAAACAATACTGTTCAGACAAACAAGAGTTTAGAATCATGTTATTGCACATATAAGATCTTTAGGGACACTTAATAATGGCTTATCTTTTCTTATTTTATTAGAAATCTTGCCTTTACTAGCAGGTAAGGTTGAAAATAAGCTTTATATTGTCTAACTCAATTTTCAAAACTTGGCAACATAAAGCTCATAGGCTGGTGGCAGTATTTGTAAATTAAGGATTACTTTAATCTTCAGTGACAGGGGTTTATGAAATATTGCTTTAAATATGTGCTTTATGTGGTAAAGCAAATTGAGTTTATTTTATAGACAAAAGCAATTTGAGGCAACCCATAGATTACTTTAGCCACCGAAGGGTATAAATTATCTTTAACTAAATTTTGTCAGTACTGTATGTTGAGCTACTTAGATAAAACATGTTTTTGACATTTATTGCAAAATAATACCTGCATCTAGATTCTCAAACTCTGTGAGAAAAAAATGAATCATTAAGGGAATTAGTAATCCTCTTGACATGAGTCACATTATACAAGGATGTGAAAATTTGAATGTATTTTTCTAAGTAAATTATCGCAAATGAGAATACAAACCTGTTAGGAAGAATTTAAGGTATGCCAAAACATTACACACCCCACATGCATAATTTGTTGGCAAGTTCACTTCCATTATTTAAGATTTGTATGTATATTCATTCCCACAGGGTATAATCCCACATAAAGCGATGTTTAGTAAATCATTCTGATGGTTGTAATTGCTTGTATGAAGCACAGCAGTTCAAAGGCTCTCTATTGGACACCTACCACCAGCATTGCTATTGCTGTGATTATTGCCCTCAAGAACAGAAACAAAAAGAATCCATTATCAACAAATCTTCTATTTTAGAACAAAAAGTAAATATGTTTAAAGACTCCAAGGAACATAACACTTAATGGGCAAAAGAGGCTAATGTGTATACATGCATAAACAGGCAAAAATAGACAACTGACCTCAGGACTCAATAACTAGGCAAGTGTGGAGAAGAATGAGTAGAAGATTTAAAATTTTTTAAAACACTGGGAGCCAGGGAAGTTGTTATGTTGTAATATTTACAATGAAATTTTTGTACAATACTCAAATTTGTGTATATATTGCAACCACCACACAGCAGCATTCTGAGGGAGTGATTTAAGGATAAACTATATTGGCTGCCACTAACTGGGGAGGAGAAAACAGGCATTGATTAACAACTATTTGTCCCCAAACAACAGTTATATAGACAAAGCTAGTCCAGACACTGTAACCTATATTTACATTAATTAAATTGATCTACAATGTCCCTGACATATGAAGCACATACCTTTACTTACTGACCGGCATAATTAAAGTGACATGTCATTTCAGTGTATTACTTTGCCAGGAGAAATATCAGATTAAAGCATGGGTGCCAATCATTCAAGAATTAGAATTTTTTTCTGCTCTAGTGACCATCATCTTTATTAGTACATTTACATTTGCCTTTAATATTTATATGTGTGGATTTACTCCCTCCATATTTTTGTTTTATTATGCTCTTTTTGCCTTGCTTCATTGTTCTTTCCTACCTTCAGTTACACTTGCAATCTTTTCTTTAACCTATTTGTTTTCTGTGCTGGTTTAGATAATTTTTTTCTTGAAGTCTACATAAGATCTGTATATGATACCACTTTCTTTCTCACCAGGAGAATGAAAATTTAATTATGCTTTAATTTTTCAGTATTTTTTTCAGTTTTTTACTATTTGAAAATTAATTAGTCCTATCTTTCTTTCACATAATTTTATCAGTTAGTTAGTAATTAAGTCAGGCTCAGAGAGACAAATGATGTATGTTCTCTCTCACATGTGGAAGTTGTATCTAAAGTATACAGGCATAAGAAGACATAGCATATATACATAAATATATAGCATACATACATAAATACATTGTATACAGTAAAGGTTATACACAGGAGGATTACAATGGTCAAACTCCTTCGAAGAATCAACTCATAGTTTAACAAAATTCGTGTGTTGTCATGTGTGTAGAAGGGGACAGACAGATTTACAGAAAAACAGAGAGTATATATAGCTATAATATTCAACATACACATGTGAAAATGGAATTAGGCAATTTGAGGAGATAGGCAGAGTTTGGAGAGATGAGGAAAAATGATGGAAAGGAGGACATTGGACTCATAAATTGATACATTGAATTAAAATCGCTTTGTACAATAATAAAAATACTAAAGCATTTAATAAGAAAAAGATTCCAATTAAACTAACAAATGAAGTATTTATTAATTCACTGTTTCTATTCCATCCCTTGATTCTAGGGCTTCTTTTCATCCTTTTGTAATCACAGAGCACAGCTCTGTGATTCTTCACCTCTTGTAATCTTTGAGTGTCCCGAAATGTCTTTATTTTATCCTTACTCTTCAAACTAGCCTAGTTATATATGGAATGCTAGGTTGACTTTTTTTTCCTTTAGCACTAAGAAAAATATTATTCGGTAATATCCTGATGTCTATTTTAGCTCATCATATTCTACTAGTTTTTCCTCCTCAATGACTTACATTCATGTCATGTTAAAAATATTCAATTTCTCTGTGATACATAGGAATTTAACCAGGTAATTATCAGTGTGTATTTACTGGTATTCATCCTTCTTAACTTACAACTTGCAGTCTGAGAAATCAGTTTCAGAAACTTTTAATCCACCACTTCTTCAAGTTATGCTGGCCCAGCATGTGCCTTGCCTTTTCTTTTAGAACTGTCTTTCTAGTGTTTAACTGCTGGTCTATATTTTTCTCTATTTTATCTTTTTGACTTGTATTCAGAGTACATTAGTCAATCATATAATGATTATGTTTTTGGTGGATGGTCAGGTAGGTAAAGTCCCATATACTTAAAGGTGTCTCCAACAAAGAAATAAAGAAACGAGAGAGAGAGAGAGAGAGAGAGAGAGAGAGAGAGAGAGAGAGAGAGAGAGAGAGAGAGAGAATAGGTGATTAAAGGAAAAGGTGGGGGTAAGGCTCAACAACAAACCTGATGGAAGAAATTTCAGCTTTCTAGGGTTCAGAGTGGGTGGGAGGAGTTCAGAGTAACAGTAACAGCAGTGGGCTGATCTTAGGAAATGAGGGTAATGACTTAGCAGCTTTTTGGAAAGGCTTCCTTGAATATTGACTTCCCAATTCCCAATATTGTAGGTCCCACTACAGATTAAAGTGCTGAGTTTCTTTCCCTGTGAAGAACACCTTGTTGGTTTCAATGACATCAAGGCATTTTATTATTAAATTGAATAATTTCCCAATGTTCCACCTTGGTTGAAATGTAGCTATGATTGGACATGTAATGCTTGTATGGACAGTGACTTTTCAAGGGTTATCCCAGGTATCCACTCAAAATTACAGAGGGAGAAGCTACAGTTTTAAAAACCCTATTATTCTCATTTCTGGGAACGAGACCTGTCACAAACCATTCTTCTTATATAGTAGGTATGGTATAGACAGCTAAATATTCATTCTCTGCTAGTGGGTTCCTTAAATTGTATGCACTTTATTAAGAAAACTACTTATTCATTTGTTTAGCACCAGAGATTGAACACAGGGCCTTGTTCTTGCCACGTTCAATAACTTGAGTCTTGCTCTTAAGCCTTCTTGGTTTAGTTAATTTTCAGGTAAGGTCTCACTTTTTGCCAATGCTGGCCTGGGACCCTGATTCTCCTATGTCTCACATGTAGCTAGATTGACATGCGTTCCACAACACAACCATTTTGTTGAGATGGTGTCCTACTTGCTTGGGTTGGTCTTCATTTTCAATTATCACAATCTTTACCTTCTAAGTAGTTGTTGGGACTATATACATGAGCTATCATGCTTGGATCTGAATATATTGTTTTATTTACTTATTTTCCATATAAAATAACTTTGAGATCACTACCAATCACATCATATATTCATTCTTATTTTTTGATCTACAAATCACAGTTATATAACCAGACAAGGAGAATCCTTAGAAGTTGATTTAGTTGTTTTGTTTATCTGTGGTACACTTGCGATTTTTGTAGGGGAAGAATTAGCCAAATAGGCCATGGTTTTTGCGTTTTGTTCTTTTCATTCCAATTATACAGGCCTTGTACTACCCTGACTATTTACATCTGCTAAAGATAAACCTATATAGTTCCAGAGGGAAAACTTGGATGAAATCGGAAAAGCATCATTTCTACAATTTTTGAAAATAAGCAAGTCTAATCCACAAACCCCTACCACCCACTTGCTTCTGGGAAATTGCATATGAAGCCACTAGTAATAATACAATTTTATTGTCTCTGGTATCTAGTAGAGTCATCCCAAGAGACTAAGTCAAATTAGTCACCTGTAATTGAGGTGTTTATTTATTATGATTTGAGTTTATGACACTGGGAAGAGAATGTTTGAATCATCAGCTGGATGTTGCCTCTATCACTTGTACCTTAGCACTCTATTTGGAGGTTATGGTGGGTTTTAGAATATGCTATCTAACTCTCTGAACCATTTTGAAAAAGTAAATGAAAATAAATGAGTTATTAAGAATACTCATCAGATCTGGAATAAACGTACTGAACTAGGATGACTAGTAAAGAGGGTATTTCCCCTGAATGCTTCTCAAGCAGCACATAGAAATTTAACAAGGCAGACCTTGTGACAGATACCCTACTGAAGGAGCAGCATTGCATGACCTGAAGTACAAGCCAAATATTGCTGTCACAGCTCTATGATGCAGTGTAATTTGGATGGTCGGCACCAATCTGCTGCTCTGCTCTTTATGGGAGAGAATACACAAGCTCCTCATCTGTGATTTGTCCCTGGAGTGTATGCCTTGTGGCTATAGAAATATGGTAAACCAAGCATTGACTTTGAATCCTGACCCTTCACTGCTTAGCCACACAGCATACAGATTATCTTCAGTCCATGGGTACTTCTCTTTTCTGTGGAGATTTTGGGCTTCCAATTGGCTCTGCCCACACAACTCAGGGAGACAACATGCAGAAAAGCAGCCTTGGGAAAAGGGAACTCCTGTCATGTTGCATTTAGAATTACTAAATAGAAGTTTGGAGACGCATTATGTGATTTGAAAGAAACAACAAGACCAAACTTTGGAGATGATATATTCACATAGTAGATAACCACACTGTGGAAAATAAAATAATATTGGAAATGTATAGGTTTGTATGTTGATGGTAAAGGAACAGTGGTGAGGAGTAAAAGTTTTATTGCATTAATTTACATTTGAAAGCTAGTAAATTGAAGTAACACACTTACCTAATCACAGGAATGCTCTCACATGTAACTGTCTAGTGTTTGGGAATCCACATTGAAGTGTTAAAATGACAAGTTTATCAAAATTCAATCTATATTCCAGTTATATTTAAAACTTCAAAGAAATGGTGTAATATTATGCCCAGTTTCATATTCAAATATACTGATTGTCAAGTGTTTGTGAATTCAGAGTTGTAGTGTGTGTGTGTTTGCACACACATGTGTGTTGTATTGTGCCTATGTAATTCTCAATTAGAATATACATTGCTTCTAAAAATGACCTTTTTGAACCCTTGGCTGTTATAAGAAGTCTTGGTTAAGTATTTTTCAGAATAATTCTCAGTTGGTTTTGTCTTGTTTTTCTCATGATGACACTTGGGCTGTGAGTTTTCAAGGGTACACACTATCAACACCACTTTCACTGTTGATATGAACTTCACACATAGTGAGTTTGTGCTGCTGTTAACTTTCTTCAATATAAAAATTTTCTCTCCTCTTCTTTTCCATTCTCAACTCCTTGGAATGAAGTCAGTACCATCAGTCCTCATTGTAGGATTGTAAATCAGTATTTCCACTCCTTAAGAGTAGAGTATCAGCATACATTGTTTGAGTATGTTTGCACAAACTATCCTGTCACATAATTTCTTTATCAAAGAACTAATGTTGGATATTAATATTATATTTTGAATTATAATTTAAGAATATGAAATTTTAGGTCAAGTGGCTTTAGAAGCTCTTTAATCTGGCTCCTGTGTGCTATTGATAGTCTCATAATTGTATTTCCTCTCTTTTTTATTTTTTGCTTTACAATATCCTCTAGACTTACCTTTTTGTCTTACCTTCTATATGTTCCTCCCAGTTCTAGAATTGCTCTTAAGGACCTCTGTTTCTACTGGATAATGATGTAAGAAGCTATGATTTTGTGTAGTAGGTATGTTCACTGCCAATGATGTGTCAATACTGCTGCATCATATTAACTGACAGAGCAGAGCAGGAAAACATGTGGTTTGTATTATAACCCACTCACTTATGATGAAATAAAATGACTCCATATATATATGTATATATGTATGTATATATGGGTTTATGGTTATTTCTACAACTCCAGTGCATTTACTACATAGACCATCCTAGTTTCTCTCCTTGTTTACCTGTAACCTTCTACTTCAACATACCTGTATCCCATTAATCACTAATCACTCAGGTAGAGTGCACACTAGAATGGTTACAGAACAGTGAACTTGTACTCTTGTGGAGAACAAAGAAACTTTGTCAACCATGTTTTAATGCTTATGTACTTACTTCATTTACAAACTGTAACTTCAATTTCTTCCTGTTTTCTTATTCACAAGGTAATCAATATCAGAAATTAGTCAAATTGCCAGTGTATGGCTTCAGAGGCTTTGCTCCAGGAAAGAAGAATGTAGCTAGTGTCTCTTGAGCTGTGCTTGTCCTATGATCTTAGTTCTCGGATGGGTCCAAAAAATCATTGATTTTCTATCTGTCCAGCTTTTTCTCATTGAAAAAGTTGGGAATGATCCCTCTATCTCCTTACACATAAGAGCTGTAACTTTTTTTGACATCATTGTTTTACATACTTAAACTGAAAAAATTTATTGCACTTTAACTCCATTTGAATAAACTTATAATTCTATAAGATTTCATATACCAGTACAAGAAAAATAAAAACTTTTGAAGTTAAAAAATGAACTTTACAATCAACATAGGGGGTGCATCCAAACTTATGTTAATGGACAAAAGAAAGTATTCATAGTGATTTTTTTTGTCAGTCCTGGGGCTTGAACTTGGGGCCTGAACACTGTTCCTGGCTCCTTTCTGCTCAAGCCTAGCACACTACCACTTAAGTCACGGCACCACTTCTGGCTTTTTCTATATATGTGGTGCTGAGGAATTGAACCCAGAGCTTCCTGTATATGAGGCAAGCACTTTACCACTAGGCCAAATTCCCAGCCCCAAAGGAAGTATTCATGCATGACTATTTCTGCAGTTTTCTCTCATGCCAAAACCATATATCACCAAGGTGATGACCAAGAATTTTGAGACATTACAGTTAAAATGTCTTGATCAGATATTGTGTGTAAACATTTTAAACATTAAATTAAGTTTATTATGAAGACAATCTCAAGTCTTCCATTTAGTATGAATTTATGATTCATTTGTTACTTTATATATAAATACTAAAGATAACCTATTACTTATTTATTTTGTTGTAATTTATAACATGAAATACATGTAAATAGTTTTAATACTAAGTTCTTTTTATTGGTTTTGTATAGGGATTATCACTTTTTCTGTGTGCCATGGAGCAAAATTATTTGTGAAAGGCTGCTGAAAGATGATGTATCTGGCGGGAGAAAATGGTGCTTGTTATTTACTGCAGCATGATAGACAGACTAAAAAATGTGTAACCTCTTCATATTCTGAAAAGTATCTTTCTGCCAAAGATAAACATCAAGGGAAACTCTTTTTTCAAGGGTCAATAAACCATATCTGCAGTGTTGAAACTCAGCAACTAGGGTGTTTTATTTTATTTTTTTAATCCAGGACAGGAAAATTATGGGTATATGTTTCTGAGGCAAAACCCATTTGTGATATCGCAGGCCATGGATGTCTTTTCCATCCTTTAATCCTGGTTATATGGACTAGAATATAGGAAGGAAATCAAGGTTTCTGGCTGAAGTCAAGAATTGTTGGTATCAGTAGATCTTGAATACTTTGAGATTCCCCCCCCCCCCCACCTTAGGTCAGGAGATCCTTTGTTACAAGGAAAACCAGGTATTCCTTTTCAACCCTTAGCAAGCTATTAAGCATACCAAGTGACATGAGTCTGTATTCCTTTTACCAGCCTAACTAATTTTGCAGCCAAAGGACCTCTTTTGATGATAGTAACCAGGAATAAGGGAATCTGCATGTTCTGGTCTTGAGTTCTTAGTGAGCTCCCAGTAAGTAACCTGTATGTTGTTCATGGTGTGTATCAATGTGTATTCTGTGTCTTTTCTCAACTTTAGTCATACTGAAAATGATAATTAAGGCTCCATTAGAATGTCTTGTTTATGTTAGTTGTCATTTGTATTCCTGATGTAGTAAAGTGTAGGACTTAGTGAATGATACTGCTTCATCCTTTCTTGTTACTCTGACTATTAGCACCTCACTGACACACGCAAGAAAACAAATTTAGAGTTCTAGAAAGTCTTGAAGACTGTAAGAGATGATAAATATTCCAATGTGAGCTATTTAACTTTGGAATCTTCCTGGATAAATGATAACTTAGTATTTGTAAATCAGCCTTTATGACCATTTCTTCAAAGGCTGGAAATGATTAAAACTTTATTGGCATTCCTCCTCTGGGAAAATAGGATATTTGATTAATCCGTTAGGTTCTTGTCTTCAGTTCTGGCATGGTATGGCACCTGGGAGGCTCTGCTTCCCCCCTATTGTGAGGCTTCTAGTAGTTTACCTGATGTCATGATGAGTAACAGTACAAAGGATCCACTGCCCCTTCTGTGCCTCTGTCTCTTTCTGTCTCTGACTCTCTCTTCCCCCTTAACTAAAGGAGCTTAGACAATATTTGTACACTTGTCTTGAAGTGAGTTCAAGAAACAGTACTTAAAATTCATTTAGTTTCAACAATTCAAGATCATTAACCTAGGGGGGGCAAATGATCAGCAGCAGGCTTTTTACATAACTCTTCTAAACCTGTGTTACTTTCAGTGCTAATGGCTTTAAGAACAACAGCAGACAAATAGTCTAAATGCTTAGGAACAAAGATTAGATTCTAACAAATTGGTTGACACTGTGATATTTATAATTGTTCTATTTTTGTGCTTATTGGAGTAGAAGATGTATTAGTCACAGGCCCATGCACATCCACAGTGAGCATATAAACCTATGAAGTTGTTAGAGTTGTAAGATCATTCACATATAGCAACTGTGGGGATTTCTAACACATGGCTTTAGAACACGTAATTAGAATTTTATAGGAGGACTTCCTTATGAAGAGACTATTTCTCCTCAGTTGAGTAGCAAAAAGAAAATGCGGTGCAATTTTCCCTTGATATTCACTCCAGCAACATTAATACACACATTAATACAACATTAATACAAACATTAATACACAATTAAGAAAAATAATTTGGCTACAGAGTTTAATTTTAATATGATGCTTATATGCGTGAATGTATATGTACATGTACAAATTCATATAATATACATGTGCACACATATCATACAGATATATACATATCATATACCTATGTTTACTGTAAAGGAAGTAATGTTTAAGAGTGGATATTGAGTCTTTATATAAAAGTCAGGGAAAAAATTGGATCTAAGGAACTTACAAGAAATGTACCCAACGCCTAATGTATGAAACTGTAACCTCTCTGTACATGACTTTGACAATAAATGAGAAAAATAAATAAATAATAAAAGCTGAAAAAAAGATAAGTCTAATGATCACCATTTGAATTGTAACAATTTCTGTAAATCAAGGGACAATTTAAAACTTCAAATGATAAAATTCTAAAAAACAGAGAAGCAAAATTCTAAATTATCATGTCTCCAATTTAATATAAAAATTTAAATTTGTATGTTGTTCAAAATAAGTTAGTAAAAATGATGTAAAAATTAGAGAAAAATTTCAGTAAACACATAAAGGATTCATTTCAATTTACAAGTAAGCCTTACATGGGAATAATAAACAAGAAAAAGTTTAAACTGACTAATTGTAAGATGGATAAGAAATTGAACATTTTTTCAATTTCCTTTAAAGTCAAAGGACTATGACATTTTACTATTTTTCCTTCCCATTACTGAACATGTGAAATATTCATATGCAGTACTGAATATTCCTTTCTTTGTGGTAGCACTTAACATTACTGTGTGCTTAATATTTTTAGAATCAATTATAAATCTTCATATATAAATTCAACTGTGCTGTGATTTATTTCTCACATAAATTTATAAGGCTGGTATTATTATTCTTTCCTTACCCAGAGCAGAACAAAGTCACTAAGACTGGTAAATATGTTTACGTAGACATTGCAATTTGGACAATGTGCTGGAGAGCTTTTGAACTCTCAACTTTTCCATCACTTTGTCCATTCTTAAAAAGAATGAGGCAAGGCACACATGATACACAGCTTCTAAAATATGTTGTTAAAATGTATCTCACAATTTGTATAGTAACATTACATACCCAGACACATTATTGCTTTAAACAAAAACTATTAAGTGTCAAAATAGAAACAAACAATATGATCTTTACACAAAATTCTCTGCCATTCATAACATTGAGAAATCAACTTCTGGATGACCTTAGTTATTTATTTGTTTGTTTGTTTATTTAATTTTGTCCATTGTGGAGCTTGAACTCAGGGCCTGAGTGTTATCCCTGAGCTTGTTCACCCAAGGCTAGTGTTCTACTTGGAGTCACAGTGCCACCTCCCTGGGTGAGTTTTTAAATTTATTTTTAAATTTTTTATTATTTTTAGTTGTGCAAAGGAGTTGCCATTTTTCAAAGCAGCTTATGAATATAATGCATCTTGACCAGTGTCACCTCTGTCAACCTTCTCACTCAGCCCTCCTCTACCAACCCCCCTTCCCTTGCTCTTTCACTGGGAGTGAAAAGAGCAAGTGACTTAGAATCATGTCAGTAACAGTTCATTCAGTAATTGAACAATTTCTGTTTTGGGATATTCTGTGTGTGGATCAATTGTTTTGTTTGTGGACCATTATTTTGTTTTTGATTACTGTAGAGGGAAAGAATGCCAGCATTTCTGCTGTTGTAAATTTTTTAATGTGAACAAACGAATAAACAGTGATACAACATAAAACAGATGACAAGCAGTTCATGGCGGAGTGCTGTTTTTATAGGTTAGAAGAATGTATCTGCAATAAGGGGAAAAGGAAGTTAAAGAAGAAATTTAGAAAGAGCAGAGAGGGAACAGCAAGCTTGGAGCCCTGTGAAGGGAGGGCATAAGAAAGCTTGTCATGATAGGAACTAGCCAGAGGCCAATGGCACAGGAAGGAGGTGAGAGGAGCACATCTATTCATTTGTTATAATTAGAGCTCACTACTCACACTACTCTGTGTGTAGACATTAATCAGAGGAATTGAAAAACATCCTCTGAATGTTGGGTGGAGAAGAGCTCCTAAAAGGCAAGGATGGAAACAGAGATAAGACCAGCATAAAAATTTTACAATTGCAAATGCCTTTAACTTTTCCGCTGTGCTGGCAAGGAAGCTTGCCCATTTTTTTTTTTTTTTTTCCTTTCTGATACATCCAGATCATGAGAACCCTGGGACAATATACCTATGACTTTGTTTGAATTGATATCAGCCACAAGGCTCCCTACATTTTTCTCTAGCATGTTCTTGTACTTGACTTTCTGGTTATCCTTCCCAAACTATAGGATTGTGTCATTTCTTTTAGAAATAACAACTTGTCTTCTCCTTTAACTAAATCATTGTTTTGCTCAGCCCGTATTGTTAGGCTTCTTGAGCTCTGGCTGCTAATGCATCTCATTGCAAGTCAGCATTTCACTTTATTACCTGTCTTTCATCTCTGCTAATACAGTTCCCATACCCCCTATGCTAGCCAGAGAACCTTCTTTACCATTTCTCTTCCTCTCTGCACTGCCACTACCTGTGCAGTCCGTGTTGCTGTGTTGTTGCTGAGATTGCGATTCTCATTCTTGGTGGGTCTGGAAGCTGTATAACCTTTTGGAATGTATTTGACAATCATCTACATATCACCAGCCATATCAAGTTATCCCCTACTGAGATCTCTACTTTGAAGCAATGCTGCCTTATGTGCTGTTTCAAGCCTTTAAAATACCTGGCAAAATTCTACCAATCCTCATGTGAGTTTCACATTTCCAACTAGACAGTAAGTGCTGAGAAGGAGAAAGGATATACATCTTCTTTCTTTAAATCCCTAATTTTTCAATTACCTTTTGTTCATCACAATCATCTCTTTATATCCATGCAATACTGGTTCCAGAACACCCTAGTAATAGTGAAATAACATCTGTGATATAAAATGGTGTAATGATAATACATAAATTAATAACTTTTTCCTGTCCATTTTCCCTGTGATTTAAACCATCTCTGGATTATTTATAATACCTAATAGAGTGTAAGTGCTATATAAATAATTGCTTGTGCAGACAGACCCTACACATGTTCAATAAAAATGCAATTTTTTGAATATTTTGGATCTACTCTTAGTTGTAACCACAGATGTGGAATTCATGGAACAGAGGGCCACCAGTATACTGTGAATTACTAATAAACCCATATTACTTGACTAGGCTTACAAAGCACCACAAATGATGTCAAACATACTTTATTTTAAATTCTGCGTATCACTCAAGAACAGAATTGTGAATGATAGGTTTAGAGATGACCAGTCAGTACACATGAATTCACCTTTGTAACTTCAGTGTCTACTTCTATTGAATTTCTTGACAATGATTTAATCTTATTCTACAACTAACAGCATTAAAAAGGCAGCTTTATAAATTATATGAAAACACACTTGTGATATATATTTTCTTATGCTAACACTGAAGAGTCAGTGCAGCATAGTAATAAGAAGACAGACTTTTGTATCCATTGAACTAAGAGTCAGAATCCCAGTTTCATAGTTTAGTCATTCTAGAAATAGGATTTCTGTAAACTCTGAGATGTCTGTCTTTGTTTCTTTCTTCTGATATGGAGCATTGGCAGGCATACCTGTATCTCTTAAAGAAGAGATGACTGACTGTCATCTGTGGACTTTGAATCAAAGTGAATGTGGCACAAAATATTCATGATGGTTACATTACATACTATTCCATGGTCAATAAACAGTGGGCCCCAATCATCTTTCTAGTGCTCCAAATTTAAGTAACAATAACAAAAGGTTTGAGAAGGTGACTTCAAGGAGTACAAAAACAATAACAGAATATGTCTGCCCTCACTTTTATTATATGGAAAGAGATAAAAGACAATCTCCATAAATACCATCTTGGTGTTATAAAAAATGATTATACTAAGGACAGGAAAGGCTCTTGGAAATTTAGAGTATGTAGTAAATACTAAAATTCTCAAGAAAGAATTACAAGAAAAAATTGAAAAATAAATCTCCCTGGCGGTGGAATGACTTTTAAAATAAAGAGTATTTATAGAGAAACTTGAAAGCTATTCCAGAAACTATAATATCTAAGAGATAAGAATTCTAGTAGCTGGGCTGGGGATATGGCCTAGTGGCAAGAGTGCTTGCCTCGTAAACATGAAGCTCTCGGTTCGATTCCCCAGCACCACATATACAGAAAATGGCCAGAAGTGGCGCTGTGGCTCAAGTGTCAGAGTGCTAGCCTTGAGCAAGAAGAAGCCAGGGACCATGCTCAGGCCCTGAGTCCAAGCCCCAGGACTGGCCAAAACAAAACAAAACAAAAAAAAAAAACACAAAGAATTCTAGTAGCTAAAAAAGTAGGGAAAACAAATGGAAGAAAGAAAACATTGAAATAATGATTTAACGAAGTTTTCTAAAACAGGTATATGAGATTCTAGAACCTTTATTTTCCTCACTGTATGAAAAGAGGACCAACAATGCCCATCACAGGGATATTTTAGAACATTGATTTGATTAGATTACAGCAGATCCTTCAAATTTACAGAAAGAATAAACCAATTTGATTCTCCCTATAGTGATTCTAGGGTATCCAATGTCATTTTTAAAAAATGTAAAAGGATGTATAGAGGGTTTACAGTTACATGAGTTAGGTAATGAGTACATTCCATTTGAACAGTGTCACTCCTCTTATTCTGTCCTAGTTTTTTCTCTCCAGATTTCCTTCGCCTCAAAGTTGTATATTTCCTTTCCAACATAGTGTCTACTGGGTTTCACTGCTGAACTGGTTCACCCTTTGTCCCAGTTTCTGTGCTTCCCCTCTCCTCCCCCATCAGGTAAACATTCATAAGGCAGAGGGCACAGAAATCATAAACAAAGACAGAAAGCAATAGGCCAAAGCCAATGTTATTCTTATACTTGATATTTTGTATCAGAATGGCATTGAATGTCTTAGAATTGCAATGGGAAACCAATTATTGTTGAAGAATGTCTTCAAAATTCCAAGAAAAATAGTTACTCAAGAAACTATTGAAGATTTTAAGAAAAAGGATAAAATGAAACCAAGAAAGACAAAGAATCCATAACAAGAATTTCACTGTAAAGGAAAGGACTTTGCCTCTTGCTTGATAAGAAAGGGAAATCTTGTTTTAAACTATGTTTCTACAAACCAGACTGCGAAAAAAGGGGTTGGGTGTGTTTTATGTGGGATATAATCAACCCCAGAGAGCAAAAATGAGGATATGGGTGAACTAAGTAAGGAAGAATAAAACAACATAAAGCTACTTTATCAGAGTTAAATGCTAAACAGGCATGACTCAATTCTAGAGGCGTTTGGTGAGAAGTACCTGTGATTGCCCTAAGAATTGCTTCCTCAGTAGGAGAGGATACAGGAAGGATAATCCAGTGTCCCCTGCCTTAATGTCTGAAATTATCTCTTCATTTGGTAAAACCATTAAACAATGGACAGAGCTTATGTTGAAAAGTTGCTAGTAGTACATCTTAGATTTTTGGACAGAGTCCACCCCAGCTACAGACAACATCTGATATATGGAGAGAATTCCAGAATCCAATGACATATAGAGATACTGACTAAGATTGGAACAGATTTTTCTTCAGACTAATTTTTTAAGAAGGTGAAAATAGATAGGAATAATTTTTTATTTTCCTATGTGTGTGTATTTATAAATAGTCTTCTTTTGCAACACAGGTTGGCCACAAACTTATTATCCTCCTGTTTCAAATTTGAAGTGCTAGAATGCTGGACATTTTAGCATAACAAATGAAATCACATTCTACTGGAGGGCAATGTGGCCTGTCTGTAATTAGTGATAAATAAAATACTAAGTAATGGGAGAAAAAGAACATTAGTTTAAAAGAAGACTATTATTGGGAAATAATGGGAAACTATCATTGTTTGTTAAATTCTCCAAAAGTAAATCTTTTCCTATTAGCTTACATAAATTATGAATTCTGAGCTAAAATCATGATGTAACTACATTGAAATTTACAGGTGCACAGAGTGACTGGGAATGAAGGAGTGAAATAATAGGAAGAATAGGATGTCAATAGACAGACAAATGGCCACAAATTCAAAGAAGTAGCATCATGAGAATATTATTTTAAAAAGTAAAAGGTATAAAAAAGCAAGGGGTGTATTTTCAAGTTTTCTTATGGTCAAGATTATCTGAACATTGGAAATGGACACACTCATAGAGATACAAAATACTACCCCTCTGAATTTGTTCCACATACTCTAATGTTATTCATCTCCTTCATAATGGAGCCATCTGGTCCAATTATCTCTTGAGGGGCAAGCACTTACAGTTTGAATAGAAACTTTATCCTAATTCTATCAAGAAGTCTCTGTCTCTGTCTCTCTCTCTGTCTCTGTTTCTGTCTCTGTCTCTCTCTCTCTCTAAGATTTCCAGATTCAAATTTATTTTAAGTATAACATCATCATTATGATGATTTATTTTTCAGAGGAGAAAAGGAATAATAGCTAAAAGAAAGGAAAGTAATTAACTTAGAAATAAATTTATTATTTGGAGATAGTTTAAGATTTATAAGAGAATTGTATATGCAAAACAGTGATATATATGTATATATACATATGTATATATGTATATATATATTCCTCTTCAAGTTTTCAAAATCTGCATGATAACTATTACAGCCTTGGCATGTTACTATAAAGTAAACTTTTCATTTGATTTTTACTGTTCTTTATTCTTCTTACTACTGTTCTTTTATCCTTCTAGGGTCCCATCTGAGCTATTATATCCTATTTTATTGTAATTACCTAGTCTGTTAGCTTTTATTGTGTCAGCCCTAGCAAGCACAAGCTTAAAGCATTAATTCATTAAGGGGAAAAAGTTCTGATTCTGGTTATATCCCTTAAAATAGACATTAAACTAATATACATTAGTGGCCCCATGAATATGTCATGCAGAGGCTGCAGAGGCTGTTCTTATTACATAAACTACTAGGTGCTTGAGCTCAATATATTCAAGCATAAGAATCACTATTTATTGTTATTTCACAGGCAAAGCTATAGAATTCAATCACAAGATACTTAAGATCATGTTGATTATCTTCAATTGCCTACAGTGTGTGGACATGACTGTGGCTTGGTATATGCAGCTGATTGCTTGAAAAGACTGGAAAGGGTTACAATCATCTTTCTGGAAACACATTTTCCCATACTATCCCTCCTGTGGAACTCTATGCTATCTTGATGGGGAAGTTACATCATCCACGAATTCCTGCAAAAAATGACCCTAAATCACCTTCTGTATTATGATGAATCTAAGCCATTGATCTAAAAATTTCCATCCACATATAAATTTGTATAGGAAGAAGAACACTTGACATGACCCTATAGAATCTGATATCTAGTACTTCTTGTTCCATAAGGAAAAGAAACCCAAAGAACTATATATTGTCTCCATTTCTGAGTCTTCATAGTTCTCAAAGGGACTCTGATGGAAGTATTGCTTGGCTCATGAGATTCAGCACTCATATGTATTTTTAAAAGCTTCATTTCTCAAAGCTTAGAAGAGTGTGGATCCTTTTCCTTTGTTCAATGCTCAATTTAGCTATCATTTCTTCCACAGCTGTGAAACTGATTGATAGATTACATGTGGTAGAATAGATTGAATGTCAATACTCTATTATATTGTACAAACTGATGATATTTCATTTTTAATTACAGTCAGAATATTTTCCATCAAAATGCCTCTTCAAATTTAATTGTATTATAGACTATTATTGAATATTGGTGAAGTAGATCTCTAAAGTTTGTTTATCCTACTTTATTAAAACTTTAGTCCTGTGGATGAATAATTCTTGAGTCCCTTCAGAGCCCCTCAAAACCAACTTCAATACTTTCTAGAGTTGGATATTTTAGGCCCTTTACATAAGTACAATCATGTAGTGCCCATCTTTTTATGCATAGGTTATTTTATATAATGTGATGTCTTCAACAATATGGACTAACTAGTCATTGAGTATATAAAGAAAGAATATAAAGAAAACTTAATATGAAAAATTTATACATAATAGCTTAATGGAAAATATTCAATCATAAAAAGGAATTTCTTCAATATCCTACAACATAGATATCATTTTAGTTTTAATAAAACAAAATTTTAAACTAAAACAAGACAGTTTGTTAATGTTCAAAGCTCACTCCATTTTACATCTTGCAATTGTCAAGATTTAATTATTTTTCAAGTAGTTAGGCATAACAATGCTAATAATAACAGTTCACTTTTAATGAAGAATTACAACCCAGACTAGATGAGATTTTTATGTTGTATCACTTAATTCCTTCAGCAACTATGCAAACCAGAAGTCATATACCACCTATTAGATATATAGAAAAACTGATGAAGTAGAAATTAAGATATCTTCTCAAAGTCATATAATTAACAACTTTAAGGCCAGGATTGCAACTTTGAGGTTTACTGTATACTTTTTTAAAAATTTAATTTATTTATTAATTGAACACAAATTTTTTGACAAGGTGTTGTGCAAAAAGGGTAGAGTTACATAGTAGGGCAGTGTGTGTACATTTCTTGTGATATCTTGCGCCCTGTTTTTCTTTCCCTTCTCTAGGTCAGGTAGACATATATACAATATACAATGTATCAAGGACATATACAGTAGCCACGTGGCCAAGCCCAAGAAAATTCGCCTAGGGCTTTAAATGTAATGTCGATATTAGACAATATGTCGACAGTAGTCTTATATGAACGTACATACATAGCTTTTGAGCTATTATATTCCACTGAGAGGTCAATTTTTGACCTTTATATGTTGAGTAGTTGTTTGGTTTTAGTTACATACTGTTGGGTCGTTACCCCAATCCTGTGGGAAATACCATTTGACAAGCAGTTTTTGGTTTCACAGACTTGGTCTCTACTGTCTCTCCATCTCCCTTTCTTAACAATCATATATCAGGGAGATCATGCCCCTTTGTTTTCTGTGTTCTAGGCTTGTCTCGCTCAACATTATTTGTTTGAGTTCTGACAATTTCCCTGCAAATAACAATATTTCACCATTCCTAATCGCTATGTAGTATTCCCTTGTGTATAGGTACCATATTATTTGGATCCATTCATCTGTGGAGGGGCATCTGGGTTGTTTCCATATTTTGGCTATTGTGAATTGTGCCACGATAAACATGGAAGTACAAATGTCTTTTTGATATCTTGGGACTTGCTGTTTAGGATAGATGCCTAGGAGTGGTATGGCTGGGTCATAGGTTAGGTCTATATTGAGCTTTCTGAGAAACCTTCATACTATTCTCCAAAGTGGTTGTACTAATTTGCACTCCCACCAACAATGGAGAAGGGTTCCTCTTTCCCCACATCCCCTCCAGCATTTGTTGTTGCCTGAGTTCAGAGTATAGGCCATTCTAACTGGGGTGAGGTGGTATCTCAGGGTTGTTTTTATTTGCATTCCCTTTACCACCAGGGATGTTGAACATTTCCTCATATGTTTCTTTGCCATTTTTATTTCTTCTCTTGTGAAATCTCTCTTTAGCTCCTTTGCCCATTTCCTAACTGGTTTATTGGGCTTGTAGGGGCTTAGTTTTTTGAGTTCTCTGTAGATGACAGATATTAGACTTTTGTCTGTTGCTGTGCTGGTAAAGATCCTTTCCCATATGGTTGGCTGTCTTTCTGTTTTGGTGGCTATGTCCTTAGCTGTGCAGAAACTTTTTAATTTGTAGTATTCCCATTGTTGAGTCTCTCCCCTATTTGTTGTGCCCCTGGGACTATATTCAGGAAGTTCCTTCCTGTGCCTATAAGTTCTAGTGTCTTTCCTACTCTGTCCTATAGGAGTTTCAAGGATTCATGTCTGATATTGAGGTCTTTGATCCATTTTGAGTTGATCTTGGTAGGCTTGAGTATACTTTGAGTTTTCTGCATATGGCTGCCCAGTTCTCCCAGCACCAGTAGTTGAAGAGGCTATGTTTATTCCATTGTATGTCTTTAGCTCCTTTGTCGAATATCAGCTGATTGTAAGAGTGTGGTTTTATTTCTGGATCTTCAATTCTAATCCATTGGTCTTCCGATCTGTTTTTATACCAATACCAGGCTGTTTTTGTTATGATGGCCCTGTAGTAGAGCTTGAAGTCTGGTATTGTGATACCTCCTGCACTGCTTTTTTTTTTGCCTAGAATTGCTTTGGCTATTCTAGGTCTTCTGCTGTTCCATATGAATTTATGGATAGCTTTCTCTATTTCAGTGAAGAATGTGACTGGGATTTTGATAGGGATTGCATTGAATTTGTATAACAATTTGGGAAATATGGCCATTTTCATTCTGCCTACCCATGAGCATGGGAGGTATTTCCATCTCCTTGTGTCTTCTTTGATTTCCCTTATTAGATTTTTATAGTTTTCATTAAATAGGTCCGTCACATCCTTGGTTAAGTTAATCCCTAGGTACTTTATTCTTTTTTTGGCTACTGTAAATGGAATTGTTTTCATAATTTCCTTTTCTGTTTGTATATTGCTGGTGTACAGAAAAGCTGCTGACTTTTTCGGATTGATTTTGTATCCTGCTACTTTGCCAAATTGGTTTATTAGGTGTAGGAGTTTGGGTACTGAGTTTTTTTGGTCCTTCAGATATAAGATCATGTCACCTGCGAATAGGGATAACTTGATTTCTTCCTTGCCGATGTGGATCCCTTTGATGTCCTCTTCTTGCCTTATTGCTATGGCTAGGGATTCCAGCACTATGTTGATAAGAAGTGGGGAGAGTGGGCATCCTTGTCTTATCCCTGAGTTTAGGGGGAATGATTTAAGTTTCTCTCCATTTAATATGATGTTAGCAGTTGGTCTGTTCTTTATGGCTTTTATTGTTTTGAGGAATGTTCCATCTATTCCTGTTCTCTCCAAAGCTTTTAATAAGTATGGATGTTGTATTTTGTCAAAGGCTTTTTGGGCATCGACTGAGATAACAATGTGATTCTTCATTTTACTTCTGTTTATGTGGTGAATTATGTTGATTGATTTATGGATGTTGAACCATCCTTGTGACTGTGGGATGAAGCCTACTTGGTCATGATGTATAATTTTCTTGATCAATTTCTGGATCCTGTTAGCTAATATTTTATTGAGGAGCTTTACGTCTGTGTTCATTAGTGATATTGGTCTGTAGTTCTCTTTTTTTGTTGGGTCTTTGAGTGGTTTGGGAATGAGTATGATATTAGTTTCATAGAATGAGTTTGGGATTTCTCCCTCTGTTTCTATTTCGCGGAAGAGTTTGAGGAGTTTGGTATTAGCTCCTCACTAAAGGTTTTGTAGAATTCGTTGGTGAATCCATCTGGGCCTGGGCTTTTCTTTGTTGGGCGGTTCTTGATTACCTCCTGTATCTCACTGTAAGTTATTGGTTTATTTAGTTGATTTATTTCTTCTTGGTTCAATTTGGGCAGTTTATACTTCTCTAAGAATTGATCAATTTCTGTAAAATTATTGTTTTTTACTGAATAGAGAGGTTCTGTAAAAAGCTCCTTATGATTGTTTGAATATCATGTGTATTTGTAATTTTTCCGGTGGAGTCCCAGCTTTTAAGTATATGAGTCTCTTCTCTTCTTTTTTTTGTAAGTCTTGCGAGGGGGTCTGTCAATTTTATTTATTTTCTCAAAGAACCAGCTTTTAGTCTTATTTATTTGTTGAATGGTCTTTCTATTTTCAATCAGATTTATCTCTTCTTTAATCTTTGTGATCTCTCTCCTCCTAGTCATTTTAGATTCGGTCATTTCTTGTTTCTCCAGTTGTTTTAGTTTCTTTGTGTGGTTATTCACCTGCTCTGCTTCCATTCTTTTAATGTGAGTGCTGAGGGCAATGATCTTGCCCCTCAGTACTGCCTTAGCTGTGTCCCATAGGTTTCTTTGTGATGTATTTTCATTGTCATTGTGGCTTATGAATTCGTTGATTTTATCTTTAATTTGGTCTGTGGCCCAAGTGTTGGATACCAGTGTGGGGTTTAGCCTCCAAGAATGTGTATAGCCTCTTTGGTAACCGTTGATATTGAGGGTTACCTTTAATCCTCTGTGATCAGATATAATACATGGGATGACGTCAATACTTTTGTATTTGCTGAGGTTCTTTGTGTGGGCTATGACATGGTCTATTTTGGAGTATGTTCCATGTGCTGCTGAGAAGAAGGTGTATTGGGTCTCTGTACGGTGAAAGATTCTGTATAGATCTGTCAGATCCATTTGGGATATGGTGTTACTTAGGTCCTCAGCTCCCTTGCTGATCCTCTGAGTGTTGGATCTGTCTCTTGGGGAGAGTGGGGTATTAAAGTCACCCACTATGATTGTGTTTGGTTCTATCTTGTTCTGTAATTCTGTGAGAATTTGCTTGACATATGTGGGGCCTCTTTTGTTTGGTGAGTATACATTTATCACCGTGATGTCTTGATGCTGGATTTTTCTTTGTATTAAAATGTAGTGTGCTTCTTTGTCTTTTTGAGTTGATTTTAATGAAAAGTCCAGCTCGTTTTCTATCAGGATGGCTACTCCTGCCGTTTTGGTAGGTGCGTTTGCTTGGAAGATTTTGCTCCATCCTTTCATTCGGAGCCTGTTTTTGTCCTTTGCTGTAAGGTGGGTCTCTTGAAGACAACAGATGCCAACTTTTTGTTTTTGGAATCATTCTGCCAGTCTTCTCCTCTTTATCGGAGAGTTTATACCGTTTATATTCAAGGAGATCAAGGATAAGAGTGTTTTTTCTCCTTCCATTTTCTTGTTGGGCTGTTTTTTCCTCTTTTTTTTTTTTTTTCTTGTCTTTAGTGAGCTGCTCTTTCTGTTTCTGTCTGTGTGTCCTGTATGATCTCTGTTGGGTGGGAGTCCCTTCTTAGAATTCGCTGTAGGGCTGGTTTTTTATTCACCATACTCCTTTAGATCCTTTTTGCTGTGGAAAGATCTGGTTTTCCCTTCGAATGTAAACTCCAATTTCGCTGGATATTTAATCCTAGGTTGCATATTGTTGGCCTGTAGAACTTCGATGGTGTTCTTCCACTCACTTCGCGCTTGGTAGGTTTGTGTGGAGAGGTCTGCTGTTATTCGGATCCTCTTCCCATTGTAGAAAATTTCTTTCTTCGTTTTGGCTGCATTCAGAATTTGCTCTTCATTCTTGAGATCTGAAGTCTTGAATATTATGTGCCTTGGGGTGGCTTTTCTGGGGTCTGGCCTGCCAGGTGTCCTATAGGCTTCAGTTACCTGGATGGGGTCCCTTTTGAGATTGGGGAAGTTTTCTGCAATAACTTTATTGAAAATATGATGAAGCCCTCTGCTCTGGTACTCGGCTCCTTCTTCTATTCCAATTATGTTCAGATTATATCTCTTCTTTGTCCATTAGTTCCTGGATTAGTCTGCCTTGAAGCTTCACCGTTCCTTGGAGTGTGGTAATTTTCTGGTTGTTGTCGGCTGCTTCATCCTCCAAGAGAGAGATTCTGGATTCCATTTGGTCAATTCTTTGTGCTGTGGATTCAATTGCGGAGTTTAT
The DNA here is from genome assembly GCF_023159225.1 of Perognathus longimembris pacificus. Taxonomy (NCBI): domain Eukaryota; kingdom Metazoa; phylum Chordata; class Mammalia; order Rodentia; family Heteromyidae; genus Perognathus; species Perognathus longimembris. Next base: position 113,909,592 of record NC_063162.1, read on the forward strand.
GGATGTCAGAGAGCTATTTATGGTTGTCAGATCAGCTCTGATCGTGGAAATTTCTTCCTTTAAAGAGTTGTATTTTATATCTATTTTTTCATGCATTTAACTTCTCAGGATGTTAAGGTCTTCTTTAACGGATATTTGCATTGTATCCATTTTGCTTCCATTTCTTTCTTGGCTTCCTGGATGTCCTTCAAGACTTCTCCTCTAAACTCCTGGAATTGTTTTCTGATTTCGTTTCTGATGCTTTCCATCATTTCTGTTAACATGGCCTCATTTGCTTTTTTATTCTCCATCTCCTCTTCAGTCGTGCTGCTTTTTGGAGCTGGTGAGTTGGCTTGCCCTTTGATGAACTGTGTTATATTTCTTTGTGATTTGCTCATCTGGAGATCTGTGGGTGGCTTCCCTGGTTTGGTTTTGTGCTGGTTCCTGCTGGTCCGTCAGTGGGAGCCTTGTGCCCTGGTGTCCTGGCTCTGGGTTTGGGTTTGGCTGTTGGACCTTGCTTCCCAATGGGTGAGCATGACCTTCTCGGTTGCTGCTGAGGTGGTCACTCTCCCTGCATTTGGGGGCTGGTAGGTTCTGTGTCTTTCTCTGTGGGACAGTGTCCTGCTGCTGTGCTGTGCTGACTCTAGCGTGCCCCTGTTGGGGATTTGCTGGTCGCTAATTCAGTGTGGCGTGGAGGCTTATCTGTTCTTTGGTTCTTTTTTCCACTGTGTATCTTGGTCAGAGGAGCTCACCTCTCAGGCAGTTCGTCTTCCTGTGTGGACCGCTCTGGGGTGGTGTTGTTGGTGTGCGGCCCACCCACTTGTGCGAAATGCGCCAAACTGAGTGGGCACAGGCCAATGGAGAGCTCTGCTCTCCTGTGTAGGCGTACCTACCAGAGTGGGCGCTGCTGCTGTGGCCCTGCCCACCTGAGCGGGGTACACCTAGCAGAGTGGGTGCTGTTGCCAGGGTCCTGCCCACTTTTGAGCTGTGTGCCCACTACAAAGGGCCCTGCAGCTGTGGCCCCGCCTACCTGAGTGGGGTATGCCTACCTGAGCGGGCGCTGTCGCGGGGGGAGGGGGGGGCGGGGCCCGCACATCTGTGCACTGTGTGCCCTCTACCAAGGGTGCTGCCAATGTGGCCCCGTCCACCTGAGTGGGGTACACCTACCAGAGCGAGCCCGGGGTTGTTGGGTTGTGCTTACGCCCTCCTGCGAGTCCGCTGTGAGGGGCGGTATGTGTGGGGCCCAGTGGGATCAACTGTCCAGGTGTGGGTTAGCACCCTCAGACTACACCTCAGCTGCAAGGGGGGGGGGGCGTGATCAGGCCCAGGTGTCCCTGCTGTGCTGGTATTACCCACCAGCGCCTGTGATTTTAGTTGTAAATGTTCTCAAGGTTCAGGCGCCTCGGGTGGGGCTTGCACTGCCGGCCGTCCCCTGGCCCCTGTTGGGAAGGGGGCAGGGCCGGTTCAGCCAGTTTAGGCTCCTGGGCGGCCTTGGGGCTGCTCCGCCCTTCCCCTACTAAACACCTGTGACTTCCCAGCCCCTGATGGGAGCTTCCCGCCTGATTTGGGGGTTCTTTGTTCCCTCGGGGTAGGGAGGGGGAGGTAGGGATTCTTCCGTTGGGGAAGGGTGTAATGGGGGACTCACTGGTCCTGGATTGTGTGTGTGTCCCACGCCGCCGTTGGTCCTTTGGGTGGGATGAAAGGTTGTGGTGGCGTCCCAGGCTCCCTTCTGCACCGCTGGGTTCCCCAGCCGCTTACGTCCATTCCCGGTGTGGATCCAAACTTCCCGTCGCCGCTGCACTCTCCCTGGTGTCCGTGGAGTCCTGCTGTCTAGATTCTGAGCTCCCAGCATTTGGTCTCAGATGGCCCAGTTCCCTTTCCCAGCCTGGCCCTGTTCGAGCCAGGGTCGGCTGGTGGGGGGAGGGTGCCCCATAGATTCTCCGGCTCCATGTAGGTTTTCGGCTCTTCTTTTTTGCTCCTTTTTATTTTCCTGCATTTCTCCACTGCTTCTGGCTGCTGGTTTTGCTGGGTTCTTGATGGGGTGTTGGGTGCTGGAGTTCCCAGCTCGCTATTCAGTTGGAGTGAGTCGGGGTGCCTCCCTACTGTGGCGGTGCCGTCTTCTGGATCTGCCTACTTTATGCTTTTAAATATGGCAGTATGTTGGAGGAATAGAAGTTTGCTAGGAAACCAGAATGGATAAGCATCTTGGACATAGGACAGATGATGAACAATGAGATGAATTTCAGTTATTGGTCTTGACAACACATATCATTGTTTTACCCTCAAGCATCTGATATGAATATTTTATTTAATAAAGATTTATAAAATAAAATTAATGATTGAGAAGCTGAGACATTTAGTACCCAGAAAATGAAAGATGAGAGCCAATTCATTCAACCCTTCACTTAATCATTCTTCTGTTCTTTAAGATTTGCCTTCTACAAACTGTTTTGGAATTGGAAGTAAGTTACAAAGTGATAAATATAGGATCCTAGCTTCGGTTGGGAAACCTTTAAACATTTTTAAACCAAAGCTTGGAAGAAGATAATTGTAGAAGTTATTGCTTTTATTGGCAAGAATTCTAAAAATAAAAGCTAATAAACTGATACCTATACAATAAAATCAAGCAATTATCTCTGTTGACATACTATCAGCATTAAAACCTAGGACATTTTATTGTCTTTTATAGCAATAAACCACCATTATTTATTGTGACATTTGTATGCCAGGAATCATTATCTTCTTAACAAGCTAGGTAAGCAGAATTCACTATCATCAGTTAAAAAAGTTACATATACCATACGAATGAAGAGAATTATTTTTTCTTTACTCATTAATAATAATATTTTTTCATGACTAAAGAATTGATGTGGTTAAAACATATATGCAATAAAACAACAATATTTTCTATTCATGCAAAATCAATATGCAATTTCATGTTTAGGGATAGATATTAAATAGAAAACAATCCATGCTTGGAAAAAATACAAAATTAAGAGAAGAACGTTAAACAAAAGAAAAAAATATATAGGTGAAAGGTGAAAATTAATTGTATTGACACATGGCTCTTCTGTTCTACTGGATAATTTTTCATGCATTTTGTGCTCTATTGAATAAACTATCTTGGGCACTTTCAGAATTTAAGAATTTAAGCTTACAATTATCAGTGCAATGCTAAACAATGTCTATTCCAGCATGAGTTTCCTGAATTACAGATACGAATACAAAGCTTAGTTTAGACTATCAATAAGAAATGGAGGATTAACCCCACAAATCAGAAATGGGAACAAAGGCTAGCTAGCTATGAAACTGGTCGAGTGTCAGGGACAGCCAATCCAAAGTAGTGCTCAGGATGGAAAATAGCTTTAAAGAGTTATATATCTCAAGTTGATTGATATGATCAAGTCCAATTTCAGCATCTATTTGACACTAAAGTGGGCCCTCAGAAGGTGTATTATGTCAGATGTGGTTTTTCTGTAGCTGAGACTATTGCTAAAAGCCTGACCATCACACAGTCTATCCAGCACTTTAAGCAGCCAGGGGAATGATCCATGACTGAAGAGGCTACATATCAGTAACCCCAACAGTGGTCTATCAGTATGAAAAGAATTTCAGAAAAAGAGCCCTCTGTTTTTCCACTCATCTCTATCACCTATACTACTAAACATAGACTGTTTCACTTTAGAGGCTCCATTTTGGTATTTTCTGGGTGCTTATTTCTAAACCTATAAAGCATATATCTTTACCTCTGTTTCTTTAGCCATGTCAGTCTCCATTTGAGTTAGAGAAATAGATGTTTGCTAGAAAATTGAAATGGTAAAATACTATAGACAGAAATCTATTTCATCACTTGGTCTCCGAGATATTTTATTATGTCCTCAAGTTCCATCCTCCTTGAGAGAGAGAAGATATTTAATAATCACTGATGGACGACTTTGAAAGAAATAGACTTTTTCTATGTCTAACAAATATCCATATTTAGATATGTTTTTAAATTTATCTATTGATTTCACCTGCAATTTTAAGACAATATTTTCATTTCTCTTTTTATGTCACAGCCCATAGTCTCTGCCATTCTCTGTGCCCATCATGTGCTTATTGTAAATTGACTTTAAAATTTGTTAACACTTGTAGTCTTTCTCTTAAAATGAAACAATGTTATCCATACCTCATCCCTTCTTGACTCTGCAGATCAAATGTGACAATGATTGCAAACTACTCAATATTTTTGCAAATGACTGGTTTGAAACCAACATCTCTGAGGTCTTGTCATAAGTTGAGTAGTTGAGTTACTGGCTAAGATGTATGGTTAGACTCACTGTTGTTCTGCTTTATATATGCTGGGTAATACCTTCATGTAGACTTGAAATGTGAGCTGGCATGAACAGTATTTACACTTACATTGTTACATTCATTGTCAAGTTCATTGTACTAGGATTAGGTTTATTTTTGTAGGAACAGTGTAAACATGTCTAAGTGGTTCCTAGGATGCTTTTGGCATCTTGAGTTTTGTATGCTACATATCATTATAGCATAAAAGCAAGAGTTCCCTCTTCTTCACAATTTTCTCCTCTTGGAGGTTCTTAATTCTACATCCCTCACTTGAGTCTGTTTCTGTTTCCCAACACTCATTGTCTTTATAGAAGGCTCTTTTATATACCTCTTTTCAATCTTATTTTCATCTGCTTATTCTTCACACTTCAATGTATTTTATTTCATTTTTATTCTACAATTTTTGGTGGTTAATTGGAGGTAAGAGTCTCAGATTTTCCTGTCTAGGCTGTGGTTGAACCATGATCCTCAGATTTCAGCCTTCTGAGTAGCTGGGATAACAGGTGTGAGCCACTGGCACACTACTATTTTACCAATTTTAATTTGTCTCAAAAATAGAATGCTTTCTCTAGCTTGCATCTTTCTCGAGTATTTTAACTGTCATTTTAATTCCTATTTCAATCTAGAGCGATTAAATAGATGAGAGGACCATGCTAGAGATTACTTTGGTCTTTATAGAGTAGTCCATTTTATTTTTCTATTAGTATATATTATATTCTATATCGTAAAGGGCTGTATCACTGCACTTCCAAAAATGTGCTGTTATTTTACCATATTGTTATATTGTGTTAGTTTTCCTGTTTTCTTATCTTGCTCAATATTCTGTTTCCCAGTGTAGGTTGTCTTATGCCTAATGGTCCTTGGTTGTCCTTAAGGATGATTAGGTGAAGAAATGAGTAGGTGGTTTGGGGGATTATTTGCTATTATGTAAATAGCTTTGTTTTACTTTCAGGTCTCTGCCTTAATTGGTATTCTGATTAGGAGCTTTCTGTGGGATGAGGCATGGAGTTGCAATGAGGTAGGCTTTTCCTTGGGGGTGAGTTTGGTGGATGTAGTCTAGTTGCTTTCAGCACTAGGAACTACATTGTTCTAATGAGCTTTATATATTTATTTATTTGTACTGGGTGAAAGCATAGGATATATTTCTTTCTTAGATTCTCTAGCAGCCACGATTCCAGGCAATTCTATGAGAATGGTAAGGTAGAAGAGAGAAAATGCATTGTTTTTCTGCTGTCTTAACGCTTTTCTGCAAGCAATAAAGGTCAGGAAGATGGATATTTCTCAGGAATGAGCCATTTTCAAATCTTCAGCTTTCTAGTTTAGAAAATGAAGCCACCCTTTATTGAGCCTTCTTTTCAGAGCTACATGGCATGATCTTGATAGCATCAATAGTTTCATTTTTACAGAGTGAAACTTTCTTGTAGATCAGTTCTATTCTGTTCTGGGAGTCAATTCTGGAAGCTGAATAAAGATAATGTTGTACTATTGCTCGCTCTATCCCCTCCATTGAGTTTATAATCACCTAATTATCTTTGTTTTATGTTGTGTTTCTTAAAAGATCCATTGTTCTATTTTTATATTAAAACCATGCAGATGAGAGTCAGAAAATGAGAAACTGGGGATCAGAGATCATTAAAAATTAGAATGGGATAAATATTATTCTGAGAAGCTCATAGCTATGCTATATATCCTAATACTTTCTTTAGGGAGGAGTCACGTATGATTGGAGAGAAGTTGGAGTAAGTAAATGGTGATGTTTTTCAGAGCTGTGGTAGGAAAAAATAATCAGAGACATCTGCTCTGGTGTTTGGTGTACAGATCTTTGATTAATTAATTGTTTTCAAACCCACTCCTCATTCTTACTTTCCATAATTCTTGGTGTCAGTGGACAGATTAGACATTTCTGGTTCTGTGGTTGTAAGAAACACCCCAATATACTTTCCATCTCCCTGCAATGTGTCAAATATGACCTATCATGGACACCCTGCATCCATATTCCTGATGCTTACTTACATATTTTATTGTTATTTTTATTGTTAAAGTGATGTACAGAGGGTTTACAGTTACATATGTAAGTTAGTGAGTACATTTCTTATCAAACGTGTTACTCCCTCCCTCATTTTTCTCCCACCTTCCCTCCTTCCCACCCCATCCCAGAGTTGTATAGTTTACAACATACCATCTTGTAAGTGTTGCTGCTGCATTGGTTTGCCTTTTACCCTTTGTCTCACCATTTTGCTGTTCCCCTTTCCTTCCCTAATTCAGACAAACATATATACAATATCCAGACTACTAAAATCAAATATAGTTATTTGAATATTTTTATTACACTGGAGACTATGAAACAAATGCTTGTTCTTAGTTTGGTCTGGGTCTTTAATGCCTAGTCTCATATAAATTACCTAATTGTCCAGTTTCAGAATCAGAATCTAGAGTGGAATTCTTTCTATCATAAGGTGACATATCTGTCACTTAAGACTGCTAATAACTTTTCTATATTTTCACAATTGTCAGGCTTATCAAAGTAATCTTTTGAAAACTTGTATTCTTTTTTTTTTTTGGCCAGTCCTGGGGCTTGGACTCAGGGCCTGAGCACTGTCCCTGGCTTCCTTTTGCTCAAGGCTAGCACTCTGCCACTTGAGCCACAGCGCCACTTCTGGACGTTTTCTGTATATGTGGTGCTGGGGAATTGAACCCAGGGCCTCATTTATGAGAGGCAAGCACTCTTGCCACTAGGCCATATCCCCAGCCCCCAAAAACTTGTATTCTTATATCCTTTTCACCTTAAAGTGAAGTGTTTTAAATCCTTGTTTTATTCCCGACAAACGACAAATATCACCATATTTTATTTAAATGTCATCATTAAACTGAGGAATCGTAAGAATTTGAGTTAAACGCTAACTTCTATGTAAAATTTATGTTACCATTTAATAACATTAAACAAGTGAGGAAAATAATTTCTCAAAACTTAATTTTCAACATAATTTAAATATGATCAAAGAATAACATGTGCATACATGAAAATGACAATGAAGCCCATCATTTTGCACAATTAATATATGCTAATACAATAACTTAAAGTTTAAATATGGATAAGAGTACTTATTGTATGGTACTAGGATAGAAATATACAGTAATAGAGGCATTATCTGTTGGACTGTAAATGAGAAGAGTCTGATAAATAGAGGAGAGACTAACTTGGAAGACCAAAATCGAGGATGAATACTGAGACCCACAAAAGAGGAATAAAAGAGGTAATGACAAGATATCAAGGCAACAGAGAAATTTAAGAAGCATTACCCTTGTGGGAGGGCAGTGACACTATACCACAGAGGTAAGTTAGGTGACTCCTGGGGCAGACAGAAAGACCTAATTGTGCTACAAATCTAATCCTTCTGTCCCTAAACCCTCAAGTCCCCAATTCGAGGATTTCCTAGCTCATTGAGTTTCCCAATATTATAGGCCACCATTAGATAAGACAAGGTATGATGGAGAGAAGAAAAGAGGCTCCATTTTGAAAGAGGGCTCCCTGTACTTCCTGTACACCCATGCACTAAAAGTGAGAGCAGTCATTTTGTTGAAGGATTAATTGAAACAAAGTATCTGTGATTCACTGATTGATTTCAACCTAATGAAAAGCATTGATCTTTTCAGAGATAGCTAGCTTACATTCTAATTCATTACTGTGGATTTATCTAGTATTGCAAGTATATATACTATATTATATAATAATCATATTATATAATGTAATATATATTTATGTTGGTGAGATATGTAATATACACATAAATTAAATAATATTTGCGTAGTAATTATATTAATGTAGTTATTATGTAATTATGTAATTATATGTAGTATGTAATTATATGTATATGTAATTTGTGTAATTATATTAATGTGATAATATAATTTAGTACTTTTATAAGTAAAATATACATATATGTTTTATAATTATATACTTATAATAACATATATAATGTATTTTATTATACATAATATAACATAATGAAGAAGAGGATTTTAAAAACAGGTCTCAGATATCTTCCTTATAATTCCCCAGTTTGGATTTCTTTTTGAGGAAAAATAAACACTGAAATTCATTGTCAGCAGGTGGTGGCTATAATGATTGGCTTTTGGAAGTTCAGTTTTTTTTTGGTCATGATTCTTGAACTTAGGGCCTGGGAATTGTCCCTGAACATTGTGCTCAAGGCTAGTGCTTTATCACTTTGAGCCACAGTGCTAGTTCTGGTTTTCTGGTGGTTAATTAGAGCTATGTGTTTCAAGGAATTTCCTGTGCTATTTCCATAACTTGGCTATTGTGAATAGTGCAACCTTGGTATCCTAGTAAATTTTAATGACCAAGAAATAAATCATTAATAGTAGTGTGTGTGTGTGTGTGTGTGAGTGTGTGTGTGTAGCAGATCCATATGTGGCAGAATAATAGGTAGGAACTGAGTTGTTTGTAAAGCTAATATTAAGCTTATGATGCGGGTGAAAATGTGCTCAGTTCTTTGCAAACCATTGGCAATGAAATTGGGCTTATCGAGAAATCTAAGAATGGCAGGTTGATATATGTGCTTTGTTTCTTGAGATCTTTCATTGGTTGCATGCATGTCATACAATTTTGTTTTTCCTGCAAACAACCCTACGACTTCCTGAATAACACAAAACCATCTATGCATGCTGTTTGTCATGCTATTTACTGTTTATTAATTATTCTTTTTTTCTTAGACTTAGTGCTATAATAGTAATCATTTAATTTAATTGATAGTAAACTTGAGGTTATATACCTATCATTAGCTCTTAATTGTCTATTATAAGGGAGAAAGTTGGTTGATTTTTCTATTAAAATGTTAGTGATTTTAAAAAATTATTTATTTTTTGTTGTCGGCTGTGAGGGTTGAACTCAGGGTCTGGGCATTGTCCACAAGCCTCTCCATGCTCAAGGCTAACACTCTACAAACTGAGCCACAACACCACTTTTGGGTTTTCAGTGGTTAATTGGGGATAAGAGTGTCATGGGTTTTTCTGCCCAGCTGTCTTCAAACCGCTATCAGCATATCTCAGCCTCCTGAGTAGCTAGGATTACAGTTGTGAGCCACCGGTGCCTGGCTCTGGTACATTTCTTTTTGAAAAGTGTTACCCCTTTTTCATTTTCTCCTATTCTCCTCCCCCACTCCCTTCCACTGAAAGTTCTAAAGTTCATTTTCAACATAGCATCTGGTGAGAATCTTTGTTGCATTGAATCATCCTTTGCCCCACAGTTTTTTTTTGTGATTTCCTTCCCTGTCCAAAATAAAATAAACTTATATACAAGACAAAGTGTATAGAAACCAAAAACAGTGACACGGAATAAATCAATGCTGGTGAATTTTACGGTGTTGAGTCCAATTTTAGGCTAAAACCATATACAACAGAAAAGATATGTTATTCTATTATTTCCAGGCCCTTTCAGATCTATTAAGAGCCACATTATTAATATTAATATTTAAGCTCATTAAAATATTTTAGTATCATAATGTAGAACTTTATGTTAGCATAGTTTTATTCTGTATTCAAATACTGAGTGTTTCCCCATGATCAGATCTTTCCAAAAGCTTCTTCAGACATTTGCCCAAAGTGCATTTTACTCAGCTTATAGTATGATGTTGATAAAGTGATTTTGCAAGTCTCCAAATAAAATATTTTCCCTTTGGGTATTTAAATGAACTAACTGTATTATTAAACTCATTTAGTATGATAAATATCACAAAGAAAACTAAACGTTTATAAAGCAGAATTCAGTACCCATAAGGCTTCATTGGAATTTTTGTCTCTGTAAAGACCAAAGGTTTGTGATATATGTTGGTGGTAACTTTAGAAGAAAAATCATGGGAATAAATTATTGTGTCAAAATTACCTTTATAGGCAATGTTTCTGATGTCATAGGGCAATCTCTGCTTCCCTTTCTTCTTATAATTGTATCAGTTTCTCATTGTTAAAGAATTCCTCACCCTAAGCTACTCTATTATTTTCTGGAATTTGTAGAAAGGTCAGTGAGTCTCAGGAGTTGTGATTACTTTTTCTAGCTGACATTTATTGATCTCATTACCTTCATGCTCATATTTCAAAAATGGTTTTTTCCATTCTGTTACCATTTCACAGATGACAGAAATGCTGCAGTGCTCACTGTATGAGAACTGTGTGTAATTAAAACTTGTACTGTGTTTTATCACAATTCCATTGTCAGAGCCTCAGCAAGCATTGTTTATAAATTAAATTGTTATAATTAGAACACACAATGTACATAAAATCAAGCTGAATTTACATGCTAAAATATATTTTATGTCTTTTCATAAAAATGAATGCTGCAGAATATTTGGGCATAAACCATTTGTTACTACTAAAATGGCTCACTTGACTCTCCCATTGTGCTTGGTTTTAAATGACTGCTTATGAAAAGTTTCCACTTTCACAAAATCAGTGGTTTCTTTCAAAAGCCTAAAGAGAAGGAAAAATAAAGTGAAATGAACAGAAAGAATTACATAAAATTATACACAAACATCTTTCAAATCACTTCTCTAAGACTGAATTAGAATTTAAAAGTTTTATCATATACATGCATATGTACATACATGCACACACACAATTCTAGCTTAATTTTACTTCTCTACCTTAAGGAAAACATCTTTGAATGGATAGTTAAATTATTAAATTTATAGATATCAAATTAGCATATGTAGTTGGTGTTGGGACAGTCTTTTTTTTTGTCTATTTAGGCAACAATTATATATTCCAAATCCATTGTTCCTATTTACCAACAAATTGTCCTACCTGGAAGATTTAAGATATTTTTCCTATAAGACCGGAGAAGGGACACAGGGCATTGAGCTGTCTTGGTGAATCAGAAATCTAATTTATAGACCATTTTCTAGATGTTAGTTTAGACAGCTTGATTTAAAGAAAACCCTGATTTGTAGAGCTAACAAGTTATAGTTATATGTGCTATAACTAAGCTATTATGTCTCTATTACTTTTGTATATAATTTTAGTCTTTGTTAATCCATTTATCTGTATTATCTTCTTTATTCTCATTTCCAATTGAAGGATAAAATTGAAAGGAGCATGGTTAGCCTTTCACTGCCACATTGTGAGCTTTAAGGACCTTTGCAACCTCAGTCAAAAAATTGCCATCCTTCTGATAAATTTGAAATCTATTACTTTGCTCAAATTTTTCTAAAGATTACTGTCACATGACATTTATCAGTCTCAGAAAAAGAAAAAACCTCTAATTTCATTATCAGATTAAAAAAACATGCTGGTAATTTTGATGTCCCTAATAGGCTCAAAATAATGTACTGAAATATTCAGCAATCATAAGAGAGTAGGCTAATTCTGGAAAAAATACCTATCCAAGTACTATTATATAGTATATAGTGTTACTCCAGAACCTCCTCAGGAAAGTTATGTCTTCCTTAAAAAATTATTATTTTAGTGACAAATATATTTTACATAGATAACATAAAATTCAGATTCATTTTTACTAACTTTTACTTTCTCTAAATTTTTGCACAAAGGTATTTCAATTCAACATGTCAATTCATGAGTATAATATATTTTGATCAATGTCATTACTTCCAGCATTATGCCTTTAATAAGTATACTCATCTTTTTGAGAAATAAAATACTTGAAATTTAAACAAAGGTGGTCTTATTTTTTCTTTCATGGTGATGAAGATTGAATTCTGGGCTTTTTGAATACTAGGCTTAACCATGAAGCAATATTCCAATTGTGAAAAGAAATGTATTTTAGTGACATAAATGTTTTCACATGTTGATCAGAAACCAAAGTTCTTGTTAATAAGAAATGTTTTCTATGAGCACTGTTATTGCTAAAGCTGGTTATATGAAATGAGGTCAAACCTATATCAGTAGTACTGTAGGTTAAAGTCATATTAGATATGATAGAAGAAATGAAGAAACTGATGCCAAATATGAGATTGACCAGTAACTGATATTATTGAATTTATTCCCAATAATGTTGAAAGTGTTATTAGTCTAAATTTCTATCGGATAAAATCCTCATTAATAAGTAGTGAGACTATTATATGATTAAAAAGCTAAAATTTAAAACCCTTCATCTTATGATAATGTCTTCAAACTTTTTGAATGGTTATAAAAAATGCTCCCTTCCATAAATGTGTACATTGATACCCAGAGTTCTACAGGCACATTTTAAATAGATTTAGGAAGTGCTATCTTGACATATTGCAAATAATAATATTTAAAACACATCTAAAATTGTTCTTTTACCTTTGATGCTCACCATCATGTATTATTTATGAAGATTACAACTATTTATGCAATACAAGTGAAAATATCTGAATAATTGTGAAGAAGAGAGAGACACAGACAGAGACAGGAAAAAAAGTTAAAAAAGAGAATAAGAGGAAAAGAAAAGGATGAAAATAAGAATGAAGAAGAGGAAGAGCAAAGAAAATAACAGGAGGAAAAGTAGGAATGGAAAAGAATACACATTTATAGATTTATTTGTTATTGGTTCATCTGGTTATTCAAGTTCTACAGTTGACTGCATTCTGGAGAACCAGTAAAGTTAATGGCTTAATTTGTTTTGAGGAAGGCCACAATGGTATCAATATTGCAAAGAGCCCCAAATCTGAGATTCATTAGCATTGATGTCCATGGTCAGTAGATAGCAATTTCAGAGTTTGCATTTACTCAACCATTTGCATGTATTTAGGCTCCAAAAGATGATATTGATTGCACTAGTGAGAGTTACCTTCTTTACACAGCATATCAATTCAAATGCTAATTCTGTTAGCATCCTTACAGATACACCCTAAAATTATGTTTTATTGGAATTATTTGGGTATTTCTTAGTCTAGTCATGTTGACTTATACTGTAGAATAAACCTGTTTGACCATTAAAACAAAAACTTGTTTCCATTTTCCCCTCAGTGTATTTTCTGTAAAGTGAATATATATGCCCAAAGAATACAGAACACATTCAAATAGAATAGCACTTAAGAATTCTTCGTGATTAGTATTCATCTTCCACAGTTACTTGGAACTACTTATTCTGCTTTAGAATCTACTAGATTTCAATTTTGCTTTGAAGTGACTTTTATCTAATTATTAATAGTACAAAATGATAATTAAGTTTAACTATACTATACTGATTGAACTATACTAGTATAGATCAAAATGAACTATATTAGTGCTCTACTCATAGTACATTATACTATTAATACTAATACAATTAAATAACATCACTATTCTCTTTATATTTGGCCTTTATCATAGTTAGAAAATTGAAGAAAATGAAGAAGCCTTCAAAGTTGATCTGTATAGGAAGCTCTAAATATAAAGGAGATTTAGTTGTGTTCCAGGTAATAGTAAAAGGATCATCTTAACTCATAGTGAATGAGAAGATATTCTAAGAGGGACCAAGCAGACATCTTGTTAGACTAAATTGTGGCAAGCACTTTGGTTTTTCACTTAGAAAAGAAAAAAAACACTATTCTACGTTTTGAAGTAGACATAACACAATCAATTTTTAAAAAACTTTATTAGCATATATCAATTAATATATTCAGGGATTTCACTGTGATATTAATATATATGGATATATTGAAATTCCATCAATTTCCTTCTTATCGTCTCTCCCACATTTCTTCTCCTTTGTTTTTTAGTTTCTGTTTGATTTGTGTATGATCCCTTCATACATGTATATAATGCAATTTCACCATTTTCAATCCTTGGAAACCTTTTCTTCTTTTACTAGTTCCCCATCACTAGTCCCATACTTACATTCATGAGTTTACTACCTACTAACCATTACCTTCCTACCCTTCCTACCCTTCCTACTAACCACTACCACTACTTACTACTATTAAAGTTTAATTTGAACATAGGAGAAAATTATGTGATGTTTGTCTTTTCGAGCTTGGTGTATCTCAACACAATGACCTTTATTTCTATGCATCTTAGCCAACGTCGTGTTAAATGGAAAAATGGAGTCGAGTGTGTGTGTGTGTGTGTGTGTGTGTGTATTTTAAATTTATTGTAAAGATGATGTACAAAGGGGTTACAGTTATATGTCAGGTAATGAGTACATTTTCTTTAGAACAATGTCACCCATTCCCTGGTTCTCTCCCAATTTTTCCCTCCTATCTCCTCTGCCTCTCAAGTTGTTCATTTCTAAGGTAGGATCTAGTGAAAATCAATACTAAATTGGTTCACCTTTTAAAAAATTTTTAATTTTTTTTCTTACTTATTGTCAAAGTGATGTACAGAGAGGTTACCGTTTCATATGTTAGGCCTTGGATACATTTCTTGTAGTTTGTTAGCTCCTCCCTCATTCCTCCCTTTCCTTTCCCTCCCCCCCAAGAGTTGTTCAGTTGGTTTGCACCAAATGGTTTTGCAAACATTGCTTTTGTTTTCGTTTGTCTTTTCATCCTTTGTCTCTCAATTTTTATATTCCCTTTCACAGGATGGAACTTCCTTAACAAAGACCCAGAAATGCTACAAATCAAAGAAAGGATTGACAAATGGGACTGCATCAAACTGCAGAGCTTCTGCAGGGCAAAGGACATACCTCGCAACATAAACAGAAAGCCTACAGATTGGGAAAAGATCTTTACTGGCCATATAATGGACAAAGGCCTCATATCTAAAATATATGCAGAACTAAAAAAGTTACATTCCTTCAAAACAAAACTGCAAAGAACCAATAGCCCCCTCAATAAGTGGGCTAAAGATTTAAAAAGTGTCTTCTCTGATGAGGAAATGAGAATGGCCAAGAGACATATGAAAAAGTGCTCTATATCACTGGCCATAAAAGAAATGCAAGTCAAAACAACATTGAGATTCCACCTCACCCCAGTAAGAATGTCCTTTATCAAGAAAACTAACAATAATAAATATTGGAGGGGATGTGGCCAAAAGGAAACCCTACTTCATTGTTGGTGGGAATGTAACTGGTTCAGCCACTCTGGCAAGCCAGTATGGATAATTCTCAGAAGGCTAAACGTAGAGCTCCCCATATGACCCAGCAGCCCCACTTTTGGACATCTACTCTAAAGACCACAAACAAGAACACACTAAAGCCACCAGCACAACAATGTTCATCGCAGCACAATTTGGCATTGCTAAAATATGGAACCAACCCAGATGCCGCTCAGTAGACAAATGGATCAGGAAAATATGGTACATACACACAATGGAATTTCATGCCTCTATCAGAAAGAATGACATTGACCCATTTGTAAGGAAATGGAACGACTTGGAAAAAAATTATACTAAATGAAGTGATCCAGACCCAAAGAACCATGGACTCTATGGTTTCCCTCATAGGGAATAATTAGCACGTGTTTAGGCTAGTCACATCAGAGGATCACAAGAACCTAATAGCTCTTCCCTAATGAATGTATAAGATAATGCTAAGTGAAATGAACTCCATGTTATGGAAATGAGTGTTATAGCACTGTTGTAATTACTTTCAACATGTCATATGAAATGGTAGCTTCTATTGTCGATGATCCTCTTGTATCCCCTTCCTGTGATTGTACCAGCACTATCACTGTATCTTATCTGAGTACATTGGTTCATCTTTTGTCCCACTGTTTCCCCTGTCCCTCCCCAAGTCAGATAGACTTATATATAAGACAAAGGGGACAGAAGTCAAATACAGCAACAAAAGAGAATAAATAAAAGAAAAACCAGGGGGAGGGGGTAAGGAACTGCAAAATATGTAATAAAAAACCTCTTGTTTCCATTTCTGGGAATTCATGTTGATATGCCTTATATCATATGATCATATGCCCATAATTAGTGAGCCCTTGTGATCTTCTCCTAAGAATATCTTCCTTTGTTCTCACTGTGTGAATGTTTAGACTGCAGTATAATCAACCATGCCTCAGAGTAGTTATTTGTCTTTAATTATCCATTGGGTTTACTTGTAGATTTATAGGCATATTCTAATTATTACAAATGAGGGAAGCCAAGCAGTTTATGTTTCTTTGGATCTGGTTTACTTTGCTTAATATAATTTTTTTCCAATTTTTTCCATTTTCTTGTAAGTGGCAATGATTTTTTCTTTTTTATTTATTAATTAAACAAAAATTTTTGACAAGGTGTTGTGCACAAGGGGTACAGTTATATAGTAGGGCAGTGTGTACATTTCTTGTGATATCTTACACCCTGTATCAAGAAAATGTGGTATTGTGTATATATGCACATATACCACATTTTTTGATCCTTTCATCCATTGAGGGGCATCTGGGTTAGTTCCATATTTTAACTATGATAAACAGTGCTGCAATGAGTATTATGTGCAGCCTGGTTGGTGGTCATTTGGGTAAATGCCCAGCAGTGAGACTTCTGGGTCATAGGTAAGTTCTATGTTTAAAGTCTTTTGAGAAACCTCCATACTCTTTTCCAGAGTAGATGAAAAACTTTATATTCCCATTAACTGTCTATTAGTGCACTCTTTTGGCCACATCCCCACCAGCATCTGTTATTGTTAATTTTCTTAATAATGATCATTGTAACTGTGAGGTAGAATCTAAGTCTTATTTGGATTTGCATTTCTTTTATAGCCAGAGACATTGAACATGTCTTCATGTCTCTATCTGCCCTTCTTATTTTGTCTTATTTAAGTTTTTGGCCCACTTATTAATTAGATTCTTGTATTTTTAAGTATTTGTTTTGGAGACATTTAATTTTGTGACTATATTTTAGGTATGAGGGTCTTGTCTGATGCATAACGAGTAAAGGTCTTCTCCATTCTGTAAGCTTTCTTTTTATCTTGCTAGCCAAAAATTAGAAGAGCCAGGCTGAAATAAGGAATAAACTCCATTTGTAATAGCTTCAAAAAACATAAAATACCTAAGAATTAACTTAACAAAAAAAAGTAAAGGACCTCTATGATGAAAACTTTAAAACCTGAAAAAGGAAAATAAAGCTGATTTAAGGAATTGAAAAACTTTCCATGCTTCTGCATAGGGAGGATTAATATCACGAAAATGGCTCAAAGCTATCTACACATTCAATGCAATACTCTTCACGAGCCCAATAACACTCTTTATTATATAAAATAAGCAATCCAATAATTCATTTGGAATAACAGAAGAGCAAAAATAATCCTTAGCAGGAAGAACAGTGCCAGAGGAATATCAATACGAAACTTCAAATTCTATTACAAAGACACAGTAATAAAAAGGGCTTGGTACCAGCACAAGAATAGGCTTGAGGACCAATGTAATATGATAGAACCAGAAATTAACCCAGAGACCCATACCCACCTAATATTTGCTAAGGAACCCAAAAACACAGGATAAAAGAAAGACAGCTTCTTCAACAAATGGTGCTAGCACAATTGGCTATACATGTGCAGAAAACTGACATTAGTTCCTTATATATCTATCACCCTGGGCCAGAAACAATTCCAAATGGACCAAAGACCTCAATGTAAAACCAGATATCATAAATATATTACAGAAAGAAATAAGAAACACATTAGGGCTCCTTGGCACAGATCGAAACTTCTTAAATGAAGATCCAGAATTAATACACATCAAAGAAAGACTGGATAAATGGGATTGCATCAGACTAATTTTAACAGGATAACTCTGATTACTGTAAGAGACTACCCTGAAGCAAAGGTGTAAGGAGCAAGCCCCCACACCGTTCAAGAATTTCATATGGCAGGTTGGACCAAGATAGTGGTTGCAGAGATAATTACAATTATTTATGTAGAGTTAATAAATTCTGTATATGTTGATGATAAATTTGAAAGTATTTGTAGCTATTGTATATTATTACAAGTAAAACAATTTAATTATGAATTAAAAAACTTTGATGTGAATAGCTAGAAAAATAGAGCTGTCATTTACTGAGCTCTGGCACAGAGTGGAGAAGATATTTTCAGTTTAAGTTTGTATATGTTAAATTAAAGTTACCCTTATTTACTGGGCATTAGAAAAATATGAACAATAAAATGCAATTTTGTATTTTTGAATTCAGAGTTGTTAGCAATGACTACAGGCTAATATGGCAAGGTCTCAGAAAAAAAAAAGGAAGGAGAGGGCTGTACAATTGTCTTAAAACAGAATGGCTGAAGGACACGTATTTTCTTAAGATAATAGTAGGAAACAAAAGACAATAAGGGAAAGGGACATCAAAATGGAGAGACAAAGGGTAAAAGGCAAATGAATTCAATAACAATACTTATAAGACAATATGCTGTAAACTTCATAGTTCAGGGGTGGGGGAATTTGGTGGGAGAAAAATGAGGGAGGAGTTAACAAGTTTGATAAGATATGTACTCGCTGCCTTACATATGAAACTATAGCCCCTCTATGCATCACTTTGACAATAAATAAATTAATTAAAAAATAAGACTTCACCTGTAAAATTCATTGTCTATAATGTTGTCTAAATTGTTAAATTGTCATTCATTTGTCTAAGGTTGTCATCTGATATCAAACATCTATTTTCTTTAGGATAAATATGTATTTCAAGGCATTTTTGCAAGAAATAATCTATAGTCTATAACATTTTCTGTAAGTTCAAAATGGGTTGAGTGAAGGTAGGAAAATCACAATAGTATAAGGTTAGATTTGAAGTTGTCTATTATTAATTACTATAGTTGATTGTGAAATATCCATATTCCACTCTCCTAGATAAAGAGAAATATAATTTCCTGTGTAGGACATTTTTTTTGCCTGTACTGAGGCTTGAACTCAGGGCCTAGACTCTGTCCCTGAGCCTCTCTGTGCTCAAGGCTAGTGCTCTACCACTTAAGCCACAGCACCACTTCTGGCCTTTTCTGTTTATGTGGTACTGAGGAATTGAAGCTAGGCTTCTTGCATGCTAGGCAAGCACTCTACCACTAAGCTACATTCCCAGCCCCTGGAGTAGGGTATTTTCTAAGGGCATTTTAAGATTGTCTTTGAAAATACCATAACCAAATGCAAGTAAAATAATTAATATTATAGATGTATAATATATATTATTTTTTCTTTATTCACCTGTTGGCAGATAGGTTGTCTCTATAGCTCAATTATTGTATTTAATGCCACAATAAACATAGTGGTGCAGATACCAATGTTTTTGTGATTAGTCTGTCATATTTTAGATCTTTTGTCTAAATTGCGCTTCAGTAGTGAGTGCTTTCTTCTAATTCCATACCCGAGCATTTGTTGAATAGAATGTTGGGCAACCAAAGCTGCCAGCATATGTCGGAAGAGGACATTGTGGTGTGTAGCATGTTCTGTCCCTGGAGTTTTACCAAACATTATCTGGAGCTGATTTGGGCAATCCAGATATGCTTTACCCATCCAGAGGCTCCTTCTATATTTAATTTTGTAAACAGCACACTATAAAACTGATCATTTTCATTTTAAAAGTTATTGTTCTCCTCTGATTCATTTATTTCATAATTAACTATTAAACACTCAGCATGCACATGGCCCCAGTCTGAGCCGCAGAAGAACAGTAAACTAGACAAGATCTCTCTTCCCAGAGGAGCCTGATGTTCTACATTTGAACTGCTCATATCTTCAGATTTCACAGCTACCACATTAAAAGTTGAGTTAGTGGATTCTGAAATAAGTGACAGCCTGAATGCTTATCAGTGCTCCAACTCCCAATATTTCTCTGTTGGAGAGATAGCAGGTATACTTTGCCACTTTCAAAGCTCTAGTTTATCAGTGATTTCACTAGGAGCAAAAGTTATATTTCTCCATTTGTAAGAATTCTGGGAGGGTTTCTTCCTAGACCTTGATGCCTTGCAAGAAAGCCATATGGGCAGTTCTTAAGTAGGTAATACATGGTCTGTAGTTCTATTTCATAAATGATTTAAACATCATCTCCAAATTATGTATGCCAAAAGATGTATGGCAGAAATAAAAGAACAGCTACGTTAAGAATAATTTAATAGTATAATAGTGCATCTAGCATATATATGTAAAATACTTCTTCAAAGAGCAACCAACAGGTTCAAGGTGTCATTGAAAGGAAGCATATATTAAATAATCTAGCATGCATATGACTCCAAAGGGGATATTAGAAAAGTAATTGAATTTGAATGAGATTTGGAAAGATAATGTTTACCCTAGCATCAGGGTTTGAATGCATGTCTTGCCCATTCTTTGCCACTTGAGCTATACCTTTAACATGGCTTTTTGTTGGTTACTTCAGAGATAGAGTCTAGCTAACTTTTTTTTCCCCCTGGCTGGATCTGAACTACTATCCCCCAGGTTTCAGACTCTTAAGGAACTAAGATTAACAATGGGAGCCACTGGTACCTGGCTTTGAAAGAGAAATTTAATGAAGAATTTTGTTTAGCTGAACAGAATCTTAAGATGAAAATGATTTGAGTGGAACCAAATTAGGCTGCATGATGAAAGGTGTATGATATGATATCAGACTCTCCAATTTCTACTTCAATTGGCATACAATAACAATACATGTCTTTGTTTTTAACGTTTGGCTGAAATAATGTTTTATTTCCTATATTACCAAAGCAATGTAAATCATATATACATGTGTGTAACTATTATATTGCATAAAATCTAAATAAAAATCATTTTCTTATCTTGTTATGAAATAAAGGTTTGTTCACTAAGTAATAAAATTTTCTCTGCAGATTTTAGAAATAGGCCATTCTAATAAAAAAGAAAAGACACATTGAAATGCAAAACTTGTTCTTCTTGAAAAGATTGATGTATTAAATATTTATGCAAACACATTAAATTGGCAAGTGTATGAAAACATTATTACATATTCATCACTTTCACATTTCATCTTTTTAAAAAGAGCTTCTTTCCTATTAA
Organism: Perognathus longimembris pacificus; assembly: GCF_023159225.1. NCBI lineage: Eukaryota > Metazoa > Chordata > Mammalia > Rodentia > Heteromyidae > Perognathus > Perognathus longimembris. Next base: position 113,930,741 of record NC_063162.1, read on the forward strand.
AAAGAAATGGATGACTATAACTTCTCCAAAGTCATATTTTTCAAATCTCATAACATTGGGTAGTTTTTCTTCAGTTTATATTAATTCACATAAATAACCAAGTTCATGTTGAAACTGGAAAAACTACTAATTTATTCAAAATAAATTCACAGTGCAGTTGTATCACTGGAATTTTTTAAGAAAAAAAAAACTGGTGGCTCATGCTTGTATCTTTAGCTACTTAGAATTATAAGTATATTTATAATTGAAAATATACTCTGAAGGAAAAGGTGAAAAGCTAGTCCAGAAAGAAAAGTCAATGAGATTTCATCTTGAATTAAATAGTACAAAGGAAGAGTGCAAGCATGTCTCAAGTGCCAGCAATATACAAGAGAGTTGAACAATACCACAAGTGCAAGGTACTGATTTCAAGCTGCCAAATCAGCAATAAACAAACAAACAAACATAATTTATAAAAATAAAAAAGCCTAACCTAATGCTTCCTAATATAAAAGTTGCTTGTGAAAGTTCACATCCGGAAGTAAATGGATTCTTTTAGATTGTGGAGTTTTTAAGCAAACAGTTGGCTTTGTAACAAAAGCTGAATGTCCTTAGCAGAAGCAATGCATTTGCAAACTACCTAAATTCCCACAGAGATTCATAAATCCTGATTGACTATAAAATTTTATGTTTTGGGGAAAGTATTACTTGAATTAAAATTAAATTGAGTATACTTTTCATTAGAAGCCAGAAAATGGAAATGATTTTATATGTGCTCTAAAAATATTAATGTAAACTCTGTTGATGTAGCATCCTCCATTAATTTTTTTTTTTTTTTTGCCAGTCCTGGGTCTTGGACTCAGGGCCTGAGCACTGTCCCTGGCTTCTTTTTGCTCAAGGCTAGCACTCTACCACTTGAGCCATAGTGCCACATCTGGCCATTTTGTATATATGTGGTGCTGAGGAATAAAACCCAGGGCTTTATGTATACAAGGCAAGCACTCTTGCCACTAGGCCATATTCCCAGCCCTAAAATTTTCTTTGTTCCTTTTCTACTTCTTATTTTTCCTTCTAAACTTGTTCCCTCTTTCTTCCAAATTTCTATAACTTCTTAATTTGATTTTTATCTGATTATTTTACTCCCATATGTGCTTATGTCTTTGTTACAATTTCTTTCCATTTTTCTTGAGCTTGTCTTACTTTCCTGTTTGCATCTCTATTTATACTTTTGACATTTTAAATATTGTTACTCTGATTTATTACTTTGATCTCTAGCTTGATAGCTTATTCATTATATCAACTTTGTAGTGACTGAGTAGAAAATCCTTACTCTCTTGGCCCTTATTAAGCTTAACGTGGGTATTCCTATTCATAACGCAGTAAGAAAAATGAAAGTGATGGAAAAGAAAGAAAATGATCATATATGTGGCTCTACATGGCTGGTTTCAAAAGGAATAATTTGGAATCATACTGTGGCTAATACTGAACTCTCTCATAATTAAATTCAGATCTCTCTGGCTTGGATATGGCTAAATCCCCCAGCTTCTGGTTGCTTTCCCTCCACTATTACCCTAATATACTCAAGGGACCCCTATCTCCCACCCTCTCCAAATGCTTTCTCAGCTTTGCTGCTACTGCTCATTTCTTGTTATTATTTTCATGGTACTGCTGAATGGTGTTTTGTTGCTGTTGCTTTCTGTTTTATACCTTTTCTGCACTGACTTCTTCTTTGTATCCTGGCATGAAGCCTGGACACTATTTGTTCTGTAAGACATAGTGTTTATTAAAGAGCAAAATTTTTATGAAGAATTGAGAATCATGGGTGCATGTGAACTTCAGAATAGCACAGTACAATTAACCTAAAAGTAATATTAAGTCAGATCACTGTGTATGACAGCTTCTTGTTCATGTTCTCCTAGTTTTTCCTTGGCAATTGATCCCAGGTTCCTCAAAAATAGAGCAAGGAAGTAATCTACATTATGGATAATTTATTATGGTCAGTAATTTATTTAATCTTATGTAACTAATCTGTTTTAATTCCTCCTGACTACTGTCCCAGCACTATAAACTACATGATCAATGCTTCCTTTTCTAAGTTTTGGAGTGCTTCACACATTGTGCTTCTTTTGACAGGTTGTAGGGAAGACTTCTTTTCCTGCCTCTTCCCAGTGGTCCTGGGCATCTCCTGGTGTTTTGGGTTTAAGGTATCTTCACTCTAGGAAATGCATGCTCTGGCTTCATGTGACATCATTTTCTCCAGGTCTTCCTTGTGGGAGACCTTATAAGGACAGACATATCATTGCTTAGTAACCCAATGTTGCCTGAAAAACTCTTCACTTTAAAAGGTAAGTTTCACAGGCCCAGGAATTCGAATTTAAGCAAGCTGTGTGGGAGGGAAGCAAGAGGATTCATGCCATTCAACCTACTATACAATCGGAAAAATCTATGCACTCAGATTTTCTTAATATTCACAACCAAGAGACAGTCAATGCAAGTATTTTTTGTTATTTAATTTTGAGAAAACAACAGTATTTACTGTCCTACATTTATGATTTTTTATCTCATTAAAGAATTCCATTAAAAAAACCTTTCTGCATCTATTGGGATGATCATGTGGTTCTAGATAAAGCATTCAGCGAACTACAACATCCATTCATGTTATAAACTTTGGAGAAACTAGAAATAGAAGAAACATTCCTTAAAACAATAAAGCCTATATTTGACAGACCAACAACCAATATCATACTGAATGATGAAAAACTAAAACTATTTGCCCTAAAATCAGAAAAAGGCAAGGATTTCCACCTTTTCCATGCCTCTTCAATAGAGTTCTGGAATTCATAGACAGAGAAATATGGCAAGAAAGGACATAAGAGAAATTCACTTAGGGAAAGGAGAAATCAAACTGTCTTTATTTGCAAATGACATGATCTTAAATATAAAACATGCAAAAAGCTCCATCCCTAAGCTCTTAAAGTTGATCAACCACCATGGCAAAGTAGCAGGATACAAAATTAATCCACACAAATCAATAGCCTTTCTTTATTCCAAAAGTGTATAAGCAGAAAGGGAAATCATGAAAACACTCCCTGAATACGCATTAACCTTATCACAGATGTAAAATATCCTTATAGTGAAAGCTATGAAAATCTAAAGAACTCAAAGAGGATATCAAGAAATGGAAAGATCTTCGATTTTCATGGATATGTTGAATTAATATTGTAAAAATGACCATATTTCCCAAAGTGATATACAAATTCAGCTCAATCCCCACCAAAATCCCAATGATACTCTTCACTGAGATAGAGAGCACAATCCAAACATTCATATGAAACAACAAAAGACTGAGAATAGCCAAAGCAATTCTAGGCAAAGAAAACAATGCAGGTGGTATCACAATACCAGAACTCAATCACACACACACACACACACACACACACACACACACACACACACACACACACAAACAGCTTGGTATTGGCACAAAAATAGACCAGATGATCAATGAAATAGATTAGAAGACCATAAATAAAACCATATACTCACAATTATCTGACATTTGATGAGGGAACCAAAGACATATGGTGGGGAAAAAGTAGCACCTTCAGCAATTGGTGTTGGGAAAACTGGGCATCTGTATGCAGAAAACTAAAAGTGGATCCCTATTTGTCACATTGCACTAATATCAATTCAAAATGGATCAAGGACCTCAATGTCACACCTGAAACATGGAAACTACTCCAAGAGAGACTGGAGAAACAGTAGAACTTGCAGGTATAGCAAGAAACTTCTAGAATAGAATCCAAAGAATACAGCATTTAGAAGAAAGACTTGGTAAATGGGACTACATCAAAATAAAAATTTTCAGCACAGCAAAGGACATAATTTCTAAACCAGAAAGACATCCAACCAATAGGGGAAAGATCTTTACCAACAATACATCAGACACAAGCTAATATCCAATATATTCAAGGCACTCAAGAAACTATCCCTTCCCAAACCTAATAAAATAGTCATTACATGGACAAGAGAGCTAAGGAGAGGGAGTGACTATTCAGAAAAACAGGTAAGAATGGTAAAGAAACACGTGAGGAAATGCTCATCATCACTGGCCATAAAGAAAATGCAAATCAAAACAACTCTGAAATTCCATTTTATCCCAGTAAAATTCGTAAACACTATGAATTTGATCAACAACAAATGTTGGTGATGATGTGGAGAAAAAGGAGCCACTATGGACAGCAGTCTAAAGGTTCCTCAAAAAATTAAACACAGACATTCCCTATGATTCAGCCATACCACTTGTAGGCATTTACCCAGAAGATCATGAGCCAGGATATTATAAGGACACCTGTACATCCATGCTCATTGCTGCATTATTCACTATAGCCAAGATATGGAAACAGCCCAGATTTACCACAATAGATGAGTGGATCCAAAACATTGTGGTACCTATACACAATGGAATTTTACATAGCTATTAGAAAAAATAAAATAATGTCATTTGCAGGGAAATGGATAGAAAGAACTAGAACTAATCATGCTAAGTGTGGTAAGCTAAACTCAGAGAGACAAATAGTACCTGTTCTCTCTGATATGTGGAATTAAGATCTAAAATTCACTGGGATATGACAAATTATACAGGATTCTAGATAGTCACACACACATTGAGACATAAAGAGGATATACTTAGGAGAGAATCACAAAGGCACAATGCCTTAATGCCTTTTCATATTGATAAAAATAATATACATACTGAAATGTCTTCTTTACCTTATGTATGGTATATTCACGTGTATATCTTTGGGATTGTGGGGGGAAGGGTACCGAACTGGAGGGAAAGGGGTGGGAAAAATGCATCAGTGGAACTCACTGGCCAGTGATCCAAAGGAACTCTACAACTCATGGATGGAGATGGGAGGGAGGTATTGGGAGACAGTGAGGAAAAAGAAGGCACTGTATGAAAGGAGATGCACTCATTACCTGGCTCATGTAATTGTAATCCTCTGTACATCACCGCTATGATAACAATAAATTAATTAAGAAATTTAAAGCAGCACTTTATGTAAAACCCATTACATTAACAAAAAACTCCAAAAGCAATACTTACAAACCCATTTGGTGTAAACCAACTGAACAACTCATGGGGGGAAATGGAAAGGGGTAGGGAGGGGGAAATAAGGGAGGAGGTAGTAAATTGTACAAGAAATGTAACCACTGCCTTATGTATGAAACTGTAACTCCTTTGTACATAACTTTGACAATAAATAAGCAATTATTCAGAAAAAATTATGGCAACTATATATTTTGCATATGTATTTTGTTTTGATTTTTGCTTGTGTACACATTTGTGTATAAGTACACATTTGTAAACATGATCTCTTTGCAATTGTACTTTATGCTTGATTTTAATATCTTAAATATTAATGCTTCCAATACTAAATTAATATTTTAATTAAATGGCAAAATAGTTGAGTGTTAGCATAGTTTTCAATATTTTAGCATGTTTGGGTATACCATTCTTATTGTTACTTTAATTTTTGGTAAATTATGTGGCAAACAAAAATGAACAGCAATAAAAATTCTCTCATAAATACCAATTTAGAGATACATATGACCATAATGTTTATGTGATTATATTTATATATTTGTATAAATCAACATGTATAGCTTCATCTACAATTAATTATGATTGCACCTCAGCAATTAAGTGACAAAAAAACTTCCAGTTTTTTGAACAATTACATGTTTTTTGTGTGTGTTTCAAACTTACTGCAATCCCTTCTATGACAACACACTATATTTAGAATTGTATTTATTCACTTACTGATTTATTTATTCCAGTATTGAGTCCAAGGCTTTGCAAATACTGATGCGTTCTATTACTGAGCAACACCTCTTTTCTTTTAGTGCTAAATTCGATTTCTTAATGTCTAAGCAATTTGTTTAATTTGGGATAAATTTTGTATATATAAATTTTGTTAAAGCTACTTGCATCCTCATGTAAATTTCCCCAAACATTGGTTTTCAGGAGATGGTGCGAAAAAAATACAAATCTTCCTAAGTACTTATGCTGTCTTTCTGAAGAGTATGTAAAGACAATTTGAAAGAATAAACTGGTTTGACCTGAAATTCATGTTAAGTATTTTTTGTATAAAGATCAATTTTTCAATGTAAGGAGAATGAATAGCTACATCAAAATCCATTTAATTTCATGTCCTCTGTGTCAAAATGAAATTTATGTGATTTACTTAAAGCTACAAAATTCCTTCAAATTATGTTTAGCCATTTATTTTAGAACTGGATTTTAATAAATTGTATATTTTAACACATGTATAGTTCTTGCACTGATGTCTAATTAATAGTCTGATGCATTTTACTTAGTTCAACAGCCTATTGAGAATTTAGATTGACATAGTTTGATCTATGTATCTAAATTACTTTTCCTCAAATTGCTAATTAACTTTGTTAATATTCTACATCTGTTACTTTTGAGTATACTTACTTCAAATAAAAATTTTGTTGTAATACTTTGTACCACCATTTTCACTATGTTCTATATTCATTATTACACTTATTTGTGTTTGTAACATACTGTTTTGGTTGTTGCTAGTTTAAAATGTAGTGGAATTTCTGCCCAACCTAGCATTAATCATTTTATTAAAATATTTTGGAAGTTTTTCTCATTCCATTTTACATTTAGAAAAGCTTTGTTGCATAGTTGGGAAATGATTATATCAGCCCCACAAAGTACCTGTGTAAATGTACCTTTAACAATATTTTACACCAATCATTTAATTTTCTATTTTCATTATAGAATAATCTTGCTAAAATAGTCAAATTATTTAAAACATTAAAAAAAGATTATTTTATTAGTCATTGTTACCAAAAATAAAATTAAAACAAAGAATGTGATATTAGTGTCTATCCATTATATCTTAAATCACACACACAGATATTTTGTGAGGATTTGAGTCATTTGATGTTTAAGCAGTTATGAGCCTCCTAACTCTGGGCTTAGTTTTATATTCACTTAATATTCTGTCTTTCCTTTTAAATAGAAGTCAGGATATATTTATAGAAGACTAGAGTATCTAAGAAAGCACATGAATGAAATTTTCTGTATTACAAAAATCAGGATATAGGTGACAAGATAAATAGAAAGCCTAGAGAATAAGAGATGTTTGCCAGATATTCATCAGACGAGAGCCTCATATCTAAAATATAATTACAGTTCAAAAAATTAAAGCCTCCACAAATATACCCTCAAAGAAACAATAGTGCAATTAATAAGTGGACTAAAAATGTTAGGAGGAACTTCTCAGCAGAAGAAGTAATATTGGCCAATAGATACTTGAAGAAATGTTCAACATATCTAGCCATAAAAGAAACAAAAATCAAACATTGAGATTCCATCTCACTGCAAGTAGGATGGCCACTATCAAGAAAACTAGCAATAGCAAACACTGGGTTATGGCCAAAAGAGAACCTTATCTAGTACATGGTTGGTGGGAATTTAAACTTATTCAAACACTATGGAAAGCAGCATGGAGGTTCCTCAAAAGACTAAACATAGAGTTACCCTATGACCCAGCAATTCCACCTCTGGGTATTTATCCAATGACCAGAAACAAGGCCACACTATAACTACCAGCACAACCATGTTCATTGTAGCATTGTTTGCCATAGCCAAGATATGTATTCAACCACAGTTTCCCATCAGTGGACAAGTGGATCAATAAAATATGGTATATGCACACAACAGAATTCTACTTGTTCATCAGAAAAAAAAATTCTACCTTTCATAAGGAAATTGGACAACTTTGAAAAAATTATATTTAGTGAAGTAAGCCAGAGCCAAAGAAACACAGGTTGCATGGTTTCCTTCATCTTTGGTAACTAGAATGTTACTAAAAACATATTGGATGGTTAAAATAAATAAGTAAATACACTGAGACATTATAAACTATACAGGTCTCTGGGCATTCAAACAGAATGAGACGAAATGAGGAATTTAGGAGAGGATCACAAAGACTAAATAGCTATGGGCATCTGATCACATAAAATATTTATCAAACTCTAAGGAACTGAAATAAGCGTTTATTTTTTCTTTGTTGCTGTTTTTGTTTTCTTTTCCTTTTGTCTTTTTTTTGTTTGTTTATCTGTCTTTGGGAGACTAAAGGAAGGCACAGAAAGGATATGACAAAGGGTGAACAAATGCAGCAGTGATACTCACTAGACCCTACGTTAAAAATGAACTATAGTGGGTATGGACAGGAGGGAAAAACTGGTAGAGAGACAGCAAATGAAATGGTGGCATTGTTCAAAAAGAAATCTATTCATTATCTGGCTTATGTTACTGTAGCCCCTGTATACATCACTTTTACAACAGCAATAAAAGTTAGTACGTAGAGCTTTGCGTATGTTATACCTGATAACTGATATAGTCTAATTCATAATGAAAATATTTTATGAGAAAATAAGGACTTAAATTTTCATTAGGAATTTTTGCATTGGCAATTTGCCTGTGCAGTTGATTTGCATGAAGCATGATTAATGACAAGTAAGAATATAGTTTTACCAGGTAGGAGATGAAAAATTATCCTCATAAAAATATTTCAAAGGATAAGCATTTCAATATTAAAAAGTGCTTCACTGGAATTTCATAACTTAAAACAACTATGTGAAGTTGTGATAAGATGAAATTATTACTCAATATTTATTGGTTCAATTTGTTTACCTCTAGCATGAGTTTTCTAGGATAAAGTCTCAAATATCTACTTCTTTCAAGAAACTGCAAAAGGTCATGAGATTCATAATTACTGTAGTAAAAATGGATAGGATAAATGCAATTATTACAACTAGTTCACCTCTAAGTAATTGAACATATGAGGACAAATATAGTAATGTCTCAGATTTTCTTATCATTATTATTAAATTACTAGGTTACGTTCTCAGTTCTTTTCTCTTGAAAGCATGAAAAACTGTAGATGGTATCACAAATATTATGTGTACTCTCCCCTATAATATAAAATTGGAACCTTGCATCAAGTGTCATGATAAACAGGTTTGTTCTTAGGATATGAGAGAGTGAAAACACCATTATTTCAATAATATTAACATTATGAAAATTATACATTGAATGAATAAATTATAAGGTTTGTGTATTTCAACTTTGGTTCTTGTAACAGGTACAGTGGTTCAATACAGTTTTTATTTTAGGTGAATGACTATATGGATTTCTTATAATTATGGAACAAGAGCTGTGTCATACTCAGCATTTTTACTTGCAATAAAGACAGGCTTTGCTGGCATGTGATTAATGTGGCTGAAAAGGGACCTGCACCATAGAGAGATCTGCATTTGATTTAATATTCTGCTATCGATTGAGAAGAAGACGAAAAGAGATTTTCTTTCTGATGTTCTTAAGAATCTGTAGGTCTTGTATTATCACAGATTCCACAATAGTTCAAATGTAGTGAGATTGATTTTAAATTTGAGGAATATATTAAGTTGGGTTGTATTTTAAAAAAAGTGTGGTGTCTGGAAGGCAGAGATAGTAAATCTGGAAAGGACACTTAATCTTTGAATGAATGATCTTTGTTTTTGCATATGAATGGTAGAGTTTAGTGTTTGGGCTACAATGAACACCACTACCATCCTTCCAGACTACAAGGATCTTGTGAGCCAAGAGCTCATCTATAGTGGCTGTACTGCTGGTGCATTTTTGTCATAACAATCTTCTTGGTCTCCATGGGTTTTTCACAAGCCAGAACTTTGTAGGCAGTGAAATGTAAAGATAAAAATGATAAATATCAGGGAGGTCTTCTTTTTATGATTTTTGTCATTGGAAGGCTTTCTGCACACCCATGATTCTGGAATTCATCTCAGAGAAGTGTGAAATGGGATTGGGTACTCTTCAAATAGGAATTTATGAAGAGGTCTTATTTGATTATCCCTAAATCTATGTATTATTTGGTGTGGTTAATGTTTTCCTCTAGCTAATTGAAGCTGACAACAGTCAGTATCACAGTTTCTCTATGATATAGTTTTAATTAATCCAAGACACTTTCCTTTCCTTCTTAGCATCTTTCCTCCCTTCCTTCTCACTTGGGTGCCTTACTTACATCCTGGCTTCTGCCATTAAGGTACGTGTTGGTAAAAGATTTTAAAATAAATTCATAAAGTCTGTTTTATTTATTCATTTTTATCATTTTCCCTGTGCTGTTCCAGTCCCAGTCTTATCTTGGAGGAGTCATATCCCAATATTTTTTCTTGATTTTTATTACATCATCATCCCTCTTGTTCTTTGACCTAAGAGGTAATAGTCAAAATACCACATCTTTTGCTTAGAGACCACAGGACTCTTAGTCTCTGCCATCTTCTTTTTAAACCCTGTTAGATTCATTTCTGGAGGAAGTTTTCTAAAGATACTACTAAAGTATCTTTTCTCCCCTTTTTTCTCACTCTCTCTCTCTCCCTTCCCTTTTTCTCTTCTTCTTTCTTCTTTTTCATTGCTGGCTCATAAGCTGAAATGGTATGTTTCTCTGAATTCCATGCTCATAAGATTTACCATGTGAAAGTACTCAGGGTCTTTATCTTTTTACTATGGCCTTCTATGCCTGAACCAGTTTATAAGAAATTGGATTGAAAGGAATAGGTGACCATAATAGAAAAAAAAATGACTGACAGTTAAGACTTAGACAAAAGAAGGACAAGTAAATAGGAGCAGATATTGGGGTTTCTTGGACTCACTCACAGTAACTCACAAACTTCTCATCTGAGTCCAGTTCCTCTTCTTCAGTGAGCACTTCTGGCACACATCCTGGAAGTTTCTAGCAATTGCAGTTTGAGTTAGTGCCAGATGCCAAGTAGGGGCAAGTACGAAGAATGAATAACTCCATTCGGAGCCATAAACCCAGTTAGATACTGGGCAATTGCAAACCTTGCTTTTTCTTCTTTCAAAACCATAAGCTTCTGTTCAGCTAAAGCATGCGTGTAAAACAGAACAGAATTATAAAAGCCAAAAATGTCCACTACAAGGAAAAAGATCCAATCAGTAAAAAACTGTAAGGCAATTTGCATAGGAAGATTTTAGAGTTTAAGAACCAACAATTTTATTAGAACATATAGTTCCTGAGCATCTTCTTAAAAACAAGTTTGTTTTACAAATATATTTCCTCTAGAAGCCCACAGCTTTTTATAGCCATATTGCCATGATAACTGATTATCGTGAAAGAGTTTTGCCATGTATCATAGTCCCTTACAATGTATTGCAATCTCTTTTAATGTGCATCTGATGAGGGTATAAAAAGCAAATCTAAACCACAACAAAGTGACATAACTTTCTCTTTCTACACAGCTTGGCTTCAGTTTTCCCACACTGAGTACTCAAGAGTACACTGGTTCCCATTTGGAGGATGGTTTGTCAGTCCTGGATACACAAAGATGGCTCTATCTATTCAGGTCCAGCTGAAAAGGACTCTGCTCTCTTGTAGAAACCCATATGCTGTTTGGCGTGCTTCCAGGGGTAAACATAATGAATACCTTCCGAAGCTGCACCACCAAAGCATGATAGATGCTCTTCCATGACTCTCCCATCATAATATCAGGGTCAGGCCTTTTACCCTGGGGAAATGAGATCCAACATCATCCTGTACCCTTATGTAAAGAGACTTGAGAATAGTAACTTGTATTCATTTTCATTTCCTATATAAATGATGGCAAGTAGAGAATCTTCCATTCTTTCCTTGTGGCAGGAGATGGTATCAATAAACACATAAGTAGAAAAATAACTTGTGATTGATGTAGGGAAGAACTATAACAGCAATAAGTGAGATAGGCAGAGTTGACTAACTATATGCTCCCATTTGCACGTTTTACCACTCTATTTTTAAGCTTGCTGTGCCTTTGCATACTCATTTCTAAAATGATGAGATTAATTTTTAAAACAAAGAGATTGATTTGCCACAGATGTCAAGGAAATTAGTTTGACAAATTATGAACCCTTTTTGGCCTCTTCCAAAATATTGTTGCTACACTTGTTGGATTACAACCTGACTTCAGGGATCATAGATTAGCATTTTCCAGTAGCTGAATTTTTAATTTTTTCACTTATTTTTCGTGGTAGAGTACCCTCTGCTCAGGTGCTCTACCACCTTAGCCATGACTCTATCTTTAAATTTGGTATATATCAAGTCATAGATTTTTGTATCTCATTGTGTCTGACTGCTTCGTGCAGCTGAATGTCCATGAAATTCATCCGTATTCTTCAGTGGACCTCTAGCCTCTTCTAAAAGCTCTCTAAGATTTTTCCAGTAGAAATTTTGATCCATAAACTGGATTAATCCCAGGGATGCAAAGTTAGTTCAATATACGCAAGTCAATTAATGTAATCCACCACATCAACCAGAGCAAGGTAAAGAACCACATGGTTATATCTCTGGATGCAGAAAAGGCATTTGATAAAATCCAGCACCCATTTATGCTAAAAGCCCTGGAAAAACTGGGATTCCAGGGAGCACTCCTGAATATAATAAAGGCAGCATATGACAAACCAACAGAAAGCATAATTCTAAATGGTGAAAAACTAAAGCCATTCCCTTTAATATCAGGAGTAAGAAAGGGATGTCTGCTCGCTCCCCTTCTCTTCAACATAGTATTAGAATTCCTAGCCAGAGCAATTAGGCAGGAATATATAAAGGGGATCCAAATAGGGAAAGATGAAGTTAAACTTTCTCTCTTTGCAGATGACATGATCCTATACCTAAAGAACTCTACTCCCAAGCTACTAGAGCTGATCCAAAACTTTGGAAAGTTTTAGGAAATAAAATAAGCCCTCAAAAATCAATGGCATTTCCCTATGCTAATGACCCGAATGCCGAGGCTGAAATCAGGAAAGCAACTCCTTTTGCAATAGCCTCAAAAAACATAAAATACATAGGAATAACCTTAACCAAAGAAGTGAAAGACCTCTATGATGAGAACTTTAAAACATGAAAAATGAAATTAAGGCAGAACTAAGGAAATGGAAAAACCTCTCATGCTCCTGGATTGGGAGGATTAATATAATCAAAACGGCAATATTTCCAAAGGCTATCTACAAATTCAATGCAATACCCATTAATATCCCAACACCATTCTTTAAGGAAATAGAGGAAGCAATCCAGAAATTCATGTGGAACAATAAAAGACCCAGAACAGCAAAAAAAAAAAAAATCCTAAGCAGAAAGAACAGTGCTGGAGGTATTAAAAAACCCAACTTCAAGCTGTATTGTAAAGCTATAGTAATAAAAACAGCTTGGTATTGGCTCCGGAACAGGCCTGAAGACTAATGGAACAGAATTGAAGACCCAGAAATAAACCCAAACAACTATGCCTAGTTAATCTTTGATAAAGGAGCTAAAAAGATAGTCTGGAAGAAAGATAGCCTCTTTAACAAATGGTGCTGGTAAAACTGGTTCAACACATGCAACAAACTAAAACTAGATCCTTATATATCACCCTGCACCAAAATCAATTCCAAATGGATCAAAGACCTTGAAATTAAAACAGATACCCTGAAAACTCTAAAGGAAGGAGTAGGACAAACACTTGGGCTCCTTGACACAGGATGGAACTTCCTTAACAAAGACCCAGAAATGCGACAAATCAAAGAAAAGATGGACAAATGGGACTGCATCAAACTGCAGAACTTCTACAGGGCAAAGGACATACCTCACAAACTAAACAGAAAGCCCACAGATTGGGAAAAGATCTTTACTGGCCATACAATGTACAAAGGCCTCATATCTAAAATATTTGCAGAACTAAAAAAAAATACATTCCTTCAAAACAAAACTGCAAAGAACCAATAGCCCTCTCAACAAGTGGGCTAAAGACTTAAAAAGAGACATCTCTGATGAGGAAAAGAGAATGGCCAAGAGACATATGAAAAAGTGCTCTATATCACTGGCCATAAAAGAAATGCAAGTCAAAACAACATTGAGATTCCATCTCACCCCAGTAAGAATGTCCTATATCAAGAAAACTAACAATAACAACTGTTGGAGGGGATGTGGCCAAAAGGGAACCCTACTTCCTTGTTGGTAGGAATGTAAACTGGTTCAGCCACTATGGAAAGCAGTATGGAGATTCCTCAGAAGGTTAAACATAGAGCTCCCCTATGACCCAGTAGCCCCACTTTTGGGCATCTACCCAAAAGACCACAAACAAGAACATACTAAAGCCACCAGCACACAATTCGTCATTGCTAGAATTTGGAATCAACCCAGATGCCCCTCAGTAGACGAATGGATCAAGGAAATGTGATACATATACACAATGGAATTTTATGCCTCTATCAGAAAGAATGACATTGCCCCATTGGTAAGGAAATGGAAGGACTTGGAAAAAATTATTCTCAGTGAAGTGAGCCAGACCCAAAGAAACATGGACTCTATGGTCTCCCTCATAGGTAATAATTAGCACAGGTTTAGGCTAGTCACAGCAGAGGATCACAACAGCCCAACAGCCCTTATGAACACATAAGATGATGCTAAGTGAAATGAACTCCATGTTATGGAAATGACTGTCATATCACTGCTGTAATTACTATCAACATGCGATTTGAAACCGTAGCTTCTATTATTGATGATCCTCTTACTTTCCCTTCCTATGGTTGTATCTGCACTATGTGTGTATCTTATCTGAGTACATTGGAAACCGTGTGTTAGAACTAGGAAATAGAAAGGGAATACCAAAATCGAGAGACACAGGGTAAAAAAAGACAAACGACTACAAAAGCAATACTTGCAAAACTGTTTGGTATAAATGAACTGAACATGGGGTGGGGGAAGGAAAAGGGGAGGCGGGAGGGGAGAATGAGGGAGGAGGTAACAAATTGTACAAGAAATGTATCCAATGCCTAATGTATGAAAGTGTAACCTCTCTATACCTCAGTTTGACAATAAAAATTTAACAAAAAAAGGAAATTTTGATTCATTCTACAACTGGTGAATTGTTTCCACTAGGAGATGTTGCTAGAAATTTCTTAGATTTTCACACACAAAAATCTCAGTACACAATAGAGAGATGTCATGCCCTGCTTCTCTTTGGGGATATGTTCCACAAACACATATCCATACATTCAAATCTGAGGTGTAGTTACAAATTCTATATATCGTATGGACTTTTTTCTACACGTAAATACCTATGGTAAAGCTTAATCTATTTTTACATATTAAAGTGTATTTTTACATATTGCAAATTTTACAGAATTATTACAAATTTCCTTTTCTTCACAATTTCATACTTTGCAACTTTACCATAAAATGTCTTTTACTTGAACTGGGTAAAGTATTTCTTTCTGTCATTGTATACACATAGATGTCTCATTTAATTTCCCTATTTATTAATTGTTTGGCTCAATTTCCACAGTATTAAAAAAGCCATGCCATTAAGAAAACTTGAATTTGAAATATCTTTTAAAATACCAGGTAGGTCTTGCAACATCCTGATTGTGTTGGCTTTCTGTCACTTGAAAACTACAGTTCATAATACAGAAAGGTTTATTTTGACTCACTATTTCCAAAGCTTCAATCCATAGTCAGTTGGCTCTGTTCCTTTGAGCATGCAGTTGCAATGAAAGTCAGGAGGAGAAAGTACATAGTGAGGATTCTTATTTATATCATAGATACTGGGGTACAGAAAGTTGAAAGTTGGCTCTGTGTGTGTGTATGTGTGTACACATATACATACATACACACACACACATATATATGTCATGCTTCAGTGGATTTTGTATGTAAGAGGCTAAACTATATATGGCGGTGGCATTAGAATTAGAGCTCCTGATGGAAAAAAAATATTGTATTTACTCAAGAAAGAAGCAATCATGATCAGGATCATTGTGTTGTGTAGGCTATGGCTATCGAAGTCATATTTGAGAAATACTAATAAAGGTTATAGAATGATGGACTACTTACTATATCAAACATCTAAATATATGGAAGCGTCAAATTGTTTGCAGACTAAATTCAATACCCTTTGAGAGGCACAATCTTTCCTATGGAATGAAAACTCATCAGATCAAACATTGCCTTGAAGAATGAGGAGTATATTAACTTTCTATGGCATTTGTTATAATGGAATTTGACCCATGTCTAAAACTTGCTTAGCCTAACATAGTTTAATGTATTTTACTTTCAAGTCATTTTCCCTGAAAAATTTTTAATTACAACATTTGGAAAGAAAATATCTCCATTAGTAAAGGAAAAGTTAATATAACTGAGCAACTTTGTGTCTACAGCAAGTATGCAATTAAATATATACTTCCTTCTGCTATTTAAATTTGGTGACCCATAGATAAAATATTGGCTAGTCATAATGAGAAGTTATGGAATATGAAAATAGTACACTAATAGATACCAGTTTTAATCTGGCAACAAAAATGAGTGCTTTCTTCTTTTTTGTTTGTAAAAATGGTCTTAAAATTAACCAAGCATTAACAAATGTTCCAATTATTGTCTCAATATTTTTAAGATGAGTAGCAAAAATTCAAAAACAAGGAAAAAAATAGCCAGAAAAACTATGGCAAATAGAAAACTCTACATCATCTCTCCTGGAAAAGAATGACCTAAAATTTTAATGAGCTTGGGGCTGGGAATATGGCCTAGTACTAAAGTGCTCGCCTCATATACATGAAGCCCTGGGTTCGATTCCTCAGCACCACCTATATAGAAAAAGCTGGAAGTGGAGCTGTGGCTCAAGTGGTAGAGTGCTAGCCTTGAGCAAAAAGAAGCCAGGGACAATGCTCAGGCCCTGAGTTCAAGTCCAAGGACTGGCAAAATACAAAACAAAAAAAAAATCAAAATTTTAATGAGCTTTAAGAAAGTTAGCCAAATGATTGCAGTCTTGGGAGCATGGTTATAAAAAGGGAATACTTACATCCTATTGGCAAAATTCAATAGTATGCAGGATCGTGTTCTATTGAGCAGTACTGTTAGAAGAGCTAGCAAACACTTTGAGTAAAATATGCTATGACAAGACCACAAGTCTGAATTTTTTACCTTTTCATTGCTCAGAAGTTTTTTTTTAAATTTTCAAATGCATGTCTGGGTCTTCAATATATATAAGCATTATTAGGACACATTTCTGTAATAAATAGGGTGTTTTTATTCTTGGAATGTGACTTGCAAAAGGCAATAACATATATCTTTCCAATCCATTCTTGGATGCAAGTATGTTGTACCTCAAGGTTGTTTGATACCTTCATTTACCAAGACTAAAATAGTACTGGTAGGATTGAGCCATGTAGATATACTATCTATCTCCTCTTAAAATCCCAGGTGATTCATTTTGGAGTGAAGCTTTTACCTAGTTTTGTAGTTTTACTAGTTGCAACACAAATTGTTTTCTTTGTATAGATATTTCTAATGCCTGTATGTGAGAAAACATTTGTAGACACTGGAAACATTGTATAGGTGTCAGCTAACTAGACATTTTCAAATACACTTTTGATGGGATATTACGTCAATACAAAGCAAATGAAGATGGAAGTGTTGAATCTATTATTACTGCTTTGTAGATATTTTTTTATTTCCAAAGTTTCTCGCACCAGTTTAGTTAAAAGATAGCTAGACAATTTGCACTAGGTATACATTATACATTTCCAGTTTTTCCTCAATGATTTGCTATTTGCATTACCACAAACGAGATTGCTATTTTACCTTATATACTCAAGAGCTTTTTGAAGACTTTACCAAGATTATCTTACACTATTAAAGTGAGGAATACATCTGTATGAATCTTAATAAAACACTGAGAATAAGAACCCATTACAAAATGTAAACAAAGAGCTTTCATCTGGTACTTAAGAAAGTTACAAGAGAGGAAGGTTTTAAGAATTTTATTTGTTGCCTGAATAGAAAAAAAAATTTCCTAGCGTTATTTGCTATCTTTTGGTCACATGTGATAAGTCCTTAATGTCAATCAAGATGATATGTGAACAGGGCATTGTGGAATATGGGAGATTAGGAGAAAACTGGAGACACTGTCTGGAGCTACCAATAGCTTTTCTATTAATTCCAGGACTAGAGCAGAGGTGGGCAAGGAGGTGACCCTTCCCCCCCTCCCCACAGCAGCTAGCATGCTCTTTGGGAGGCACAAGGATTGCAGAACTCCATTAGGCCAGCCTCTGGTGGAGAGAGGTCTGTGTGGAGCGGGGAGATCTGCCTCCTCCACCTTCATATGGGAGGAAAGGCTGTCTCCTCTTTTCGGAGCACATTTTCTCTTGCACTGATCTTTTCTTTTCAGTGCAGCTCGCTCCCTGGTGGCTTAATTTACAGTAAAGGAAATCCTATCTGTAAAGGACCACTTTCCAGAGGGCAATTGAACCGACCAGGATTGTTTGCCTCTTCTTGGTACGGAAAGGTTAGGAAGGCAATCCTCACAACTCTCGGGCTGTGCACAGGTGTGCATGTCACACTTTCCTATGCCTCTATACCTTATGTAAGTTTTCTACTGAAAACTTACTTCCTACAGCGCCATGCCTGCCGTCGCGGATCGAATCCAGTCGCCCCGCATGGGGCTGGGCAGCTCATCCCCATGGCCGGCTGGGGAGCTGTTGCTCCTGCCTTTGGCAACCAGAGTGCAGAACCCGCACGGAAGGTGAGCAGGCTGGGCAAGAGAGAAGCAAAGGCTCTCCGCCCACACCTCGGGCCTACCGTCACCCCGGGGCCCGCCCCCAAACACAGCGGAAAGTTGGCTCCTAGATAGGGCTGAAGGAGTACGGGGGACCCGAGCTGCAGCTTACAGGAGGCGGAGCGCGGTTCGCGTAGCCACCAGTGCCACCCGCGGGCACCAAGGCAGCTGTCACCTCCTCGCCTGGCCGCCCCGCATCCCTGGGTCGTCTCCCGCGGCGGTTCCCGCGAGACCCCGCGCCCTAGTCGTTGCACCCCCCCCCCAACTCTAGGATCTCTCCACCGTAGCCCCCTCCTCCTTCTCCCCACCATTGCAGCGGGGGCGCTTTGCGCTCCCAGGACTCCCCGCCACTCTCCGCCTGGCACCGGCGCTGGCCGCCACTGCTGCCACAGCTGCCGCTGTCGCCGCCGAATTCTGGGTTCTGCAGCCGGAGGACGTCCCCAGACGGAGAGTGAGGACCCGCGCCTGAACGCTCCTCCTCGCGGGCGTTAAGCGCAAAAGCGGAGCGGAGCAGGGGAGGGCGGAAAGGGGCGGGGGAACCTCGCCAGGCGCACCCTGGAAGTTGTCCTTTTAAAAAGCACCCCTGTCAGCCCGCATTGAGCAGCCACCTGGGCTGCTCAGCAGCATGTGGACTGGCTGGCTGACTCCGGGGCGTCGCGTCCCCGGGCTCACCGCTGGATGCTTTCTCCCTGGAGGTGGGGTCACCGCTGTTGTTGAGAAGCCAGCCGGCATTCCCAAGGCTGGTTACCCACTGGAGAGTTGAGACTCGGAGCGTCCCGCCCGGATCCACATGGCTTGTTACCTGGTCATCAGTTCCAGACATCTCAGCAATGGACACTACCGGAGTATTAAAGGAGTCTTCAGGGGACCCCTCTGCAAGAATGAATCTCCGGCTCCGGTAATGTGTGCAACACACACACACACACACACACACACACACACACACACACACACGCTCAAAAATGAACATAAACAAAAAGAGATGCTGGGAGAGACAAGGTTCTGATCCCGAGTGTGCATCTAGGATGCAGGCTTTACCCTTAAGTATACTATGTCAGCTTGTACATCTCCTATAGTTACAGAGAGAGATGTGTGTTTATGTGTGTATGGCCACACCGTTATTAGAGTCCCTCTTGCTAAGTATGCAAATATTAGGTGAATGCAGTTAACTGCAGGACTGTGGAGGTAGCTCTACTGGGCTGGGTCAACTTAGGAATCTGCTCATTTGAGCAGCTTATAAAGTTTGAGTGGCACTTTCTAATGTGCTTTGTGAAGCCATCCACAGAGACTGGTTTAATAATGTTGCTGTTACTTTATAAGAACATAAACTGTTCAGAAAGGGGGACAAAAGACTTTGCCTTAGTTCACTGGCAGAAGGAAAGATGTTTGTTGTCAAAACTTGGGTTCAATCTAGCGTTTAACTATGCAGGTTATCTAAGGGGAAAGCAAAAGAGTTATTTCTTGGAAGATGAAATAGATTGCTGTATTATATATAAATATATCAATCTGCAAATAATGTTTTTTATTTAACATAGTAAGCTATATAATCTAGTTAACATTTGTTTGATTCAAACATTATTTTACAAAAGTAAAATTAAGATTTAAATATGTTTATCATTTCATTCATTGGTACTCAAAACTAAAATTTTAAGGATTCAAATGTGTTTCAAGAAAATTGTGTGTTGGTGTGTATATGACAGAGAAAGAGAGAGAGAGAGACTCTCCAAAATTAACTAAGTATCCCAAGTCAATGAACAACTTTTTAAAGTCTAACATAAAAAGCAGCATTTTAGTCTGTGAGTTACAAAGTGCCTGATTTTTTTTTTCAGTATTTGGCACAATGTTTCCATTGAAATGGAATGCCTCATTAGCAGGAATTATTCAAAGCTTAGTATATTGTAAAAATGTTTGATTAAACACAGTCTGTGACATACATGAAAAATATAAGGTCAGGAAAGTACACAAATTTAGATATAACCAAAAGATTCCTAATGACAAATGATTCCCTCACAAGCTTTTATGTATTGTTAAAATGCGTGTGGTTTCAATCCCTCCAACTAAGTAGTACTGAATCAAAAGTGTTCTATATTAGCACTTGTAGTTAAAGTCACAGGGCTAGAAGGGGCTTGGAAAGC
This sequence comes from Perognathus longimembris pacificus, assembly GCF_023159225.1. Classification (NCBI taxonomy): domain Eukaryota; kingdom Metazoa; phylum Chordata; class Mammalia; order Rodentia; family Heteromyidae; genus Perognathus; species Perognathus longimembris. The sequence goes on from NC_063162.1 coordinate 113,951,536, forward strand.
TTGAGATAAAAAAAGTCTACTGTTAGTCCTTCTGAGCAGCAAATCTGAGTCTTTCCTATTTTTAACCATTCCCAGGATGGAGTTTCTGCAATCTTAGCAAATCACTTTAATGTTTCACAGCCCAATGTCAGGAGATTCTTCCTTAAGGCAAATTTCAATCCTTCAAATTCGGCTTTAAGCTCATTTTATATTGTAAACATAGAATGTTCCAATTTTCTCACAGGCATTATTTTCCAAAGATTTGACTTTCTCTGTGGAAGTCTCCATAACCCTCCCCGTGATTAAGGAAATCTGGATTGCATAGTGCATTGCAGTGCATATAGTCTAATTCTTGGAATAAAAGCTGGGATACCTTATAGTTTCTATAAGGTCTAGATATATTTAAGTTGATTAGAATAGGGCCTTACTCTTTCGTACCATCAGCATTTACATAAAAAATGACTGTCACTTTCACAAGAAATTCCTTTTCTCCATCTCTCTGCTCACTCATCTCCCAAAAGCCTGATTGTGACACCAAAGAGAGATGTGTAAATGTGAAGGTGGGATGATAGGCCTCACGCCTTTGGGAGACTGGGTATTCTCTCTGCTGGGCTGGTTTTCCTAATGCCTATTTGCTATGTTGTCAAGGCTCTACACAGATGTAACATGCAGATGCTTAATTAGCTTGTATTTGTACTTCTTAAACTCATTTTGACTTAGTGTTCTTTGACATACTGCCTGGCCTTTCCAAGGTAGGAATAGTTTCTTAGGTGAGCAGGTCTATGTGTAAGAATGAATGTGCATAGCTCCTCTGTCATTGGCAAGTTGTTGGGAAAAGACTTGCAACAGTTTGGGATCCTCTCCCAAGGCGAGGCACTTGGGCTTTCTCCATAAGTAATGCAAGTCACTGACTCCTTGATCATAGACCTTGTACATTGAAATTGCTTTGTTGACTCCATGAATGTGTGCTCTTCTCTTTACTGAAGAACAGTGAAAGATAAAACAAAAAACTGTGAATACAAACTATAACAATGCCTCCCCGTTGTGTTCAGGTTGAAATAAATCTGTTTCTCACATATCTCCTCTGACAATATGTTTCCAATTTTGCTATTCTGAATGACCTTAAATTGGTCTCTATCTCAATGACTAATTATTTTCCCTTATGAAGGCTTAGTTTATGTAGAGCTATAGAGTAGAATACCATTATTTATTTTTATTTTCACTATATTCCTAAATACTCTAACTTTGGCTACTACTTTTAATCTAAGTCTCTCCTTTTTGTTTTATTCCATATTGTTCCTTTAAAAAAATAAATCTACTTAAATACAGTACATGCCTTAATACCCTAATATTAAATAAAATGCTATTATGGAGCAAAATGATTCAGTATTGTTACAGAAAGGAGGTGGGCCACAATTGCTTTTTTGATATAATGAATTAACTTCTTTTTTAGTTTTGCTATAACTTCCTGGGTAACAGGGACTTGATAGTTAATTGTCATATAGATATAAATCTTCAGTTACATATGTATTCATGTAAATTTGTTTTTGATGACACATCTTCAAATTATGACCATGTGACATTAAATATGACCATGTGACATTAAAATTAAAATATTGAATTGTTTTATTCATATTTATGCATACATAAGCACATTTGATCATTACATATGAACTCTTATATCTCTTTATACAAATATATAAGAATATATTTTATATAAACTCTCGTGTATACATGCATACTGATTATTATATGAATTATTGTAATGAATACTTATTTGAGTAATATTTGATTAATAAATGTAGCATTCACTCTCAATCTATTCATAGACTGGTAAATTGAAAATATTAGTGATATTCTCCTCCTCCTAAATTCCAAGTGAAAATATGGCAATATATTATGGCTGGCTCTCTTCTTTTTGAGACTATGTATAAAAATAGTACATCTTGTAGACGCATGTGCATCCTTTAGATGCAAGTTGGGATAAACTGTCTGATATATAATTTGTATACAAAATGAGTATAAAAATTTTTAACATGGTGTGTCCACAATTTTCTAGAGATGGACACGAATGTATGTGTTGAACTAAACTGTTATTTCATTTAAATTTACTGTCTAAAAGTTAATATTTCCACTTGGCCTGATAGCAAGATCAGACATAAATGATAGGATTGATGTTACCCTCCCAAATAAGATGATATACTCATCTGTTTCTCTCCTGTTCTTAGAGTTGTTCTTAGTTCCCAGTGCTCACTCTTTTAAAATTTATATTTTGTCATTTTAATGAAGATGTTCATATTTAAAACTTAGGCCTGTTGTCGAAGTGAATTAAGCTATAAATACATAGTAAACTATAGAATGTGCAGATATAGCGATGCCACTCAGGATTTTGTACTGGACACCTTTGAGAATGATTCATGGGCTGTGTTCATTTTGTTCATTTCTAGGAAGTGTAATTAGGGATGCCAATTTTTAGCTTTGACAAATTGGCAGAATCCTTTAGGCAAACTTTATTTTACTTTTCTGTGGGTGTAAGAGGCAGATATGATTTATTTTGAAATGGATATTTCACTTTGAAGTGTTTTTTAAAACAACATGCTCTCTCTTTGTTATTTTTTTTTTGCCGTCATCAATTCTTGTGTCTTTAATTTACATGATCACCACATGTTCAATATATTTTTTTGGTTTATCCAAAATTGTTGGCATATCTTTCTAACTCCAGAGGCACTGGATTCTGATTTCTTCTTTGCTTGCCATTCACACATAACTTTCATCTCTAGGTCAGGAGCCCCCATTTGGCCCCCATCCTCCAGTCCATGTCCCCACATCCATTGTTCTGCCTTTCACTTGTTTTAAGTTTAAGTTTAGCAGCAGATAAATGCTTAGGCCCCTCCTCCCCCAACATATATGCCCCTTGTTGATCTCCATTTTGCTTCAGTAAATATTTCCCTAATGTCTTTCAGGATGAAAAGGACATTTTCTTTTCTTTCTTTTTTTTGAGTGAAATAAATGCCATCTCCTAGACATAATATGTCCATGAGGGCTTTTCTCTTCTTAGTGATGAAGGTTCTTCTTATGCCCATCACTCCAATTTGATCCATTTGATTGTGAAGCAAGTAGACATGGAAGAAGGCTGTAGTGATTACATTCATATTTTTCTAAAAATGTTCCTAATCCTATGTGACATGTAAGAATCTTCAGGGGCTGGGAATTTGGCTTAATGGCAAGAGTGCTTGCCTCATATACATGAAGCCCTGGGTTCGATTCCCCAGCACCACATATATAGAAAATGGCCAGAAGTGGCACTGTGGGTCAAGTGGCAGAGTACTAGCCTTGAGCAAAAAGAAGCCAGGGACAGTCCTCAGGCCCTGAGTTCAAGGCCCAGGTCATTATCCAGTTCCCACTTACATGTTTGGCTTTCACTTAATTTGTTCCTATATATGGTTTTCATCCTCTCCTCCTGTTATGCTGACCCACGCGTTTATGCTGTTGCACATGCTGTTTCCATAGATAAAAATTCTCTATCTTTATTTTTGGGGGTCCCCATCATATATATGCTCAGCCTCAATAAAAAGCTCAGACCCTCTGTGACCTTATGCTGACTTCAAGTCATGGGTCAAGTACTTACAGTATGCTACCATATCCATTGTTTAGTTTAATTATCACTGAATTTTGTTTATTGGTCTCCATTCCCCCAAGACATGGAAAATCTTTGGAGTATGAATTCTGCCACTCTTAAATGATCAAAGCTGAGCATACCCTCAGCCTTATTGTATTCAACCAATCACTGTTGGTTCAATGAAGGAAAGATTGCATGAATAAATGAGTAATGTTGTATAACACAGTATAATTTATTGTCAGTCAGGACTGACATATTTGAGGCAGGCTCTCTTGCCACTAGGCCATATTCCCAGACCACAGGACTGACATATTTGAAATGGTACAGCAGGTATGAAGATTACTGGGAATTTCCATGCAGTCATTGACCTTAATATTCATGTTATGGTTAAATAGCTAGTTAAGGTTAAGAAATCAAATGCAGATTTGTTCAAGAAAATTGCAGAAACTTTGGGATAGATTTTTATTTTGATATGTGTTTATGTTAAGTGAATTTTAAGTATGTGTGTCAGGGCTTACTCTTAAAGAAGTACTGATATCTTTATCTTCTTGCCCATTCTACATAGGTATGTTTTACCTCACTCTTGGAACTGTTGTTGTTACTTTTGACTTGTTATAGAGGGACAATCTTACGAGAGAAAATATAAAAGGAGAATATGGACATTGCTTTATTTCAAATTTTACTTTTGTTTAACCCTAGAAACTTTGTGACTTCTACAAACTTCAGTTTCCACTTCCTTACAGAGGGAATGTATGGTTCCCAATGTAGTGTTTTAGACACATGCCATCCGAGTGTTCAGGAAATATTAATACTTAACAAATATCAACAGTTTTATTGATCAGATTATGTATTTTGATGTATGTACATATCTGATGTATCAATAGGAAAACTTGGAACAAAAATTTGGAACACAGAAATTCAATTAGGATAATTTTCAGTCACTTAGATAATTTAATATAAAACAAATAGAATTCAATACAACTTTAGCTGGTATAATATATTCACCTTATTTCTGTTGGCAGTTCTAGGAAGAAATTTTTTCCACAGAAATTTTCTCTAATTAGAATCTTTTTGAATACAGACTTTTTACTGATGAAATATGTACTTTATGGTGATGTTTCATACTTTAATATCTGCAAAGATTATTTGGTCAATTTCTTCAAGTAAAATTTCATACGTTCTGTTAGTCCAAAGTGCAAAGTATTTTGTTCCATGTACCCATTGCAGAACATCTTTTGGAAAGGACATAAAAGACTGATGAATGGATACACACAGACACACACACACACACACACACACAAATATGGGTTAGTTAAGACATTTTTCATTGCCACATATATAATAGGTTCTGGGAAATAAATTGCAAGTTAGGAACTTGACCATTCTTCCCTATGTAGGAATATATGAGTGAATAATGAGTGTGAAACAAGGTCAAAGTAATGATTCATTATTTCTCCTTTTCTTTTCTGTTCAAAAAGACACCATTAGCGATAGAGTGCTTGCTTTGCAGGCATGAAGCCCTGGGTTTGGTTCCTCAGCATCACATGCTCAGAAAAAGCTGGATTTTCGCTCTGTGGCTTAAGTGGTAGAATGCTAGCCTTGAGCAACAAAAAAGCCAGGGACAGTGCGCAGGCCCTGTGTCCCATGCCCCAGGACTGGCAAAAACCATAACCAAAATCAAAACAAACAAACAAAAAGTGTCTCACAGACTTTCCTGTCTGGGCTGCCTTCAAACCATGCCAGCTTTTCCCTGCACTGCACCCCTAGACCTCTAGGGGGCTCTGCCTCTTCCTCTGTACAGAGCCCTGTCACACTTGGTGGTGGACTTTCTTATCCAATAAACACATGAAGCAATGAAATTAGAAAGGAACGAGACTCGTAACAATTAGATTCACCAGACTACTAAGAATACAGTAAGAGCTGAAACGAAAGAGGCAGAAAACCCATCCTAAGCAGGTACAGTGCTTTATAAGAGAAGGTTTGTTGATAGGGAGAGGCTCTTCTGCACATGTTCAGTGTCTCTTCACATCATTTTACTGTGTTTAAATAGTACTAGCCATGAGTCACTTAAGATAGAGACATTTCTATTAAAAAGTTTCTAGATTGAAAAAAAATTTAAGGCAGAGTCTCACCATACAACCCATGCTTAGCATTCAAGAAGAAGTTTCCTCTGAGATTCTTTTATCAGGTAGATTTCCTGGTGCTTTTACAGCTTGGGATTCTGTTATCATTTTGATATGTGGTCTTTCACTGTCTTTGGAATGGACTGGTATTTGGGGGGCAGTCACTCTACAGCAGGAAGAGCAGGACGATGTTTCAGAAAGAAGGTTGTCTCAGTACAATGTTCTTCCTAAATTAAGCTGTCTTGGGAAGATGATCAGAAGCCGAATGTGATGACTCATGCCTTTAATCTCAGCTACTTGGGATATGGAGATTAAGGCCAGCTTGGATTTAAAAGTTGGTAAGACCCCATCACAACAAATTAACCAGGAGTGGTGGTTTGTGTCTACAATCTCAGCAACTTGTGAGGCATAGATAGGAGAATAGCAACTCCAGGCCAGCTCCAGGCAAAAGAAAGGGATCCTATCTGGAAGACAGATAATAAAGAAAAACAAAGAAAAAGAAAAGGACACCTTATTTCCTTGACCAGTAGCCACCATAACCCTCGAGAAGCAAAATTCAGCAGTGGTTGTTGCATAATTTCCAATTATCCCCAGTCACTTAAGTTTTCTCAGCACTTTTTCTTCTTGGATCAGTCAGGTATGGCACTATCCACTGAGTATCTTGAACTTCTAAATAATGCATTTTATCTAGAGTATCCAGTCTTCAAGTGTAAATACTTAGAGGCATAACAGCCTCAGCCTCAGAAGTAGAGATTCAGGTTCACTGTGATCTGTTCCTTAATATAATGTTTTGTTATCATGTTATTAAATACTTTCTTTGTCTTATGCACAAAATCTAAACATTGGGAAAACCCCTCCCCCTGTCTTCTGATTTAGCCTCCCACTACATCTTGCTTCTATGTTACTATGAGAAGGAGACTAATGGCTGTTCATCAATGTTTACAAGTTAATGCAATACTTTGCAGATGCAACTAAATTAAGTATGCTTGGATCATGAAGGCAGGTTCGGTGTAATCACAAGTATTACTGTAAGGGGAAGTGTCAGAGCTAGACAAAGAATATTGAAGATATTATGATGCTGGTTTGGAAATTAGAGGAGGAAGCTATAAGCCTTCAATGAATGCAGGAGTCTTCTCGAAATTAGAAAATACAAAAAGGCTGAGATCATGGATCAAGTGGTAGAATACTTTCCTAGCACATGCAAGGCTCTGGGCTTAATCCCCAGTACCACAAAACAAAAGGAAAACCTCAATAAAAAATAACACGGACAAAATCACTGAAGAAATGGATTTGTGCATTCATGCTACAGAAAAATCATATCCTAACCTACATTTCTAACTCAGCCTAGTGAGGATTTTTTTAATTTGGATTACTCCCAGTTGCCTTCTATGAGACCAAAAAATGGATAAAGAAGCTTCTTTGGCTCTTCACAAGTATCACTGTCTCCTTCTTCTTTCTCCTCACTGGCCCTCAATGCAGCATTGGGAGCCTTAGAATATAGAAGGGAGAGAGGCCTTTCTTCAGCACTGATATTCTCACAGCATTCAGATGGCAATTTGCATTGTTATAGAAATACTATATTTGTGGAAGAAAGAACATCCCCGATACCTGTATTAGTTACATTACTTTCTTTTTTTTAGTTTTTATTTTATTGTCAAATTGATGTACATAGAGGTTACAGTTTCATATGATAGGCCTTGGGTACATTTCTTGTACTGTTTATTACCTTCTCCCTCATTCCCCCCTCCATTTTTCCCCTTTCCCTCTCCCCCCATGAGTTGTTCAGTTGGTTTACACCAAACAGTTTTGCAAGTATTGCTTTTGGAGTGGTTTGCCTTTTTATCCTTTGTCTCTCGATTTTGATAGTCCCTTTCACTTCCCTAGTTCTAATACCAGTATATGCAGTATCCAGTGTATTCAGATGAGATACAGTGATAGCGCGAGTACAACCACAGGAAGGGATACAAGAGGATCATCAACAAAAGAAACTATGGTTTCAAAAGGCATGTTGAAAGTAATTACAACAGTGATATAACACTTGTTTTCATAACATGGAGTTCATTTCACTTAGCATCATATTTATGCGTTCACGGGTCATAGCTATTAGGCTCTTGTGATCCTCTGCTGTGACTACCCTAAACCTGTGCTAATTATTCCCTATGAGGGAAACCATAGAGTCCATGTTTCTTTGAGTCTGGCTCACTTCACTTAATATAATTTTTTCCAAGTTCTTCCAATTCCTTATGAATGGGGCAATGTCATTCTTTCTGATAGAGGCATAAAATTCCATTGTGTATATGTACCACATTTTCCTGATCCATTCGTCTACTGAAGGGCATCTGGGTTTCTTTCTTATTCACAAGTTTTCTGTGACTCAGAGTGCCTTCTTACAGTAACACAATACAGCATTTGGAATATAACACTGGTGTTTTTCCATATTCCTGATAAGGTGATAAACTCAGCAAGACATTATATTTAAAATAAGGTTACTTGAATTTCTCAGTACTAGTCTTCTTTCCAGCTATTTCTCTGTTACACATCCATTTCCTACCTAGTTCTACATGGTAAACTTAAGAACGTGAAAATGAGATCATTTTAGAGGACTATCTTAAGGCGCTCCCTTTAAATTAATTTAATCACTGATTTAGACGTCTGCAAATTACTAGAGATAAACATATTACTTTTAACTAAAAGTGATGATATTGGTTGATGTAATAATTATAATTTTACAAAAGTAAAACAATTATTTACCATATATAGAACTAGATATATGGAAAAATTTAAATTTATATTAAAGAATAACATAAGTCACAAGTGTACAGATTTTTAATTTCTTTTCTATCCCTAAAGAGTATGACAGTCCCCTGAAAGTTCCAGCCTGTCCTAAGATGGGCATTACCTCGCCCCTTGTCCCAAAGACAGGGATATACATAATAGATGATAAACTGCCTGACTAAAAATATTTAAGTGAGTTTTAGCAAAGAACACAGCTGAAAATAAACCTTTGAATAGGAGCTCTGAGTCTAGGGTTAGCAAACATAGGTAACTTGACAAGGCTTCTGTTGCTTTGTTCCACTTTGACTGGAGCACATATGCTAACTCTTTGAAGGGAATCAACATGAGAATGCTGATTAGGTGAGAATGAATGGATTTATACTAACCAAACAGGTAGATTACAGTAGAATAACATCTGTATAGTACTTTATTATCATTTGATTAATATTTCATGTTAAAATCCAAAGGCCTGGCCATTATGTAGCTTTGGAAAATTCTTTTAAATGGTTAGAGATGTCTCTATTGTATTTTTATTATTTGAGAGGAGATGTGAATTATGGACTTAGCAGCAGGATAACAAGTGATTAAAAGACAGAAACCACTAATTTGGACTTCTCAGAATGCAACTTTTGTGTAAATGATCAGTAAACATTATTAGAGAAATTGTTACAATTTTAAAAGCATGAATGATGATAAAGGACTGTATTTGGTTACTACAGAAACAGAGCTATTACCCAGAAATGTATAGGTAATGGCTAAATAATTATTAGCTTAATAAATGCTAACATAATGTGTATATATAATTTTTTTTAAAGCTGATGTTTGTCATACTTGGAAACAATCTGCTCCAAAATTCGTGTTAAAACTGCATTGCCATTGTAGTTTGTGGGGAGAAAGAAGCTTTGGGGGTGAGGGGGTAAGAGGAGATTTTTGTATTTCTCCAGGAATTGGGTTCTTGGAGTACTGGATTAGCTACATGATGAGTTAATTCTAAGAGAGGGCACATTTGAGCTTTGCCTTTTCCTCATGTGTCTGCTTTCCCTTTTGCTTTCTGTCTTGAGTGTAGGCACGACAAAGCCTTTACCAGACTCCATGGAGACACTGGAATGGTGCTTTTGCACTTCGAGCCTCCAGAACTGTGAGCCAAAAGAAGCCTTTGTATTTTATAAATCATCCATTTGTAAAATTTTGTTGTAGCAACTGAAAGTGGACTAATGGACTTAAATTATATTTTAAGTTAACCTTAATGTTCCCCTTCTCATTTCCAGATGTTACATAGAATGAGCTCAGAAATTCGTTGTTACATTTCATACATTTTGCCTGTTTTATGCATTTCCCTTTCCCTTGTTTTAAATTAGGCTTGTGAAACGCTTTCCCTTCTTATACTAACTAAACAAAAGTGCTTACGGCTATGTCAGAGTTAGACTGAGCTGATTGGACCTTCCTTTGTAGCTCTTACCAGCTGTGTGACGTCATCATTATTAGGGTCCTCAGGTTATTCACTTGTGATATTACTTGTCTTATAGGGCCACTGTAAGAAGTCAGTGAGCTAATAAATGCTAATAAACAAAGTTTTTAGCACACAGTAACCACACAGTGAAAGTTTCCAGTGGTTACTTCTATCAAAGCTTGTTAAAACAGGCATCCATGGCCCCTCAAATACTTTCAGAGCTATGGAGAAACCAACACTTTTGCATCAAATGGTTGAAATTGATGTTCATTTGGATGGTCCTATAAGATTTCTCTTGGCTGTTGTGGTGCTTTCTTGGAAAGAGACACTCAGACATGAGGGTCAGTTAGCATTGTGTTTAATACAACTGTTATAAGTGGCAGCCCAGTGTTTTCACAACTTCCATAATGAAAATAAATACTTGGTGAGCCCTGCTTTCCCACGGCTTTAATTCAATGCAATGAAACATTAAGAGTAACTTTTCTATTTTTCTCGGTGTTTTCACTACAGCGAATTGAAAGAAGTAGATGAGTGGTATATATATATATATTTTTTTTCCAATGTTGAAAGAATTTTTCTTAAAAAAAACAGGGACAGATATTTAATCTAAAACTACTCTCTGTGCTGGTATGCGTCCATCAGATCTCATTTCTGTGACTAAATATCTTCAAGTTGTCTTTGGAAGTCCTAATAAAAAATTAGCCTCCTTTTTATTTTCTTCCCATAATGACAACCTATTTTTAACAAGAAGTTATTTGAAATGAGGAACTATTATATGAGTAAGTGCTATGCAGGTGTTGTGCATGGATTCATTCTAGAGGTGAACATTCAAACTGATCTGTGAATATAAGCTGTTATACATATGTATTGTCACATAAGAAGTATTTAATCAATAGATACCATGTCTACTGAGGGCAACAAATATATTCTTACTCTTTCAAACGGAGTGGATTAGAGGTGTATTGTAGCAATTAGGGGCAAGAAAGAGAGGAAAGTTGCTGTTATGCAGAAGTTAGTAATTGCTAGGAATTTTCTAGGGAGGTAGTTACTAATCCAGAGATTATGAGTTGCTAGGAATTAATTTCTCCAGGAGTGGAAGAGGGAAAAATGTGATACATTACCTGGAACATTCAAGCATGCTCTCTTGTGATGGTGGGAGTGTTGATGTGGGAGCTTCTGAAACCAGTTGTCTGTTGCTGTGCTGTCCTGTAAGCCCTATCCGTCTAGTTGGTGCTACTGGATTCACTACATAGGCACTGAGCTTCTGGTTACAGCCACCACTGTGCTGCTTTTGTGAGTGATGCTACTGCCCTTAACAAAACCCATGAGAACTAAGATGATATGGCCACTCATGCCAGAAGCAGGAGCAAGAAAATCATGGCTTCCCTTCCCCTTCTCCCAATGTCCATTATCCCCCAGCAATTTCCATTGGCAGATCCAACCAGACACCAACTGGTAAGGGACTCCAGGGTGTATATATTCATAAGCTCCTAGTCAGTAGTTTATAAGCTTCTGGCTGCAATAGAGAATAGGAAGAGAAGAGAGCTGATTACCAGCCCAGTTCTCTTGTCTATCATTTAGCATAACAATGCGGAACTATGATAGAGGGCTATTAACAAATGAAGTTCTTTTATATTGTACATACGACACTACATCTATCTATCATCTATTATCTAGTGCATATTTATCAGTATCTGAATCCATAAACTTTTGGTAGATTAACAGAAATGTCACGTTCAACTCAGACATCATGTATTAGTTTCTCTTGCTATTGCAACACATTACCACAAACATAGTGACCTAAACAAGTGACCTAAAAGTGACAAATATGGCCACAGACATAGTGATTTAAAACAAGACATGTTTATTATGGTAAAGATGCTTTTCTTTCTGGAGGCTTCTCTTACTTTTTCTAGCTTACAGAAATCATCAGCACTCCTTGATTCAAAACTACCTTGAAAGTCTTTTGTAAGTTCTTTGCATGGTGCGATTTCTCTAATTCTTTGCAGGCAAAAAAAAAGCAAAAAGAATCTCTTTGTTTTCAAGTATCCATGTGATTAGAATGGGCTCTAGGTTCTCTATTTCAAATTATTTTATTTTACTTATGTGTATAAAGTCCCCTTTAATACAGAATTGCATTTATAAACTTTGAAGATTAGATCTTAGACAACTATGGAGACCATTATTCTTCTTACTCTATTCTCAGCATTTAAAATCATATCCATGAGGAGTTCTTCACTGATTTTGCCTCCCATAGTACAAATTCCAAAATGAAAATAACCTTGAATAAATTCACTTCTTCCTTGCTCTTCTTCCTTCCATTACACTAATCCAGTAACCTATGATTGATGTTAAGAACATTCTGCAACCCCTCAAAGGATAAATTGGTTAATTTTCATTCCTCTCATTCCAGTTTTCTGCCAACGAATGCAAATATCTTCTAGTGAAAGAACTTTTTGGTTAATAGCAGTTAGTTTTGTGAGAAATGGTAGAGCTACTAATGAAAATAAACATTCCCCTTGTTGTCTGCTCCAATGCAATGAGCAGTCTAGTATGGAAAATGCACACTAACCAGATAACCTATGTTAGATAAATAACCATTTCTTATCTTTCTGATCATGTATTCTATGTCCAGTTTTCAAAAACTGGATTGGAAAATGGGTAAATATTCTAGATTGGGGAGAAGTTGGCTGATTTATGTGCAAGGAAAAGGGAGTGACCCTTTGTCGTGAATCTGAAATAAACACATGAAATAAGATTGCTGAATTACAAGAAGAATATAGTACCTTATTTACTTACCATAAAGTCAAACTAGATTAGCCATTAGAGCTTTTTTTCCTCCCTTACTGTCTAAATGTTATAGTGTTGATTTTTGGTTCTTGTAGGAGATTTAATGAATTTCAATGCCTGAAATAGGGCTTACTTTCAACAAGCAACCTATACATTTATTGTACCTATTAACATTATGGAATTACTGAGCTTATGGCCATCTGTTAATATTCTCTACCTATAGCATTGCATGAGGCCAGAAGCAGATGATGGTTTCATTCTGTGTTCACTCCCTCTGTCATCTCCTTTGTCCATTATTGCTCCTGGGGATATTACTTGTGAAGTGTGGTGACTAACTTGCTCCCCATTGCATAGATCACAACCATACTGACAGGGAGAAAATACTCATTTTCACCCAGACCTATTGTGGTTGGTGAAATGAGCCTTTTGCCTGTAACTCATAAAACTCTGTCAATTTGGTCATTCATTCTACCTTCGTTAATTAGAGTTGACAAAATGTAGATGCTAGGTTGAAGTCAAATTTAAGTATGTCACAATACAATTAAAACTTTATATCCACAGAAGTTAACATTTAGCATTTTATTTTATTTAAGTGTATAAAGTTCCCTTTAATACAGAATTGCATTTATAAACTTTGAAGATTAGATCTTAGACATATATGGAGACCATTATTCTTCTTACCTTATTCCCAGCATTTAAAATCATATCCATGAGGAGTTCTTCACTGATTTTGCCTCCCAAAGTACAAATTCCAAAATGAAAATAACCTTGAATAAATTCACTTCTTCCTTGCTCTTCTTTCTTCCATTACACTAATCCAATAACCTATGATTGATGTTAGGAACATTCTGCAACCCCTCAAAGGATAAATTGGTTAATTTTCATTCCTCTCATTCCAGTTTTCTGCCAACGAATGCAAATATCTTCTAGTGAAAGAACTTTTTGGTTAATGGCAGTTAGCATTGTGAGAAATGATAGAGCTACTAATGAAAATAAACATTCCCCTTGTTGTCTGCTCCAATTCAATGTGCAGTCTAGTATGGAAAATGCACACTAACCAGATAACCTATGTTAGATAAATAACCATTTCTTATCTTTCTGATCATGTATCCTATGTCCAGCCCATGGTATAAGTAACTAATATTCTGATGTTTCCTTTAGTTAAAAAAACAGGTAATTAGCAACTGAAGAGATATGTTCTAAGAACTCCATGGCTCTAAAAACACACACAACTCAAAAATGAAGAAAACACTTATCAATGATTTATCTCTTATTAAAGCACAAATAATATTGTGACTTAAGAATCCCAGAAGATCTCTCTATAAGAAAGTATAAAAATTAATATTGTTTCCTTCTCATTATGTTCTTTATTCTAATGTTTTCATGTAGCTATAGGAAACAATATTAAAAATATATTCATATAGCTTAAGTGACAAGGGACAAAGGTATTCCTGTGTCATACTCTAAGCAAATGTAATTAAAACATTAGAAACATGATAGAAACAATATTCATAAAAGTGGCAAGAATCCATTTTCATTTTCTTAGAATTTGAAGTCTTTGAAATAATAACTCCTTCATACTTTAATCCATTTAATTGCAATGTTATGGTTACTTTCTAATATTTACATTGTTTCTGAAGGCTATAAGTAGGATGTGTATCATGCAAATTAATGAAAGTAAATTACATGATCAGCACCTAGCTATTTGAATTGGGATTTAGCATTTATCAAACAGTAACTCAGATTTCTCTAGAAGATATTAAAAGCAGTAACAAAAGCCTGCTTCTAAGTACAAACTTAGCATGTACTTTATTTTACAAGAAGATGCTCCGGAATATCTTCGTATTCCTCCTTGCTGCTTCAAAAGTATTATGTATCAGTAGCTTGACTAATTGGCCTGGAATTCCTGAAGTCTTCCTGGGCTGCTGGTCAGAATTCAAACTGTCTTATGTCCTTGTCACAGCACTCATTTCATAACTGAATTATGGAAAGCACAAACTTGCAGGCCATATTCCAAACCTGGTTTAATTAAAAATGTTTGCGGAGTTACTGGTTATTTTCATTTGTGGTTTAACTCATTTAATATTTGAGTGCTCAACCCTTTTTTTCCAGGTGACAGAAATTAATTTCAGGCGTTGAGCAACTTTCTCAAGATCACAACTTGCCAGCAGAAAATCTGATCTATGAATACCGTTTTTTTCTACTGTGAAACTTAGGATTCTTTCTATTTTGGTTTGAAGAATGTCATTCTGTGTAGAAATCAATTGCTCTAATGTGTGGTGGAAACACAATGTTTAACTTCAATGATACTGAAGAATTAACCAGAAGAATTCAAGAGTACAAAATGTTACTGGGACTTAACTAGGGTTGAGAAATAGAATCAGGAGCTCAAGTGATTGTTTCTCTTTTGTTTCAAGATGTCTTTTCTCTGCTTCTAACTGTAGCTTCATAACTTGCTGTCTTAGATTTCTCTGCTCCTCATAAATATGACTATTTTAGCGAGTGTGTGTGTGTGTGTGTGTGTGTGCATATGTATGTGAGTGTGGTGCTTAGTAGAGCAGGATGGGAAAGAAAGGTTAGGAGACAGAAAGAATGACGTTACAGTGTCACAGAAGGCCCACTGTGGCCCACAGAGAGAGCTTTAGAAAGACATACTCTAAGACAGGTTCATTGAACCTTCTGAGAGAAGGGGGGAAGAATGGAGAAGGGGAGGTAGAGTTATGGTCAGCATTATTTCTGCAAAATCTTGCTTGTTCTTCATGGTGAAAATCTGATGATTAAATCTCTAGTTTTCCCATTTTATGAATCTTATTTATTGAACTTACATCATTACATATATATATATATAAATAGGTATATGATATACAAACATATATGAATATCTACCTCTGCCAACCATTTTATTTTAAATATGCACATATATTTCTATGCATATAAGCATTTTCTTCCTGTTAGTCAACTATAAGTTATCTTCACCAAAGATAATTTGGTACTGTTTACAATACAAAGGGGGAAATCTTTCTCATTCTTATTTGTGCATATATGTATCATTTGAGTCTTCTGGCAGGAGATCATGCCTAACTGCAAACTATGGTGGCTAAGTACTCTGACATTGCACAGTGCCCTAAGTAAACTTACTCTTCAGCCAAAAGGGTGAGAGAATGTCCTTCCAGAAAACCATCCCACAAAGCAAGGGTTAGGAACAAGAGAACTTTCACTCAGTTACTGTTATTCATTTCAAAGTCATAGTAAATCGAAGCTCTAAACAGTTTTAAGTTCCAGAAGTATTGTCACTCTCAGCAAAGGGCTCAAAATACAAAAATCAAAATGATAATTACCTTCTCTTTATATATTAAAAGAAAGACAGGCACTGCAGAAATCATCCCATATAAAGGTAATGTTGAGTACACTGGATTATACTTATGTCCTGGTTTTGAAAGAAGTATTTAAAGTAAGTACTTAATTTTCACTTCTTCTTGTCCATCACTCTGTGACCCCATGCTTAAAAGTTCAATCTAATGCCAACATGTCTCATGTGTCAACCACAGAAATATCAAGTGCTCTCATGTTGCTTGTGTTCTAGGAGACTTCAGGAAGTAACAATCAACAAGTAGAATTTGGAGGAAAATGGTACCAAGAACAATGCAGTCTAGTCTGGTTTCACCAAGAAGAGAAAGAAAATTTTGTTTTCCACCTAGCAAGTGCCTCCTATTAGCACTATGATTTGGGGAATGTCTCTGCTTGATTCACTTTCCTCACAGAGATATTAGGTATGCAGACATGTAAAGCTTCCCTAGCTCTGTTGTTAGAAAGAGAGGAGAGAGAAAATAGTTGTGTTCCTTAGGAGCAACTTCTAAAAAGAGATATAACTCATTGTTGAAAAAGGGTAATGGATAATGGCTTTCTTATGCTACTCTTTTTTTTAGTATACATTTTCAGAAAAAGAGAGAGACAGAGAGAACAAACGAGAGAAACAGATGTTGTGAATGTTAACAATAAGCAAGTGCTTCTAGAAGTAGTTGAGATTTGATTACCTCCTTTATTCCCCCAAACTCAAGGCTTATTCATTTGTTTTTGAAGGTTACCTCACCATAAAAGATGATAGAAACATTAAGTGTAATGGGAAACAAAAATACGGTCATTATAAAACTTTCCAAGTGCTCTTGAGTAATTTTAGTTGACCTGCCCTGCTATTTTGTGAATTGTCCAGATATTTATTTTGTAATACATGACATATTAGATGTATTTATAGACAAATTTAATTATTTTTTACATAAATTAATGTTTTATGAATTTATAATTATTTTAGATTGTATACTAATCTCTTATATATTTATTCTTTTAGAACTTTGAGATTTGATTCTAATTTGAAATTTGCTAGTTTATCCTCACTGGGCAAAGGAAGTGACCTAGATAAGGATCAGATTTTAGAGAAAAGTTTAAATATGTTAATCCAGGAAGTAAATACAGCACACAACATAATCTATATTATAATCAAGCTACTATGGCATAGTTGTTTGACGATAGAAATACCAACAAATTAATTCAAGACATTCCTCGACTTGTTTCCTGCAGAACAGAAATTAGAGCAGTTTTTTTTACCTGTTGTTCAATCATTCAATTTTAGAGATTGCACATTTTTATTGGAAACGTTGGGTTTTAGGTATTCTTTTCAGTAAGGATTTTAAAATACTGAGAGACATGTGCCCTAATCTCCTCTGCATATTTATTGCTCACAGCTTTCTTAAATATACTGTACAGATGCTGTTTCCTCACTCCAACTGCACTACTCAACTTGATGGATATTGCTTCTTCCTCTACCATTTTGCACATGTCAACTCTTTCCAAGTTACCGATAACCTTCTTTTCATTAATGCCTACTTTTAAAAAATGGCTCTTTTTAGCATTACTTTGAAGCAGCAGTATATATCATGGAGTACTCTTTCAATGACTCTTTTTTGACTTGTCTAGATCACCTTATCTATTTTCCTTCTCAGCTTCTGAGCAATTTACGATGAATAGTGTCTTAGACTCCTTTATAGATGCCTGTTCTTCATGTTAGCCTAACTCATGTTATCTATCTATCTATCTATCTATCTATCTATCTATCTATCTATAATCCAGCTATCTATCTCTATCATTTATCTATTCATTTATGTTATTTTAGTGTAGAGTATGGAATCTAGAGCCTCATGCAGGGTAGGTAAGCACTGTACTACTGGATTTTACTGCAGGACTTGTTTCTCATCTGTTTCAACTACACTTTGTTGTCTGCTCCTCAGTTTATTTGAACTGGTGATATCAACACTCTTGAGTCTCCATTCAACCTATGAGCTGATTCTTCAAGCTTTCACCTCTTTGTCACAAACATCCTCTGAGATTGGGGTATACATTGAGCATTTTTATTTAGTTTTGTACTGAAGTCCCGAGACATCTGAAATTCAGCAGGTTCAAAGTAGAAACTGTCATTTTGTTCCTTATACAACTTAAACTGTTGCTTCCCTAGTATCCTCTACCTTAGGGAATGCACCTCCACCAGATAGGTGTTTCCTCACTGACTTCTTCACACAATTAAGAGATCCTAACAATAGTCAGGGAAGGAGATAATAGAAGTCTATGAAGTTGAAGTATCCTCTAATGTCTTATAAAGACAGCATGGGTGTATAAAAGTGGAGCGAATCAAGAGTTGTGTCAATATCTTGCAATTTTATTGAAAATAGGATCTCTTAATTGGTATATCCCAGTGTAATTACCTAGTTCCTGTCTATTCTTGTCCACTCAAATCGGGCCTTTTGTATACACAATAGATCATGGCATTTTCTTCTTGTACTCCTCTTGAGATAAAGTCATATTATTTACATAGCTCTCATCATCCCCCTTCTAATTCAAGTCTTGTCTTAGTGATATTCTTTCAATCCCTCTTTCATAATATTATATACATTAGAGTGTATATAATATTATGTAGTAAACACTACATACACATACATAGACATACAGCTTTTTTTTTTTTTTACAGAGGCATTTCCTTGAACTTAGCAAGGTTTGGAAAACACACTGAAACTTGTATATCCACTGTAATAATTATAATAATAAATTATGATGTTTGTTTTGTTTTCTTTAGTGTTTCTGGGATGGAAGGAAAAGGAACTGCTTTCGGAGTCAGAAATTATATTTGCTTTGTTTGTAACTGTACATACTAGGCTTTATTATAAGCCTGCCACATTTTTGGGTCCATATTTGCTGGGTAAATAAATGCAGATAAAGAATAAAACTTAATATGTTAGGTTGTCCTAATAATAAGCTACAGAACCAATTGCAATATAACAACAAAGCCTACAATTTCACCACAAATTGAATAAATGATATATCAATGATATTGGAGAGTACCAGCTCGAGCCTTTGATCAGTTAAGTCCATGGTCTCTCATTTATGGCTATAAATACATACTGGGTTGTTAATAAGTATATGTGAATTAATATTTTGAAGGACTGTTATTTGACTAAGGGAAAGAATTAGGCTCAAAAAGTACTATGTATTTTACTTGTGACACCACTGAATGAAGATACAAAATTATGGAAGCTTGTAGTAGTAGATACATTGAACACTGATTAGTTTTTGAGACAAATTTTCCTTATTTTAATTTATTTGAACCTAACAGACTGCTTTAATTCACTTGTCTTTCCCAGAAGTTACTTAGTTGTATCTGAAAACATTTATTTACATATAAACAACACATGATCTATGTTTAATTTAAAAGAATTAGTATTTCATCCAAAGCTATTAATAATGAAAATATTATACTTTCAATTAATGCATATTACACACATCAGTGGGCACTTATAGAGGCAATAACAATAAAAATATCAAAGATATAAATATATTCTCTGCCTCAAGAATGGTTCCATTTTGTGAAACATTGAAAATTAATTTATTGAACATGTAATGGTACTCTATATGTAAATATCTTAATATGCAAATATATGTCATTAACGTTTCCTATCCATTTTTGCATTAAAATGAAAGCCATTCAATTTGGATTTGATGAATGTTTTTGCAAAACATTTTTACTGCCAGAAGGTGGGTCAGTAATTATTTTAGACATTTAGCTTCAATTCAACCACCTTTGTCTCCAGTTTAGAAATATTTTATATATATATATTTATAAAGTGTATGTAGGAATATATATATGTATATATATAATTTACTCTATATTATGTAAACACACTCACATAAACACATGGTAACTGCTTACAGATGATGATGAGGAAGATGAATGTGTAAATGAGCAGCAGCAATATGACAACTGTAGAATGTTATTGGAGACCATGTATAATGAGTACAGAAAAGTATTTCTAGAGTTTGCTGGTCTTTATAGAAGATTGAACTTTTGATTGATCACAGATTTTGATAAGGGAGGAAAGCTTGTTAAAGGCAAAGTGCTAGATGAGTACCATTGCAGAACAAAGAGTAAGAAAAGAGAAGGAAAAATCACAGATTAGGCTGAGTAATGATGATCAGGAATCACAGATTCAGAGCTTTGTAGATTCGAATCAATTGTTGCTGTTACTTTTGAGTGAAATGGAATCCATTGAATAATTTTGTTCAGATGATAATGTGGTTGTGAATTTTCTGTATGACTGAATCTTTGTAACATTATTTCACTTAACTGTAATAAACACTCTTAAACACACTGTTATCACACTCATTTTGTATATAAGACAGGTGCAGAAGGATAAAAAACAAGTTTGAGTTCTACAATATACCAACTTTATCTTTAAGCAACTTGACAGTAGTGGTTGTTTTCTGTATACCTGTCTTTATACTGTCTTCATATTTTTGTTTTTCTGGTGGTTGACAGGAGATAAGGGTCTCACAGATTTTCCTGCTTGGGCTGACTTTGAACCATGAACCTCAGATCTCAGCCTCCTGAATAGGTAGGATTAGAAGGCATGAATGAACAGTCATCAGCTGTCTTTTTTTTTTTTTTGCCAGTCCTGGGGCTTGAACTCAGGGCCTGAGCAGAGTCCCTGGCTTCTTTTTGCTTAAGGCTAGCACTCTACCACTTGAGCCACACAGCTCTTATTTCAGCTTTTTCTATATATGTGGTGCTGAGTAATAGAACCTAGGACTTCATGTATACAAGGTGAGCACTTTATCACTAGGCCATATTCCCAGCCCTCAGCTGTCTTATTTTGATCGCTTATGAAATAGACTAGTGAAGAAGAGAAGAAAGAGGAGAATGGAGTGAGAGAGAGAGTCCTAGGCAGGAAAAAAAGTAGTCTGACAAAGAAGTGGGGGTAGATTGATTGGCTGCCAGTGACAATAAGAAATGCAGGAACCTATGATTTTCAGATTTTGGATCAGCAATTGTTTAAAGAGTGTCTACTTTACATCAAGTTATTCTGCAAGTGACTGGCAGAGGTAGAGTGGAATTTAACAGGTAAGGAAAGATGCATTCTATTTCTACCTTGTGCTGATGGAGCTGTTCCTGGGCTTCTAATGGAAGTGTTGAGGTACAACACAAATACTGAAGAAGAAGAGGAGTCTGGTATAGTATTAAGAGAAACACTTAGAATTAAAGCAAAACCTCCTAATCCTGACCCTAAGGTCCTCTATCCTAGGCTGCTTTTTTTTTCAAATTTTTATTAAAAAACTGATGTACAGAGAGGTTACAGTTTCATACGTTAGGCATTGGATACATCTAGGCTGCTTTTTACAACCACATTTTTCTCCTAATTTTATTCAGCTTCTCTTCTGTTCTTTCTGTCCTTCAAGCAGACTAAGGTTGCTACTACTCTTGTATCCTTGCATTTGCTTTGCATTTTCTTCAAGAATATTCTGATCTTTATATATCATCTTAGCATAAATAATGCCTCTTCTGAGGTGTCAGTTTACTACTACTTACCTCCTTTGGGAAGACTTCCTGGCCTAGTAAATGAAAATTACCTAGTAATCTAATCTTAACATGATTTTTGTTCGTATAAGCACATAAAACTATCTGAGGTAATCTTTGTTTATTTAATGAGGTATGTGTCTTAGCTTTTAGAAGCCACTGTGTTCAAGGTCTTCATAGCAATGAAAATAAAATAGATGTGCAATAAATATTTACTGCTGGTGCCAGTGGCTCATGTCTGTAGTCGAAGCTACTCAGGAGGCTCAGATCTGAGGATCATGGTTCAAAGTCAGCCCAGGCAGGAAAGTCTGTGAGACTCTTAACTCCAATTAACCACCAGAAAGCCAGAAGTGGAACTGTGGCTCAAGTGGTAGAGTGTTAGTCTTGAGCTGAAGAGCTTAGAGACAGTGCTCGGACACAGGGTTCAAGCTCCAGGACCATCAAAATAATAAAATAAAATAAATATTTTGTAAATGAGCAAGTGAAGGGAGATGCATGCATTTAGCTCATAAGCTCTTAGATAGGATTTGAAGGCATGGTACAAAGTGAATTGAATTAGAAAAGTATAAAATGATATTAACAGTGTTCAAGGAAAACATCTTTATGTATTATTAATTTTTCTGCACTATCTTCCATGGAATTAGAAGGTCTTCCTTCTGACTGAAAATTACAGATTAAATAATTCTGTGCATACTCACATTCACTTAAATTGAATTCTTTATTTGTTCAAATTTTCTAGTTAGTTATGATTAAATAAAATATGTGTTGTTCACATTATGCAAACTTTTTCAAAAGTGTATGGCCATATAGGAGTATACTCATACTTACTGGAATAGTTGGCTGAAAGAGATTGTAGGCTATTCCAGATTTGTATAGTTAATATGGTGATGTGAGAGGGACTATATTGCTATAAATACTTTTATTTTTCTGCTGAACAGCTTGATGTCCCTCAGTTTTATTTAACTTTGGAAAAGAAGAAGAGTAAAATAGATGACTGGAAGGTATTTTGTGGTTTCTCTCTGTATTACCTTAAAATATATGCATATATATAATACATTAATTATATAAATCCTATTGCAAATATTGTGGAAATTTAAATAACTGACCACAAGGGGGAGAACTCTAATCCTACATTAAATCATAGAATATGAAATGATGTGCAAGCATTTTGTGATTTAATGTTGATAACAGGCTGTCTCATTTCCACTTTCATGGGCAAGCTGGAAGTTTCTACCTAATTGAAATGTGTTTTTTGTTACTAATGTCCTAATAAAGTATTGAGCACCAAATTCTATTAGGAATAAATGATAATACTCCATGAAAATGTCCAGTGTTTCTACTATTAGAACTAAGAAAGAATTTTAAATGTCATCTTGGAGATTTTCCTTTTAAATACTAGATGTTATTCTTCGTAGAATCTATCACCTTCCTGAAACACATCAATAACTGAAATTACCATAGATAATCAACAGGGAAGTCTACTGAAAAGTAGCCACATAAAACCAAAATGACTACCATAGCAATAGACAAATTGTATGTTCAGTGTTCATGAATGTTTTATAAGCATGTTATATACCCATTATAATGTAAAAATTGAAGAATGCGGGCATACCATGTTAAACATTTTTTCCTATTTGTATTAAGTTCTGAACTATGATTTTATTCAAAGGAAATTCCATCTTTCATTGAGTTGAAAGTTGCCATATGAATTCTATGATTTGATAATGATATGCCTGGACTTCATCCAGCTGAATTATATGTACAATATATGTAATATGTGATTCTGCATTTTATCAAATGTTCTGTGTATCTAGAACACACAGCTAAGCAAATCTTCATTAAAGGTTATATAAGTAAGCTGTAGAAACATCTAAATAAAGCATTTGCTCTTGAATGCAATGTGTGCTTTGCCATAGAGACAGGGTCATGTTTGTCTGTTTTGCCAGTTCTGTAACTTGAACTCAGGGCCTGGGCACTGTGCCTGAGCTTCTTTTGCTCAAGGTTAGCACTCTAGCACTTGAGTCACAGTGTAATTTCCAGCTTTTTTAATTTATGCAGTACTGAGGATTTGAATCCAGGGCTTCATGTATGCTATGCATGCACTCTACCACTAAGCTACATTCACATTCCCAGACCATTTGTTAGTTTTTTTAAAATATGTTCAGTGACAATAAATCTTCTTAGGGTGAAGGTGATATTTCAAAACAGATATTGCTACAAGTGAAGATTAAATGGAAAAATTACTAACTTAGCATATATATTACATTGTCTTATGATAAATTTTAGATGAAAGTAGAGGACAGGATTAGAGGCATATGTCTGTAATCCTAGTCATAAAGAAGCAGAGTTAGGATGTAAACAAAAAAAAGGAAAAGCAGAAGGTCTGGGTCATTTGTCAAGCAAAAGAAAGTTTGCCTATTAAGCATGAGGACCTGAGTTCAATTCCCCCTACTGAGTAAATAAAAGTGTTTATATCAGTAACTTTAGCTGCCATAAGAATCATTAAATTTTGTTATCAATAGTATTATCTTTAGGACAAATATAAAGCTCCATAAAGTGATTACTGCAAAAGATAGATTTTGTTTGAATAATGTACACAATATAATGACAAGTAAAATACATTTATAGTCCTTTATATTAATTTTGAAGTCATTTTCATGGTAGATACTTCAAGAATTGTGTAGACCCAAATGATAGTATGCTAATTAAACTGGTAAAGTTATCATTTAGATCTTCTTCCAAAAAGGATTATTTATGATTTCCTGCCAATATCTTCATCAAGAAAGCATAATGGATTAATGAAAGTTCTGTGTTAGGCAATGTGGGATAGATTCCCATCTTACTGTTGCTTGTGTATCCAGTGACAAATGCAGTGATTGGCCCACTAGTAAATTCTTGTAGATGTGCAATCCAACACTCGTACTTAATGAACAGAAATGATGAAAGTAGTTTGCATACATATTATTGTTCCAGAAAAATGTATAATCATCTACCCCGAATAGTGGCTTATATCAATAATAACCATAAACCCATCTTTTGAGCAGGAATCAGTGAGAATAGCTCATTTTTACTCAAGATAATGTTAACTGGGATGGCTTGAAATCTAAGACTGACTGTAAGTCCAAAGTCTAAATTCATTTAAAATTATACTCATGTGTTTAGTGGATGATGTTGGTGGATGGCTATGATCTTGTTGCTTAGAAACTGTGTAGACCACCTGGCACTTGGGTTTTGAGAGCTATTATTCAAGTGAACTCAACCTCAGAGATCACATGCCATAACCCCTGTGGTACTTGATTGGTTAAGGCAGTCACTGAATTCTGTGTGATTTTAAGAGGAGGGATTTAAGAAGCATACAAGATTTAAGAGGAATGTGAAGGTGATACTTCAACATGTACGACTAAGTATTTTTTGCATGACTGCTTTGGAAAATATATCATTATTTCTTATATAGTAATATAAATTTTATCCATTATACTATACTCCTATTTCCTAAGTAATTTTGAAAAGACTATTTACAAACAGAAGCCACCCTGTTATAGAGATATTCTGTCTAATACAAATAAACATTTTTCATTTCCTATACAATTTCTTTCTGGGGGGCAAAAATAACCTAATTTACCTTACATAGAATCATTAGAAACGAGATTTTTTTAATATGGCAAGGAATATGTCTTCTGTGCATCCTGCCATACACTAGAGCCAGGAAAATGTTCATACGTAAGTAATCAGTAAATAATCTTACATACATAAAGGAATACAATGACCATCTGATTGTGGATCTTTTGTTTCAAAAGCTATTTTCTTATTTAGCTTTGTAATGGTTTCAATATTATTGATTATATGGGCCACAATATGTAATCTCTAGAGCCAGTTTTAGTTTTCTGACTGCAAGAATTGTACACTAATTACTTCCTCGAGTATGTAATTCAAGCTCTTTCTACTTACATCTACTGTAGCAATCATATTACATAAAGTCATTATTGCTTTGACATATGCTAGCTTCTAAACGTAGGTTGCAAGCAACTCAAGGATTAGAACATTCTCTTAAGAGTTGTACCCCACAACATTGTACTTCTGCTGTGTAATACAATACGCTCATCAAATGCTGAGAAAATGATCAAGGATTAGAATTGTGGGCTGGGGATATAGCCTAGTGGCAAGAGTGCCTGCCTCGGATACACGAGGCCCTAGGTTCGATTCCCCAGCGCCACATATACAGAAAACGGCCAGAAGCGGCGCTGTGGCTCAAGTGGCAGAGTGCTAGCCTTGAGCGGGAAGAAGCCAGGTACAGTGCTCAGGCCCTGAGTCCAAGGCCCAGGACTGGCCAAAAAAAAAAAAAAAAAGAATTAGAATTGTGTTGGTCCCTTTTCTTTAAAATTTAAATCATTCCGGAAAAAAAAATGATGGAAGTTACTGGAAATTTATTAAACTCATTCATCTTAACATGTTGAAATTAATATCAGATAAACACATTTTTATGTGTCATACATGGTGTAAATTGACATATTACCTGTGTATATTGCAGTGTTTTTTACCAAAAAGAAAAAAAAAACATAGAAAAGAGTAACCTTTTCCTTTCATTTAAGTAGCACACATTTTGCAAGAGATCTGATGCCATCATCTCCATCAATCTTAGAAACGAGAAGGAGCAGGCCATACCACCTCAGAATCAAATGTGATATGGATGGGTTTACTATACATGTTCAGGAATGTTGCTGGATCCATTAGTTCTTCTGCTCGGCACAAATACTTTACGATTTGTTCTGGGGGAAGTAGGTCAGGAGCAACTATGTGTAAGGTATCACCTGGTCCTTTGGAACCCACTTTAACCGTCTTGAAGAGGAAGACCCCAAGTTTATGAGTCAGCGTGAGATAGTCAGTAAGAACCTCATTTAGGGACAGTGACTGAGTCACGTCATCGAGATAGATCACCGGCACTTTTATGATGGAAACATGCCAGTGCAGGAAAATCCTTGTTGGGACATCATGAGACACCGTAACAATTTTTACATTTTGGAACAGGAACTCTTCATCATCCTTCTCATGGGTTACATAATCTGAGAGAATCTGTAAAAGTGTACCATTAGAGCTCTCCAGGATATGCAGAATGGAAGTCGGGTAAATGAGCAACAATCCTGTTACTCCTTCTCCTAAGTGGTTTTTTAAAATTGTCTGGAATAGTTGTTCGTAATATTCACCAATTGCTTTTTTCTCCACGTTTTCTTGTATGCTGGCGACTAGAAACATCCTATCAAGGAGGAATTTCTTCAGCTGTAGTCTTTGTTTCTCTTCCTGAAGGTTCAAATAATTGTTTCGGGGAACTTGTGGTGATAGATGGTCCACAGGATGACCCTTTTTGCTGCCCTTCCGCGTGTGGGCCATGGAAGATGTGATGAGGTGTACTTATTCATCCAGATGACTTCAATTATTAGAGCATCACTATATTTACATTATCAGGACATCTTGTAGGTGCTGACATTTTTCTAATGATTTCTTCTGTTCTTCCCCCAAAAGAGAGCAAGTATTGCTTTATCAAATCTTACTGAATAGCAAACTTCCTTCACAGTGTCTGTCCATAAAAAATGGACAAATAAATGTTAAAAAGAAAACTCAAGTTATATCATTTTTCTATTTTCAATTAACTTTTATATGCTAGCAAATGAAAATAAACTTCCCAACATAATATAAAATAAATCTGAGGTATTCTAAGTCTTGATTAGCTGATTCAGCTTATACTTGGGACACAAGAATTAAGTAGTGTTACTTGAATAATATCAGGGCACTGCACTGTTTAGATAGAAAACATGTTGTGTTTTTTCCCCCTATATATGAACCTCCTCTTTTTAGAATTTGATTAAGGTTTAAGTAAAAGCATTATTCTAATTTGACTTCATCTTTCATATATCCCACCCAACTCCTTCTCCCTCTTCCACCCCAGCTAACCTAATAATTTGCCATTTCTTCAAGGGCACTGTGGTTTACCTGTCCTTAAAATCCAATGCTTGTCCTCCATCTTGCTTCCAACTGTCATCTCTCAGTCACTATGGAGGTTCCCTTACAAGTCCTCCACTCCAAAGTTCCTTAAAGGGCCAGAATGTCAGTAGCATTAAAGGGCCAGAGTACAGTAGCAACTCACATTTTTTACTTTAATGAGCAGCCCAAGAAACACCTCAACACCACTGTGGAATGACTGTTTCTTTTCTTAGTGGCACTTTGTTAACCAAGTATATTTATTGATCACCTGAATGGTTGAACTGAGCATCTTCATCTCCTTTCTCAATTAGAAAAGAGAAAATTATGACAGCAGAAACACCTTCTTAGTTATAATAATATACTAATCAAAGACTACTAGAACACATTTGAATTGGTTTAATGGTGAACAATTAAAAGAAACTTCTACAATAGTAGTTAGATTCATTTATTATAGGCATGATGGCTCATATTGGTAGAAACCCAGCTAAAAATGGAGGCCTTTTTATGTTGGAGGACTGTAGTCTGAGGGCAGAATTAGGCAAAAGATTCTGAAAAATAAATAAAGCAACAAGGGCTGGAAGTGTAGTTTAAGCAGTACAACACCTGCATAGGTAGCACAAAACACTGACTTAAAACTCCAGTAGGGCCAAAATGATATGAATTTAAGTTAATGTTAGAATAGAAGTAATATTTTCAACTTTTAATTTACATTCACGTGAACTCAACTATAATTTTAAAGCAAAGTTAGAAAGCATTTAATTTAAAAAGTAAGCTTTATAGCAGTGTTTTCTATGGATATTTGCATTCATCAAACTAATGATCTGTTTTTCAAAATGTGCACTGGCAAATTAGCTCAGAAAATAAAGACTGAAAGGTGATCTAATAATTATTTAATTGTGTGATACATAATATCTGACCATACCTTCATACCAAGACTCATGTGATCTCTCTTTAAAACTACACCATCTGTCTTCAGGTATTCACCTTGTTAATGTCTAATCTTGAGAGAGATCTCAGCCTCAATCTTGTCATAGCTTTGCAGGGCATACTGATGGTACCCACAGTCTTCACAATGGTCTCTTGTCTCCTTCCCCAATTTCTGGTGATAATGGATTCCCTGATCTTTCCAAATCTGTATTTGTAGCTTAGCTCAGTTTCCTTCCATATCCAATTTGTGCAATGCTGACAAGAGAATATGGAACCAGGTAACAAAGCTTTAATTTCCTAACACTGACATGATCCAAGTCACTAGGAGCACATAGAGAGCATTGATACCAGGAGTCATTTTTAATGCATTAAGTAAAACTACATAAGTGCCATTTGTTTATGCAGATGTACATACATCCATATATAGATATTTATTATATGTATACGAAATTTATAGATTTTATGAAACCATTCTTCATCTTTAACACTATTTTCTTTGAAATTTAACCAAGAATTATCCTTCAAGTTATGATTAACTAAAGACTGTACTGCCCTGCCTCAAATTTATGTTAACTTCTTAAATATTCTTTTCTGATTATAACTAAGAGAGCAGATAAGGTACAGTTGTGTCCTGAATAAAATTTAAACTCAGTTATCAGTTAACACTATCTTCCTGGGTTCTCTACCTCTTGGGATAATAAAAAATGATGTGTCACAAGGGCTGTCTTCTCCTCTTTTCTCTTGGTTTTCACTTCAAATGTTCTGGATAACTTCTGCTTCTAAATTGCTTTTAAAATTTTTGCTTCTGTTGGCATTGCAACCTGATGCCTTTCCCCTTCTCTAAATCATTGTTTCACTCTTCGATCCAAGCTTTCATGCAGCATCTCGCTGGTCATCACGTGTGCTTTTCTAATATTTTTTTTCCTTTTACAAGAAAAAGTGCAGTAATGGTCTTTTCCCCAAGTGTGTTGTGTTTCTGGTTTCTCTTTGCTTTCATATCTTTTTTCATATCATATCTTTTTCTTCTAATATAAACTTAATCAGAGAATGGTACTTCATCACTATATATGAACAACATAAAATAGCAACATTTTTCAAAAAGTAAGAATCTCTAAAGAAAGCTGTATTGGCTTTAGTTTGAAAAACTTTGAGTTAAAAATTCCCTGAGTCGGGCTGGGAATATGGCCTAGTGGCAAGAGAGCTTGCCTCGTATGCATGAAGCCCTGGGTTCGATTCTCCAGCAACACGTATCTAGAAAACGTCCAGAAGTGGCGCTGTGGCTCAAGTGGCAGAGTGCTAGCCTTGAGCAAAAGGAAGCCAAGGAGAGTGCTCAGGCCCTGAGTCCAAGCTCCAGGACTGGCAAAAAAAAATTTAAAAAAAAATCCCTGACTCAAATTATATTTCCTCTCAGAACAACTATCATCAAGAAAGAAAACAATGGGACTGGAGGCATGGCTCATGTTGTAGAATGCCAGGTGAGTGAGCATGCAAACACAGGGAGTTTAAACCCCTGTTCTGCCCCCCCAAAAAAGAAGAAACAAAGAAGCTAATAACAATTTAAAAAGGAAATGTTAACACAGATATTGATTGTGGGAAAGCAACCTAAATATATTGTTGGTGGGAATGTAAATTAATAGAATAAATATGGGAATTGATATAAAAGTTTACGTAAAAGTGTACAACTTGAACCAACATAGGACCCTGACATACCATACTTGGGAATATTCCAAAGGAATGTAAGTCAGTGTGCAACAGAGGTAACCACATGATCAAGTGTGCTGTATGCATACAATGGGGTATTGTTCAGCTAGAAATAATGGAATTATGTTATTTACAGTAAATGGGTGCACCTGGAGATGGTCATGTTAAGTGAAAGAAGCCAGATTGAAACAGAAAAATGCTGCATGCTTTCTCTCATAGGTTAATTCATAAACAGAAAATAGCATAGACAGACAGATAAAAGTGAACTCAAATATAAGACTATAAAGGGAGGCAGAGTTGAAAACATGGGGATAAGGGATGGTGTGATATACATTATAAATCAAACTACATTATATAATGTAGTGAATTATAGTGTAGTACATTGTAAGGATGTACATTATATATCAAACTACATTATAAGCATACATGAAAATATAATAAAACCTATTTATACATTTTTTAAATTTGTACGTTTATACAATAGAACACAGAGTTGCATCTTTGAAGGATGAGGTTGAATGTATTTGTTATGGGGCTTAGTGTCATTCTTTTGTGTTTGTGGGTGAAATGTCTGCAATATTTTACCCACTTACAAAATCAAATGATTAGCCTGTAATCCTAGTTACCCAGGAGTCATATCTAAAGATCGTGATTCAATGTCACCCTGGGCAGGAAAGGACATGACACTCTTATTTCCAATTAACCACCAGAAAACTGGTAGTGGCTAGCCTTCAGCAAAAGAAGTTCAGAGACAGTGCCCAGGCTCTACATTCAATCCCCACCAGGACTGAGAAAAGAAAGGAACAAAGGGAGGGAAAGAGCAAAAGAGGGAGAAAGGAAGGGAAAGAGGGAGGGAGGGAGAGAGAGAGAGACGGAGAGAGAGACAGAGGGAAAGACAGAAAGACAGAAAGAAAGAAAGAAAGAAAGAAAGAAAGAAAGAAAGAAAGAAAGAAAGAAAGAAAGAAAGAAAGAAAGAAAGAGAGAGAGAGAGAAAGAAAGAAAGAGAAAGAGAGAGAGAGAGAGAAAGAGAGTAAAATCAAATTTTTATCCTTGCACTGAGCCCAGGCAAGAAATTCCATGAGACTCTTATTTCTAAGAAATTACTCAGAAAAAGCCAGCAGTGACACTGTGGATCAAGTGGTAGAGCACTATAGCCTTGAGCAAAAGAAGCTCAGAGACAGTGCCCAGAGTTCAAGCTCCAGGAGAGGCAAAAAAGTCAAGTTATTTAAGTGCAATTTATATGTATGTGTGTATAAATATATTTGAATGTGAACTTTACATATTCCAGATATTAATCTTTTACCTTTTTTTAAAAATGCCTGAAAGTGACCATTTTTGTGGTTTGACTTAATATATTCATAAAAAGTAGATTTTACGACCCTAGAAAATATGCCATATGTGCCATAAGATATTTTTCTGTGCTGTAAAAACATATTTAATTGACTTGATTCCTTTAATTGTGGTTTTATTACTAATAACTATCAGAAAGGTTTAAAGGGTACTTAACTTGCTTTCTCACCTTTCATAAGTCATAATATGAAGTGTCATGACTAATAGTGTGACACGGTAGGAATAGAAACAGCATTAAGTTTGTACAGTTTCTGATTGATGGACAGACAGATGTAATTACAATTACACATCTTTGAGTGTCACAGTCATGTGTTTCATATGTTAAAGGTCAGTTTCTTATCCTTATATCATGGCTCAAATGGAACTCTTCTATCTATTGATCTGGATAAAGAGGCATTCATATTATTCTACACAGAGTGATCTTTTCAGAGAAGCTATTCAAGTTCAAGTTCAAACTACTTGTTAGTGAATAGGAACTTAACGATTCTAATACTTTTCAATCATCCTGCTTTTGCACCTTATTATTTCACAGCAACTTCCTTCATATTACTCCACAGCATGCACTTGTAACCCATGTCACCCAGGATATATAACTCTTGCCTGAAGACTTTATACAGTGGCTTTGTTCTCCAGAACTAAATGTTTCTGAATATGAATTCAATGTGCTTTTGTCTTTGTAAGACAGCACAGATAGGAAGGATTAAAATGATAAAATACTATTTAATGGCACACGCTAGATACTTTTATATGCACTAATTAAGCCTCCATCAATTTTATATTGTCCACAGATATTTGATCATAATTTATAAAGAATTACACTAATTAATGAAGTAGTCAAGTCATTTGCACACAACTTTAACTTACTATCACCATTTCACTCCGAGAAAAAGGGAGGTAAATTATTCCTTGCCCTTTACCTGACTGTTCACCTCTCATCTACGGCATGATCACGTCTCTGGAAAAGGAGGATATTGTATGGCTTGGATAAAGGAAATTTAAAAGGAAACTAACACATCATTCTTGTGATACAACAAAATCCATATGTAGGCTATTGCCTACACATTTATCTCAGATTCACATTACTGGAGTGTTAGGTAATATAACAGGCACCAAAACAGCACATGTGAAAGGAAAACACTGGTCCCTAATTTCAGGAGCTTAGAGTCCAGTAGGGGGATAAAATGTACATGAGCCTAAGAAATTTTTTTGGAATGAGGTAGGGAAAAACAGCAAATACCATGAAATGGTATCTAATACTTCAGGAATATTAGGTAGAAAGGTCAACTGGATTTTCCTGGGAAGCCTACATTTGAGAATGGACTTCTGAGAACCATGGCTAGGGAGTACCTTTGAGAATGTACCATGGATTTCTCTGGAGCTTTTTACATTGCTGAATTTGAATCTACCTGAAATACCATACTTCTGTTAACAACTTCAGTACAAACTAATTTGTGAGTCTGAGTTAACTAATATATTCTTAGAAAAAAGGCAGTTATAACAGCTCATTTTAGTAGGGATCACAATATTAATTTTCACTGCTCCTCCACATGTATCAACAACTGTTATATTTTAAAACTTTGTTATATTTTAAAACAATTTTATTTTTGATAATGAATTTCTTGCTAATCTATGCCATATGCCCAAACCCAATTCTTGGCATGAGCAATATATGTTATTATAAGCTTTTTTATTAAAGGTCATGGTTGCTTTTGAATAACAATGAAGTTTCATTTCTGTTTGAAAACAGTATCAGGGAAAGGTCTTTGTGTACTGGTAGTACACAAAGTACTTTCATAAACATCTCACTTGAAATAACTCAAGATTTTATGGATCTAGGAGGAAAGATACACTATTCAAGCATGTATGAAAAAATATTGATTCTATTGCCTCTTGGGTTCTACAAAATATTTTTCCATTTCTTACATGCAGTTTTTTGAATTGCT
This sequence comes from Perognathus longimembris pacificus, assembly GCF_023159225.1. Lineage (NCBI taxonomy): Eukaryota > Metazoa > Chordata > Mammalia > Rodentia > Heteromyidae > Perognathus > Perognathus longimembris. Next base: position 113,985,062 of record NC_063162.1, read on the forward strand.
TCATTTAATTTTAGTTTTAATGCCATAGATGAAAGAGAAAGATTTATGGATTTCTCTTTTTGCCCCTTTTATTAATCACATTATAAAGTATCAACAGTAATGCTCTGTCCATGTAGGAAGAGAAAGAATATGAAGTTTGGACAATTTTTGATTGATTGGCAGATACATTTAATTATTTGAATTTTCTACTATGACCTTATTATCGAGCCAGATGTCAACATTGGTGAAGTTTAGAAGTAATCTTTGTCTCATATTTTATATTTTTTTCTAAGTGATTTCTAAGAAAATTTTCTGTTAATATATTATATTAGTGTTAAGATGAACAGTGCCATTTCACTGGTTTGGTGAAAGGTCGCATGGTGTTACTTCATTCAAGACTCCTAATGGGTAGAAATAGGAAAATGATGAACTATAGTTAAGGCTGAAGTAGGAGGAATTTTAATTAGGATCATCTCAGAACTCTTGACTAAAAACAAATGTAGGTAGACAAAGACATGGAAGATAAAACAGTTATAATTACACAATCCAGAAATATCAGTCTATAATATTGCACATACTTTGGAGAGCAATGAATGTCTGTAAAGGATTTAGCCCAGAGTTGCTCTGAACTAAGGCAATGGTCAAGACTGAGAGAAGCAGATGAATTTGATCAACCATATGTGTGTGATGAGGTATGCCAGGATTTAGAGATGACTGCGGGTTTACACATCCATCACTAGGAGAACTAAGAGTTTCTTTTTAAATACAGATGGAGAATAGAGGAGAACAACCTGATTTGAGAGGAGGGAACATTTTTATATAAATTACATTGGAATTCCCCCAGAAATATCGAGGTATTAATGGAAAACTGAAAGTTAATGACCTTGAGAATTCTGTACCTGGGATGCAAATTTGATAGTCATCTACACTGATGGAAGGACTGGAAACATAGGAATCTGTATGGTCATGAGATCACTGAAGGATAGAAAGTCAGAAAGGGTAGCATATGGAATAATAATTTTAGAAACTGGGCAAATAAGAGGCAGCAAAAGAGGCTATAGTTGATGAGAGAGTTGAAGAAATGATGGATCATGAAGTTTGATGTGGAAGAAAGGTTTCAAATGGGTAATTACCATAAAATTCTACAGAAACAGGTCAGAAAGCTAAAGGAATGAAATTGTCTTTTAATATTGGTAATTTCAAGTTTCCTAAAATACTTTATGGATTAAAAAATGATTGAGGGGATGCTTTATTACAATAGTTAAATAAATCAATGCCGAGCAAGTAGTTGAGAAGTAGTTACTTCTGCACAACATGGAGCAATAAGAGGGAGGAAAGTATTCTGACAGTGAATTGTAGAGAAGAAAGATTACAGGACACATATGCTACATGATCCTAGGTTTTCCTCCATTAAAAGATAACATGATGTATTTTTTCCTGAATTGTTTTTATATCTATCTATGAAGGTAAAGTCTGAAAATGAAATAATGTACAAAAACACTTGTAAAAGAATTTAAAATAATAGCTTCAATTCAGAGATTTCAGAGACTGCAAATAACATGAAAGTCTGGATTATGTCAATTATTACTTTCTTCACTAGTGTTTTCTGTTTCCATAACAGATGCAAGAACTCTAAAGACATGACTTACTAACACTTCCATAAATGTTGAAACAGGTGATGTAAACATATCTTCATTTATAAAATTCAATGCACATTTAAAAAAATTCAGACTATTGAGGGAAGGGATAAGGATGGGAGGATGATTAAAGGGTTGACACTGATCATGATGCAGTGTATTCACATAATATCTTGTTGAATGAACTTCTTTTTATAATTACTTAAAAATGAGATAAGAAAAATATTTGAGTGACATTAAAGTTGTTTGAAATGTACAAAATGATTTTGACAGGAGTAATAAGTTCACAATTTTAATGCATGGTATTTTGCTTAAAAGTTCAAGCTTCAGCACTGGCAAGAAAAATAAAAAGCAAAAAGTAAAATAATATAAAGTGAAGAACATTAAACTAATCTGCATTTTTTTGCTAGGAAGATAATTTGATCACCTTTTCAATTAATGGAAAGATGTTACAAAGAGTCTTAGTAATGTCCCTGCCCTGAAATTAGTAACCTATACAACGTTGACATAAAACATTGTATGTGAAATAGTGAAATAGAGAAATTATATCTCTTACTTATTTTTCAGGATATAACATAGGTGCTTGAGTTGCAGTCATGGTGCCAGAGCTATTCAAAAATCAGTTACAAGAATATTATAATGCTTATTGGAGGTCCATTTTAAAATCACTAAATGGTTTTAGGCAGAGAAGCAATATATGCAGGTTTTATGTTTAATTACAGCTAGTGTACTAACTATATTCTGAATAGTTGGCAAAGATAACTTGTATTCTAGAATGTCAACTAAATATTTCATCCCTAATATGCAATGAGCATTTTAATTAGAAGTTAGAAAGTCAAAAGTATTTCTTTTGAAAGTATCAATCATGCTTTTTAAAATTGTGCAGAAAATGCAGAAATCCATAGAATCTATATATTGTTATTATATCTTATTGTTTGGTTTTGTTGTTTGTTTTGCCAGTCCTGGGGCTTGGACTCAGGGAATGAGCACTGTCCCTGGTTTCTTTTTGCTCAAGACTAGCACTCTACGTCTTGAGCCACAGTGCCACTTCTGACCTTTATATATTTTTTAATGTGGTGCTGAGGAATCGAACCCAGGGCTTCATGCATGCTAGGCAAGCACTCTACCTCTACCACATTCCCAGACCATCTTATTGTTTTTGAGATACAGGTTTGCTAGGTAATCCAGGTTAGCTTCAAACTTGCAGTCTGGCCTCAGCCTCCTAAGTTCTGTGTATCAAACACCGTGTTTGGCTGTCCTACCAGGGATTCATATTAATAGTTTGATTTCCCACACACCCCTCAGGAGACAATCCATGGCTGCTTCACAGACTCTTCACCTTCCTTTCCTCCTGACTTCATTTTTTACAAAACTGGTTGAAGTCTCCATGTCTTTCACAAAGAATCCTTTTCTTTCCATTCGTCTTCTGGATCCCAGGTTCAATTCCTCACTGTTTCCCTCTACCTTGGAAAAACAGAAAACCTTCCCTACTCTTCTCCTTGCTCCCAGGCTCTTCACCTCCAATCCAGCCTCAGGTTGGTTGGCTACTAATGGGTTTACAAAAAATTCTTTTTTTCTAGAAACACACTTCCAATCTAACTTTGCAGCTCACAACAAAGAAATGTGCTTAAACTAAAAAAAAAAAGTATCAATCAAATTCTGAACAATCATATCATTTGTATTTTATGTGACACGGGAACTATATTGTTAAAAACAACAGTAAACTCTAAGTAGTTCTATGGTTGTATCCTACTTAACTCATTATCCTTTCATTTGTTCAGCAAACATGTATAAGCCTACAAGTCTTCTAGAAGACACTGGATTCAGATCTCTTTTAAATTCTAAATCTAGATGGTTTCATAATGCTTCCAAAACTATCTCTACTAGTACTAGCAGTTAGTAGACAAGTAAGCATTGTATACTATGTATAATACATATATACCATATATTATATATAACATAATATATAATAGTATATATATATGATATATATAATAGAGATGGACTAGAGTGTACTAAGTGTGGTAACGGGTCAAAAGCACCATCTCAGCTGGGAGGGAAACATCTATCATGCATTGTCTTCTTTCAGTGGAGACAGCTGCTAGGGACACATGGATGCCTGTCTGATCCTTGCCTTATCTTTCACTCTAGAACTTTGTAGTGAAAACAGTCTTCTTTCAGTCACATAAAGCTGGTCTAATGGAAACCACTTAAATATGGACTCTCCTGGGAGAGTGCCCAGACAGAAATTTCTTGGGTTCCCTGTGCCTTTTGTGTTGAAATATAGAGAAATACATACTCTATGCTTCTTTGTAAAGTCTTTTGACAGGACTGAGGCTTGAACTCAGGACCTTACATTTTCTAGGCAAGTGTTCTAATACTGGAGCTTTATTGCTTTGGCAATTTTTGAAATAGGGTGTCGTGTTCATGGCCTGGTTGACCTGGCAAATTTTCCTGGGATAATAGGCAAATGACTATGATTGATATGACTATGAGAGATTTTGAGAACCTTTTCTTCAAATTATAATCCTCCCTTTCCCCACCTACCAGGATTAGGACTATCTGCCACAGATCATACTTCTTCAAGCCTTAGAAGATTTTAAGTACTATATTTTATAATATAGTGACTGAAGTAACTATATGGTCTTAACTCCTATGTCAATGATTTACCATAATAGAAATAATTATGACTTATATGTTACTAGTTTTTGTTTTTACTACACTTCTCTTTTGTCACCTGAATATCACTTCTTCTATTCAGGCCTGGGTTAATGAGAGAAATTTACCTGCTGATTGTACAAAGCTACAAAAGGCATAATTATAAATGCAAAATTGCCAAAATTATATAATAAACTTCAATAAGAGTTGAACGTTAAATCACTTAGATTACTTCTAATATGATCAAGCTTTTCAATTGAACAGTTACTTATATATTATAGTTTCTGTGATTTTATGATACTATTTTTGTAATGGTATTTGATCATTTTTTTGTTATCTTTTGATGGAAAATGTAATTTTCCATCATAAACAGAACTATAACTATGACATTATTCTCATCCCTGTCTGTTTAATACAGTAGAGATTTATTCTGGTGTCATTAATGCTACATGGAGTAAACCGTCTACTTCTCAAAATATTGTTCCTATCTGTTATGGATTTGAACTAATATGCGTCTCCTTTAATTGATTGATTGATTGTGTGTGTGTCTGTGAAAGAGAGAGAGCGAGAGTGAGAAAGAGAAAGAGAGGAATATAGAGTAAAAAGAGAGAGAAATTATATTGTTATATATGGGATTTTGCAACAGTTAGACAACACTATGGTAGAAGAAAACAGTTTTCAGCTATGACATTTGACAAAACTGAAAATGTATGTTGGTGCCCTGTTTCAAAGGGTTGTGGAAGGTGATACTTAATGAGTTTGCAAAGGTTGATACCACTGGTGTGATATGTGCTCAATGAATCATCTCTTCTGCGTACAAATTTGCCTCCAGTGATCTATTTGAAAACAAGGTTAGTTTTACATTTTTAAATAGGGTTATTTTCTCAGACCTATGCCTCATAACAAAAATGAGTGAAAAAGGATTCTTCCTAATCATGTTTTTGTTATACTGGAATCCAAGTTCTGGTCTTTGGCCCTGTGCATATCTTTTCTGGCTTCAAAGGTCTATTTTATTTGTCATTTGAAAATGAAGAAAATCTCTTTTGAAGATAACAGCTTTATACTTTTAACCTGTACTTTAAGCAAATTAATTTTTAAGAAAAATAAAATATTTTCAGGGCACTTTGATTAAAAAAAATCTGGCTTTGATTTATATTCTCTGTTGGGTACTAATTTCTTCTAAGCCACGTGATTTTGTCATCATCTTTTGTTGCTCAGTAACTTTTCTCTCATGATGTATTAAGGTAAGGAACAATTACTTTATAGTATGAGAAACGGAAGAAAGGAAGAATTTTGTGTAAGTATAGTGATGATAAATTGAAATAAAACCTAACTGTCCTGAATAGAGGAGTTAGATTAAATCTCAACTGCTTTGTGCTACTTGAGTAGAAAGGAATGATCCATTGGAATACTTTGTACTCTTGAGGAGAAAGAGAAAGGGGGCTGGTGGGGGGGGGCTGCTGCAAACTGTCTGAAGAAAACATTTATCTTCAATTAATCTCTTTTTCCAATGTAGACAGATGATAATCCTTGTGCTGGCTGTCAATATCTTTTTATTCATGGCACATGATGAGGGGTATACAGCATGAAAGATTTCAAGGTGTATTGTAAGATATAGTATAGGTTTTAGATTTTTTTTCAGTATTGTTTTTGTATTGAATATCAGAAAATGATTATCTCTCACACAAACTTTTGCATTCTGACTGGGAGAATGTAATCAGGGTATTCTAAATATAATGATTTTTATTCTTTCCCTATAAAATTCTCTATATAGTAGAAAAGGCTCCAATAAACTTTATTCTCTCGGTTCCAGGCCCATGCTATCAAATGCAGCTAGAAGGTAAAAGTAAGTATGATGGATGACACAAGCTGTACCCCTACAACACCACATAGAAGGTGGAAAAGCTGAGGTTAGGCACACCCATATATTCTCTTTCATTTATGACAGAGGAATGGAGATGACAGAGGGAAGGGGTAAAGAATGAAAGGAAGGAGAGAGGGGAGGAAGGGAAGGAAAAGAGGAAGGAAGGAAGGAAGGAAGGAAGGAAGGAAGGAAGGAAGGAAGGAAGGAAGGAAGGAAGGAAGGAAGGAAGGAAGAAGGAAGATGCTACGTGTGTCCTCATTTCCTAAATTTCATTAATAAGTGTTCTTAAGGGTTGGGAATATGGCCTAGTGGCAAGAGTGCTTGGTTCATATACATGAAGCCCTGGGTTCAATTCCCCAGCACCACAAATATAGAAAATGGCCAGAAGTGGCATTGTGGCTCAAGTGGTAGAGTGTTAGCCTTGAGCAAAAGGAAGCCAGGGACAGTGCTCAGGCCCTGAGTTCAAGCCCCAGGACTGGCAAAAAAAGGAAAATAAAAAAGAATAAGTGTTCTTAAATTGCCTGTAGAGAGTCAGGTATCCAAAAGGCAGTTTGTTCTCTCTCTCTTCTAAAAATTGCTATGGTAAAGATGATGTACAGAGGGGTTACAGTTATATAGGTCAGGTAAGGTACATTTCTATATGATTGTTTGTTTGGTTTTGTTTTTGGCCAGTCCTGGGGCTTGAACTCAGGGCCTGAGCACTGTCCCTGGCTTCTTTTTCCTCAAGGCTAGCACTCTGCCACTTGAGCCACAGTGCGACTTCTGGCTTTTTCTATATATATATGTGGTGCTGAGGAATCGAACCCAGGGCTTCATGTATATGAGACGAGCACTTTACCACTAGGCCATATTCCCAGCCTGTACATTTCTTTTTGAACAGTGTCACCTCTTTCCTCCTTTTCTTCCAGTTTTTTCCCTAGCCACACCACTTCCTCACAAGTTGTACAGTTCGTATTCAGCATAGTTTCTAGTGAGCATCACTGCAGCATTTGTTCACTCTTTGTCCCTCCATTTCTGTGCTTCCCCATTACCCTCCCCAAATCAGATGAACTTATAAGAAAAAACACACAGAAATAAAAAGTGGCAACAAAGGAGTAAAAAAATAAAAAGCAGCAAATTAATAGCACAATCATGGCTGCACTAAAGCTACCAGTAGAACCATGGTCACTGCACCATTGTTTACCATAGCCAAAATATGGAATCAACCTAGATGCCCCGCGGCAGAAGAATGTACCATGAAAATGTGTACATATATTTTGTAAACCTAACAACAGGATAAATCTAAAAATAATCTAAAGTTGAATGAAATAGTGACTCAATTTGTTGGGCATAATTGATTACAGTTAACAAGATGAAGGTAAACTAGGAGTAAATTTGTAATTAATGCTTTGGGGCTTACAGTAATTGCAGAAGCCCAACCCTTTATAAGTTCTGAAGTCTGTTTTACCGACCATAGTTAGGACTTGTGATAATCTTCAGTGTCACTGATCTTGTCACCAATTTGGTTGAAACCCTGTATCAAAATATAACTTATTTGATCAGGTAGGTAACTTAAAAAACTGTAACAGTATCAGCATTTCTTGTTGGGTAAATTAAATTTGAAAGATTTATATTTTATTAGAGAAATTTTTGAAGGAACAAACTTTAGTAAGAATGTTTTTGTATTTAGAAGAGATGACTGGTATTTTTATTTTTCATTTTTGAAGTACTGCAGTTTGAACTCAGTATCTTCCATGTCCTAATTCAAGACTACCACTTACACTATGCCTCCAGTCTCCCCCCCCCACCCCCTCGCCCCTGACATTTCAAGTAGGGTCTTATAAGTATGTTTGTTGTTTCTTTTGTTTGTTTGTTTGTTTTGCATTGGGCCATTTTGCATTGGACCATGCTTAGACCATAATCCTTCTACAGTTCCATATAGCTGGGAGAATGGCTTATACCACCACACCTACCATTTTTGTAGAGATGTATTGTTACTAGGTTTACAACTAGAAGCTTGACAGTTGTGATCTTCTCAATCTCCACCTCCAGGAAAGCTCAGATAAAAATGTGGGCCACTCTATGAAATAACAAATTAGCTTTTTAGTTCCATCTTAAAATGTGTAACTATAATTGATTTAGATCTTTTATTTTCAATTTAAATATTTTTAACAGTATCAGATCACATATTTTTTATGTAGGTGTAAATGAGCTCATGTTACTTGTCTTTGCAACTATGTAATATATTTCAGTTTTTATTCATGCATGTTGTTAAAAATTATTTTGCCTTGAAAAATAATTAAAATATTGGCCAATGGTATATTTAGACTGTCCTATAAATATTAATATTATTAAAGTAGTTTATGTTACTCATTGTGAAGTGGTGATAAAACATGAAAGTTATGTTCAGAATTTGAATTTACAAGTTTAAAAAAATAACATTAAATTTTACTACCATAGTGAACATATGAGAGTTTTTTTTTTCTTAAGCTTAAAATCTCTCAAGGACAGGGAAACATTTCTTATTGACAGTATAGATTTGTCTTCCCCTTATCTCTAGGTGAGAAGATAGCAGTCAGCAAAGAGTTAGAGTGACTGCCTCCTGCCCTATATTCTCAGGCTGTTAGAACTATTTCTCACTCTATATATGCAAGATGATCATTTTCAAATACAACAACCAGTACCAGCTCTCAGAGTAGGGTAAGCACTTAGAGACCAACATGAAAAAAAAAGAGTTCCCTGAGTTCTTTTCATATTTAATTATTTAATTATTTATATTTAACCCACGTTATTTACATATCTTTTAGAAGCAAGATCATTTCAATCTCCTAATCCAGAGAAATTATCCACTATCCATATTCCATTATTCTCTCTAGTAATTACATTTCTGTGTAGATAGGTTTTATTTTTACAATGGAGTTTTAATTAACATATATCCCTTCAGTTACATACCAGTTTCTCTGTTTGCATCACATTAAAATTATGGGTTCTGCATTACTTTGGCTTCATAGTAACATATTTATTAATGACTTTCAATATTCATAAAATATTCATAAAATTCACAAAATTCATAAAATTCATGCTATTAGTACATTAAAAAGTTTGGGCAAGGTGGTTCAAGCATTCAATCCCAGATATTCAGAGGGCCTTAAGTAGGAAGATTGTGTTGTAAAGGGGGCCTCAGGAAAAAACATGAGGCCTACCTAAAAAAAGGACTGAAGCAAAAAAGGGTTCAAATTATATTACCAATTTAAAATGTGAAGGTCTGAGTTCAACTTTAGTACCATCAAGAAAAGTACACAAGTATATTTAATATTGTAAAATCATATGACCATAAGAGTTATTAATAAAGCATACATATGAAAAAACATTATTTTTAATGGCTGAAAATTTTTTTGAAAGTTCAGTAAAAAAAACAAAACCCTCAATTTATAAATATATCCCATGTACTTAGGCATTCTGAAGTTTTTAAATTGCACACACACACACACACAAAAAAAAAATCTCCAAAACAAAAATTTGTTATCAGAAACACTTGATTTAAAGTAGAAGATGCTCTTATATTAATTCTGACCAAATCCAGAAAGATATTCCCATTGGTCAGAAATATCAATCTGAGAACATTTTGATGGCAATATATCATGTAATGACAACTTCTTTGACACATGTTTTCCTTTACTATACTGAGAAGTTCTGCCTCTAGCATCTCTGTAGGTGTTATAGTAGCCTTTAGCAGTGTAATGAAAATGGGGTGAAAGTTCTGCAGCCTTCTTTCCCCCAAGTGATTAGCTAATTCCCAAGGATCCATCAGAGTAATAGCTGGGTACTCAGGAAAAGGCCAGTCTTTATGAATCTAAGGAAGATTGACGTTCCTCCACTCCAAACACAATTGCCATTATTGCATTCCAAAAGTGTTTAATATTTCTTTAGAGGTTCCAATGTGTCTGTTATACATTGAAGATTAATGTGCACATTGTGCACACTAGAACAGTGACTATTGAAAAGCCTAAAAAACTCACAAGTCAAATTCTGAAACACAAAGTAGATTACTGGTTATCAGAGGCTCTGACAAGGAATGAATTAGGATTTTTCACAAGTAAGTGTAGAATTTCAGTTTTGCAAGATCAATAGGACCTTGGAGATCTCTTTCACAGTCATGTAAATGTTGTCACGTTACTGAGCTGTACAGTTTAAATGGTTAAGATGGACATTATCCTAAGTGTTTCTGCCATAGTAAAAAAAATGCTGAATTATGTGTGGTGTAAGTTATATCTCAAAAAACATTTAAAAATATTGCCTTTAAGTTTTATCATGTAACATTCTAATGCTGTATTTCATTCTCACATGAAAAGTCTGTTAAGTATTTTAGACATTATTTTATGCTTAGACACTATTTTATTGTGCTATATTTTCTTAACTACTCTAAGTAAAGTTCCTTCAGGCAGCTATTTTGACACAGGTCAATTTTTCTTTTCTCTTTACTAATCTATGTTATTCATATCATTCACTACAAATTCAGTGTGACTAAAGCTGGGCAAAAAAATTAAAAATAAATAAGTAAAAAACTTATTGTGATAACTATCAGGAACCCAGAATATAATTTCATGTTATATACTTTCATATTACTTTAGATTTGAAACTGAAAATACTCCCAAGAGCCTTGTAAGTTTACTTTTTGTCTCTAGTATTCTCTATCTATAAAAATGGTAAATAGTCAAATCTGCTCTAAGATGGTGAGTGCAAATACTCCATGTCTTTTAAGTGCTAAAAGAGAAATAGTGAATCTGCACTGTACCTAATTCCATATGCATAGCTAAAGTGCCATCAAATATTACTTAGAAAAATACAATAAGAAGGCATTTCTAGAAGTGTAGGGTTTCTGGTTTGAAGGAAAAGTACAGAATTGATTCTTTTTTTTAAGTTTTTATTATAAAACTGATGTACATAGAGGTTATAGTTTCATACGTTAGGCATTGGATACATTTCTTGTACTGTTTGTTACCTCTTGGCTTCAGTATTTATATACCCAACTCCTGGATTCTGGTGACTATCAGTTTATTCAATATAGCTGGGAGGCCACTAGTTAAATTAGCTGAACTTTTCATATTTCTGATAGAAATTTAGGGTAAATATATTTGAATATTTTGGCTAAAGTCCAAAAGTTTTATAAAAAGTATGCATGTGGAAGTGGTGCCAGTGGTAGAACATTAGCCTTGAGCTGAAGAGCTCAGGGATGGCACTCAAGTCCAGCTTTCAAACCCCGTGACTGAGAAAAGAAGTGCACATCTTGCAATTGTTTGGCCAGACTGAATAATATAGGGGAGAAGACAGAATCTATGCAATAATTTATTTTTTATTTCTTATATGACTCTGTAACAAAGAAAACTATATATAATACTGATTCTGGGGCCTAAACGCAAGGATTGAGAGCTATTCCTCAGCATTTTTTTTTCCCTCAAGGCTAGCACTTTACCACCTGACCCACAGTTCCACTTCTGACTTTTTTGTGGTTAATTGGAGATCAGTCGCAGACACGTTCCTGCCCAGGCTGACTTTGATGTGTGATTCTCAGTTCTTATCCTCTTGAGCAGCTAGGATTACAGGTATGAACCACTATAGCTCCCCATAGTAAACCTATTTTTATTCTATGGTTTGTTGTGTCACCTTTCTGATTTTACAAAAGCACCAATCAATCCTTTTGCCTTTCTGACAGGCATTCACTGAGGTTAATGATGGTACCCCTTACCTTTCTCACCCAATGATATTATGGACAGATAACCTGAAATGACTGTGCATCAGAAACTATGAAACAACAATAACCTCCATATTTATCACTATTGGATCTTTTATCCGTGAATGAAAATTCTTAGACAATTTTCCAATGTTTTCTCAGAAGCAGGTGTAAATACTTGTCTAGAATGATTGGATAGAGAAAAGTGTGGTGTTGTATATTAAGTGCTTGGTGTAATGTTTAGTGTATGATATAGGTTAGAACACTGTCCATTTCCTACAGGGAGAGTAAAATTTTTATTTTGTTTTCCTTTACAGACTCACATTCTTAAATATAGAGCAAGCATTTGAACAATAGCATTTTTTCCCATCTTAAGCTTTCCTCATTTTAAGTAATCATTTCTGGTTATCCACTGAGAATTAAATTTTCCCAACAAATTTCTTCACATAAATAGTAAACATATGAATATACTACATTAAAACATAACATTTAAAAGTTATTTTGGTATTTCATTGTAATCCCTGTACTATCTATGTTATTCTGTGGAAATTCAGTATAACAAAAGATAACTTGCACGAAAACTGCACAAGGACAACAAACTGTTCTGTGTTAAATACTAGATTCCTAGTATAGTATTTACAAGGAGAAGTTTTTTAGATGGTAAGTTAGAAAAATCATCAATATATTATCATTAGAATATATGAATACTTTATGATAATTTAATTTATTATCAGGACTACACATAAATATGCATATGAAGCAATCTCAAAATTACAGAAAATCTCCTGCAGACTTCTGGCTAATTCTTGAACATAGTGTAACTATGTATCTTATTCTTCATCAAATTTCAGCTTATTCTTTTATAACTATATATATTCTTTTACATCAGTATGAACTAATAGACTCATTTTTATTCATTGTCTCATTCTAAGTCAAATCTAATTTTTGAGATTCAAAATGTCACATATTTGGTCATAGAAGAACCCTTCCAAGTTGTATCCTTTGGCCTTTGTCATGGCCTGAGTACTTGCTTGCTTTTGGCACAAAAGATACTTTGTTTAAATGTGCCTATCCTAACCTAACCCCTGTCATCAGTCTTTCTCCAAAAAGCTTGCTTTTTTCAGTTAGAATGAGTTTTAGAAGCTAAAGCCCACTCATTGCTATTGAAATAACACTACTTTTAGCTTCTCTCAGTGGAGTCAGCATAGACAAGTACCTATTTATATTCTTACTTCTATGTTTATGTGACCCATTAGTTCATACTAATCCTTCCAACTCAATCTGTCAACACAGGATTCAATTCTAGTTTTCTCTTTTCATGTTTGTAACTTAGTTCCCATTTTCACATATTTACTTATTTCAACATTACAGTATAGCAAATCTTATACTGTTGTTTTCTCCCTCATCTAACTGGTCATGAAGTTACATTCAGCATCATGGATTCATACTTCCTGATCACCTTTCCTCTCCTCAGGTCCTAACACCAGTGCCAGCAAGTCTCACTTACTAGATAAGTCCCTCCTCATCCTCCTGAGGTTCCTCCCACACTACATTCCATTTTCTTCTGCACCTAAATTTTCAGCCTACCTCAGTCAGGCCAGGATGTCTCCCTGTCTTGCATCATGGTCACCTTCTTCAATCTGACCAGTCCACTCCAGGACAACCCTTCTTATAGCTTTCTGAAACTTTGCCAGGTATGAAATATTGTGATGCTATTGCTTCTAAAGTGTAGATATGCTTTTCACTCTTCTTGGACTCTCTCAGAGAAAACATGGATCCCTTGTTTGTGAATGGTCATTCTCTTTACTCCATTTCAACTTTAATATTCTACACCAGTATGCCACTTCCATGAGTGGCGTTCACACTCTGCTCAGACTCTTGATATCCCATGCCAACCTGCTTAGCCTCCTCCACACATAGCTGCCTCATTCTCCTGTACTGTACTTTCTCCTTGGATTAGTGACTCTTTGACCAGGCTGGAGCTCCACCATCCCTTAATAACTAATTGAATGACCTATTCAAATGACTCCATAATTGAATTGTCTATGAAAGAGAAAGAAAGAAAGAATCGAGGAAAACTGTTAATGACTTCATTTCTGGTTTAAATGCTTTCCATGAAGATTGCATTGACATGAACCTTTTATTTTCATAATAGTTTATTGTATATAAAATGCTGTGCAAAGATAATAGAGAGCTGTGGCACACTTTGTATCTAACTTACTTAACCTGGTATATTCATCCCACCTAATGAACCAACATTAGTACATCTTTCTCAAATCAAGTCTTTATTTGTATAAGATTTCTAGAAACATTTTTAAAGGTAAGGATTTTATTCATGTCTCTTTTATGTAGTTCATCTTTGATCCTCACTATAATTTCTTCCCCTAGATTCAATTATCATTCATATAGAGAGTCATGGAAATTGCTGAGGTGATAGTGGTTCCTGGGAGATCATCTTCCTGATTTATATAGATTGTCTGAGGCTTTGCTGTAGTAACTAATCATCTGTAGCCTAGCATGCTTTTGTTTACTGGACAGATAATCTTATAAGACAAGATATGCAAAATTCCTGGTATTTTGCCTAGGTCCTTTTATTTATCAAGCACCAGAGCAGAGAGTTGGAGAGCTACAGATTATTGGTAGCTTATATTTAAAAGTAGAAAAAAGGTCGAAATCAGGAAAAAACAATTCTCTGGAAACTATGAAAAGTAGAAGGCATAACCTAGATGAATACATGTTTTCTTAAATATGTGAAACATGCTATTATGCCATCAAAAACTGTAAAATTTAATATTCATAAAAAGTTATTAAGGTGAATACAATTTGGAGGTTAGATTTTGTTCACAAAAATATCATAAGATGGTGCAAATGGTTGCTGAGATGTCAGAGCTTACACTAATGCACTAAATAACATATATCCATTACCTTCAAAAGCAAAGGAATAACTAATTATGTCTATTTTTCCCAGAGAAAATAAGACTACAAAAAGAATGAATTTTAATGCATTTATTAGGAAGTATATGAAAACAGGAGATACTATTTAGCATGTAGTATATGATCAAAAAATGAATTTTGCCTTTCCTACTTTATATTTGAACAGATATTTGAAATTAAGAGGATTGATGACATGATAGTATAGAAAAATGCACTTGCTGGCAAATTGTAATGTATTTGACTATTTTTTCTTAGTTAGAGGATCTTCTGATGTATACAATACAGTGAGAGATACAGTATATAGACTGAGGTTTGTACTCACTAGTATAAAGTGTATTTGCTGTGTCACCTTGCTACTCAAAGGCATTTTAGTGGCATTGAAATTTAATTTTATCATTTGTATAATGCAGATACTAACTGTATGTGTGTATCCACATTGATTCAAAACTATGAAAGTTAGGTCTATCAAATTTTTATGTTTACACATCATGCTCTGTTGTTGTTATCACTAGATGAGTATCACAAATAACATTGTTGTTATTAAGACACTGTAAGGCATTTACAAACTTTTTTTTTTGATGTCTTTTTTTTTTCTCAAATTTTTATTATCAAACTGACGTACAGAGAGGTTACAGTATCATACGTTGGGCATTGGATACATTTCTTGTACTGTTTGTTGCCTTGTCCCTCATGCCCCCCTCCCTCCCCCCCTTTCCCTCCTCCCCCCTGGTGTTCAGTTCACTTACACCAAACAGTTTTGCAAGTATTGCTTTTGTAGTTATTTCTCTTTTTTTACCCTGTGTCTCTCGAATTTGGTATTCCCTTTGAATTTCCTAGTTCCAATACCAGTAAACACGGTTTCCAATAAACTCAGATAAGATTACAGAGATAGTATAGGTACAAACATAGGAAGGTGATACAAAACATTATCTATAATAGAAACTACACATACACATAGGATGTTGAAAGTGGTTACAACTGTGATATATCACTTGTTTCCATAACATGGAGTTCATTTCAATTAGCATCATCTTATGTGTTTCTAAGGGTATTGCTATTGGGCCTTGTGATGCTCTGCTATGGCTTGCCTAAACCTGTACTAATTATTCCCAATAAGGGAGGCCATAGAGTCCATGTTTCTTTGGGTCTGGCTCACTTCACTTAGTATAACTTTTTCCAAGTCCTTCCATTTCCTTACAAATGGAACAATGTCATTCTTTCTGATAGAGGCATAAAATTCCATTGTGTAAATGTACCACATTTTCCTGATCCATTCATCTATGGAGGGGCATCTGGGTTGGTTCCAGCTTCTCCCTATGACAAATTGTGCTGCAATGAACATTGTTGTGCTGGTGGCATTACTGTGATTTTGTTTGTGGGCTTTTGGATAGATACCCAACAGTGGGGCTGCTGGGTCATAGGGGAGTTCTATATTGAGCCTTCTGAGGAATCTCCATACTGCTTGCCAGAGTGGCTGAACCAGTTTACATTCCCACCAACAATGAAGTAGGGTTCCCTTTTGGCCACATCCCCTCCAACAATTGTTATTATTAGTTTTCTTGATATATGACATTCTTGCTGGGGTGAGATGGAATCTCAATGTTGTTTTGATTTGCATTTCCTTTATGGCCAGTGATGTAGAGCATTTTTTCATATGTCTATTGGCCATTCTCATTTCCTCGTCAGAGAAGTTTCTTTGTAAGTCTTTAGCCCACTTGATGAGGGGGCTGTTGGTTCTTTGCAGTTTTGTTTTGGAAGAAGGTAATTTTTTTAGTTCTGCATATATTTTAGATATGAGGCCTTTGTCTGTTGAATGTCCGGTAAAGATCTTCTCCCATTCTGTGGGCTTTCTGTTTATCTTGAGAGCTATGTCCTTTGCCGTGCAGAAGCTCTGGAGTTTGATGCAGTCCCATTTGTCCAACCTTTCTTTGATTTGTAGCCTTTCAGGGTCTTTGTTAAGGAAGTTCTGTCCTGTGCCAAGGAGCCCAAGTGTTTCTCCTACTCCTTCCTTTAGTGTCTTCAGGGTGCCTGTTTTGATTTCAAGGTCTTTAATCCATTTGGAATTGATTTTGGTGCAGGGTGATATATAAGGATCTAGTTTTAGTTTGTTGCAAAAATCAAATCAGAATTAAATCAATTAGAGACGAAAAAAAACATCGAAAGAATCAACAAAACAAAGAGTTGGTTCTTTGAAAAAATCAACAAGATAGACAGACCCCTGGCAAACCTGACCAAAGAACGAAGGCAGCACACTCAAATAAACAAGATAAGAGATGAAACAGGTAGCATCACCACAGAAATAACCGAAATTCAGAAAATAATAAGGGACTATTTTGCAAACCTTTATGCCAACAAATTCGAGAACTTGGAAGAAATGGATGATTTCCTAGAAAAAATTGATACCCCCAAACTCAACTATGAAGACTTAAACCTTCTAAACAGACCCATATCCAGTATTGAAATAGAAACAGCAATAAATGATCTCCCATCCAAGAAAAGCCCAGGTCCAGATGGATTCACTGCAGAATTCTACAAGGCCTTCAAAACAGAACTCACTCCAATATTTCTCAAACTCTTCAATGAAATTGAAAGAGAACGTTCACTGCCAGACTCATTGTATGAAGCCCGTATAACCCTCATCCCAAAACCAGGCAGAGACTCATCACGGAAAGAGGACTACAGACCAATCTCCCTGATGAACATAGATGCAAAAATTATCAACAAAATTCTGGCCAATCGACTTCAACAGGTCATCAAAAAAATCATACACCACGATCAAACTGGATTCATCCCAGGGATGCAAAGCTGGTTTAATATACGCAAGTCAATTAATGTAATCCACCACATCAACCGGAGCAAGGTAAAGAACCACATGGTTTTATCGCTGGATGCGGAAAAAGCGTTCGATAAAATCCATCACCCATTTATGCTAAAAGCCCTGGAAAAACTGGGATTCCAGGGAACATTCCTGAATATAATCAAGGCAGTTTATGACAAACCAACAGCAAGCATAACTCTAAATGGTGAAAAACTAAAGCCATTCCCTTTAAAATCAGGAACAAGGCAGGGATGTCCACTCTCTCCCCTGCTCTTCAACATAGTACTAGAATTCCTAGCCAGAGCAATTAGGCAAGAAGAGAATATAAAGGGGATCCAAATAGGAAAAGATGAAGTTAAACTTTCTCTCTTCGCAGATGACATGATCCTATACCTAAAGAATCCCATAGACTCTACCCCCAAGCTACTAGAGCTGATCCAAAACTTTGGCAAAGTTGCAGGATATAAAATAAACCTTCAAAAATCAATGGCCTTTCTCTATGCTAACAACCCGAAGACCGAGGCTGAAATCAGGAAAGCAACTCCTTTTGCAATAGCCCCCAAAAACATAAAATACCTAGGAATAACCTTAACCAAAGAAGTGAAAGACCTCTTTGAAGAGAACTTTAAAAGCTTGAAAAATGAAATTAAGTCAGAACTAAGAAAATGGAAAAACCTCCCATGCTCCTGGATTGGGAGGATTAATGTAATCAAAATGGCAATATTGCCAAAGGCTATCTAAAAATTCAATGCAATACCCATTAATATCCCAACACCATTCTTTAATGAAATAGAGGAAGCAATCCAGAAATTCATATGGAACAATAAAAGACCTAGGATAGCAAAAACACTCCTAAGCAGAAAGAACAGTGCTGGAGGAATTACAATACCCAACTTCAAGCTGTATTATAAAGCTATAGTAATAAAAACAGCTTGGTATTGGCACCGGAACAGGCCTGAAGACCAATGGAACAGAATTGAAGACCCAGAATTAAACCCACAGAACTATGCCTACTTAATCTTTGATAAAGGAGCTAAAACAATAGTATGGAAGAAAGATAGCCTCTTTAACAAGTGGTGCTGGCAAAACTGGCTCAACGCATTTACAAACTTTAAAGGTTAATTTATATAAACCTACAAAGAAATATATAGCAAAAGGGAATATTAGAATATTTGGTTTTATTCTGTCTATTTTCCATTGTGATTATGAAAATGCATCTCCTCATTCAATGTGCCCTTGATATATTGCTGGTTTTACTGAAGGGTTTGGAATTTGAAGTATTTTAGAGGAGGTATTTATGAGAGATCCAGTAATTTCTGACGGCATTCTTGGATGACACACATCTTGAATGTTTCCTGCTTACTGTTTTGTCCTAGAAATACAAAAGTACTTTGGCTGTGTGTTTTTCTCATAAATTAAAAATTGACCAAAATTTATGAGTAAAAGCTTTCTTATCATAGGGGTTGAGATATTGAAGACTATGAAAAGAATTATGCTTAACTATAATTTGTCAATCGTTCAAGATTCCTCCAAAGGACTATGTAAGTACTGTATTTTGACAGGGTCAAGAAAATATTTGGTCCAGGGTGTAGATTTTAACTGTGAAGCTTCCTAAGGGTCACTTGTGAACACATTATGGACATATTGGTTTTGTTTGTTTTACTTTTTTCTGTCAATACATTTTTAACAAAGGTTTCATAAACAGTATTCCTTTTGTGACTGGGACAAAATTAAGAATTCTAAGTAGGATATATATATATGTATATTCATATATAAACATATGTGTATATATAACTGGTAAACATATTTCACAAAACAGAGGCAATCTATCATACATAATACGCTTCTAAAAATTTTATGTAAACCCAGGAGCCAGTGGCTCACACCTGAGTAGCCTGTAAGCTACTCAGGAGCCTGAGATTTGAGGATGGTGGTTCAAAGCCACCTTGGGCAGCAAAGTCTGTGTGCCTCTTATCTCCAGTAAACTACTCAGAAAAATGCACAAGTAATGCTGTGGTTCAAATGCTAGAGCACTAGCCTTGAGCATGGAGATGCTCAGGGATAGCATCCAGGCCTTCAGTTCAATCCTCAAGACCAGCAAGAAAAAAAGTTTGTAAAATCAATGTATGAAAAGATAGAAGTAGTTTTTCATTAAGGAGGTGTGGTATTCTGTCTTTGGAAAACCCGGGGTTCATATTTTTTTGTTGAATACCAATTTTACTGACCATGTCTCTCTATCCTAGGGTTTAAGTGTTTTACTGGTGGGTATAAAGTTGCCAGGCATTTGGAGGGTCAGCTCTAGTATGAGCTGCAGCCACCTCTGCTGGCATCTAAGAAGTCAAGTCATGAACCGCCTCACAAAAGTGATCTGTTTCACAGGCATTTCCTGTCTGGTCTTTTTCACAATATTGATTTAAATGTTGGGTGACTTTCAGTCTTCAGAACAACCAGTGTGGATGTCTATAGTGTTCTGGAAACTGGATAGGAAAAAGTGGAATAGTTTAGTGCCTCAAACTTGTGTAAGTGGCTAGCCTGGGCAAGGGGGAGACTGTAGTCAACTTCCATAGAAGCAAAACAGGTTTCTTCTCTTATTACCATTCACACAGCCACAGCTGAATGAGGAAAGGGGTTGAAGAGACTGAGTTAAGTAAAAGGATTTTGGCAATAGATGATAACAATGAATTAAAGGGTAACTTGACATATTGTGGTTCTTTGGTTTTACAATTCAGAATAAGACTCTGCTTCATGAACAAGAGAAAGCTGATACGTTATCTTGTGAATGGTCAGAACATATTGTGTTTAGACTTGACTGGTATTGTTACAAACAGTAATGTAGAAATGTAACAGCTACATCAGGAAGGTGGATCTTGCCCTGGCCCCTAATGCCATGGGTGTCTAAATCACTCTCAGTCTGTTCCACTTGAAATTCTGGGTTTGGCCTATCGAAAGTGGTTTGGGGTATGACTTGTAATCCATCAAAGTACCTATCATGTAAATGTCAAGAATTGCCTTTGCAATATGAATTTACAAAGAAACTATAATAAATAATAATTTTTTGGTCTCAGTTGCTCCTGGACAAATTGAATCCATATCAAAATCCAGGTCCAATGGATATTATTAAGTGCTCACAGAAATTCCAAATGTTAATTTGAATTTTGAAAATCCTACTTAAAATTAAATATTTTAAAGAAATGACTGGATTTAAAGAGTCTGTATGTGATTATACCCAATATTTCTAATTATTTTTCTTTGTGTGTCTGACAACTAAAAGTTATATTTGGGCATCCATAACATTTTCAACATTCATTTATTTTTAATGAAAATATATATCCTACATATATAACAAAGAACTATGGATTTCCTAAAATGCATTTGTTCCTCTACTTTAAAGCTCTATTTATAACTACTAATGCTGTTTTAAACAGTGCTCAATAAAAACTATCATTCTTAAAATAATTAACTATTTTGGCTACTTGGAGAATGTTGCTGTCATTACTTGACACATGACCATAATCCATCATATTTTATGTGTGATAGTTAGACTATAGTTATTTTATTTATATTAATCTTCCATTATTTATGCTTTATATTTGAAGTTCTTTTATTATAAGACAGAATATGGAAGCATAATTGGCTTTTTGAAACATAGATCTGTTGATTACATTCTGATTTTGTACTATAATAATTTGTTGAAAATGGAACAAGAAATATTCCCTATGATATGGTAATAACAAGAATTGTCATTGATTCATATTCAAATTAAATTGTAACACTACTTACATTACACAAATACAGGATTATGGGAAGATTAAAGGAATTTAGTCGTCTTCCTTCCTTCCTTATTTATCAATTTTCTTCTTACCATACTGATGTCCTAATCAAAATTATCAAAGCCAAGCCACTGTGCAAAAAGGTTTTTTGGTAGTATTGGTGAAGACTTTTGAAGAAAATTTTATTTTGTAAAGCATTAATTTAAGTTAAAGAATGTAAGCAAACATTTTAAAATGAGAACTAAAAGAAGGGATAAGAAAACTTGATTAGTTTGATAGCTTATCCACAACTAATCCTGATTTTTCTTTAATCTAGTAATGTTTCTTTCTTTATTATTACCAACTCAATCTATTGTTACTGACAAATACCACACAGAGACCAACTTGTGCCCAAAGGGAAAGATTTTCATTTAAAAAAATGTACACTTATTTTCCTCAGCCCCGATAAGCAACAAGTCAGTGAGGATTAGCATGAGAACAACAGAATAAATTCTGTTTGGTGTGATTTTTTTCCTAAATTGTAAAATTGATTCTCTTTTTTAATTTATTTTATTAATTTATTTTATTAATTTATTAATTGAACACAAATATTTTGACAAGGTGTTGTGCAAAAAGGGTACAGTTACATAGTAGGGCAGTGTGTGTACATTTCTTGTGATATCTTACACCCTGTTTTTCTTTCCCTTCCCTAGGTCAGGTAGACATATATACAATACACAATGTACCAAGAACATATACAGTATCCACTTGGCCAAGCCCAAGAAAATTTGCCTAGGGCTTTAAATGTAATGTCGATATTAGACAATATGTCGACAGTAGTCTTATATGAACGTACATACATAGCTTTTGGGCTATTGTATTCCACTGAGAGGTCAATTATTGACCTTTATATGTTGAGTAGTTGTTTGGTTTGGTTTTAGTTACATACTGTTGGGTCGTTACCCCAATCCTGTGGGAAATACCATTTGACAAGCAGTTTTTGGTTTCACAGACCTGGTCTCTACTGTCTCTCCGTCTCCCTTTCTTAACAGTCATATATCAGGGAGATCATGCCCCTTTGTTTTCTGTGTTCTAGGCTTGTCTCACTCAACATTATTTGTTCGAGTTCTGACCATTTCCCTGTGAATGCCAATATTTCACCATTCCTAATCGCTATGTAGTATTCCCTTGTGTATAGGTACCATATTATTTGGATCCATTCATCTGTGGAGGGGCATCTGGGTTGTTTCCATATTTTGGCTATTGTGAATTGTCCTGTAATAAACATGGAAGTACAAATGTCTTTTTGATATCTTGGGACCTGCTGTTCAGGATAGATGCCTAGGAGTGGTATGGCTGGGTCATAGGGTAAGTCTATATTGAGCTTTCTGAGAAACCTCCATACTGTTCTCCAAAGTGGTTGTACTAATTTGCACTCCCACCAACAATGGAGAAGGGTTCCTCTTTCCCCGCATCCCCTCCAGCATTTGTTCTTGCCTGAGTTCAGAGTATAGGCCATTCTAACTGGAGTGAGGTGGTGTCTCAGGGTGGTTTTTATTTGCATTTCCTTTACTACCAGGGATGTTGAACATTTCCTCATATGTTTCTTTGCATTTTTATTTATTTTCTTGTGAAGTCCCTCTTTAGCTCCTTTGCCCATTTCCTAATTGGTTTATTGGGCTTGGAGGGGCTTAGTTTTTTGAGTTCTCTGTAGATGACAGATATTAGACCTTTGTCTGTTGCTGTGCTGGTAAAGATCCTTTCCCATATGGTTGGCTGTCTTTCTGTTTTGGTGGCTATGTCCTTATCTGTGCAGAAACTTTTTAAAAATTGATTCTCTTGATCAATACTTTAGAGAAAAAAGATGTAAACCTGCAGACAAGTAGAATGGAAAACATTACAGTTCAATGGGGCTTGACTATAGCACCATGATTTTGAAGCTTAGAAGATTCCAAGAGTAATTTTGCTTGTGACCACTTTTAAATTCACATTAAAAAAGCAAACAAAATTTAATTGGTTCTCATAGTACATTAAAACTAACAACAACAATGAAAAACCACTTGCTTCCATATTTTGGAGTTCATTACTTTTAGCCTCATCTTACATGATCATATGTACATAGGTATTGAGCTATTGTGATCTTTTTCTAGGACTCTCCTAGATATATACTAATTATTACCAATGAGCTTGCATTTTTTCTTCCCTATGGTATAGTCACTGTTGTCACTGTATTTGGTTTTGATACCCTGGTATTATATATACATTTATCTGGATTAGGGAAGGGATGGGGAACATCAAAATGATGAGACAAAGGATAAAGGGTGAACCAATGCAACAGCGATACTTATAAAACAATATGCTGTAAACTGCCTGCAGAGCTTGAGGGTGGGAGTGGGGACAGGGGATTGGGGAGGTGGGCTGGTGGGAGAAGAATGAGAGAGGAGGTAAAAAGTTTGACAAGAAATGTACTCACTACCTTACATATGTAACTGTAACTCCTTTGTACATCACCTAGACAATAAAATTAAATTTAAAAAAATAACTGCTCCTCCATTTGGTTTAGTCAAAACCATTGGTTCTATTCATTAGCTTCAGTAACTATACATAATGGTTTAAACACGAGTGTCTTTCAGAAGAGACACATGTTGAAGACTTGGTCCTAAACTGGAAGCACTATTGCAAAGTGTTTAGATCATGAGAATCACTAATTTCATCAGTGAACCAATCTACAGATGAATTTATACTGAATAGGCTATTAGAATGTGGGATGTGTTTGCAGAAATTAGTCACTGGTGGCAAGCCTTTGAGCGTGATATATTCTTGCCCTAGACATTTATGTTTCTTGACTTCCTGGCTACTGTGAGATGAGCCATTTTACTTTCTCACACACTTCCTCCAAGATACAGTATTATGCCTCATTACAGTTCAGAAATAATAGCTGACTAACAGAAAAACATGAACTCTGAAACTACGTTGTTTTTATCAGCTATGTTATCAGATATTATCTAACATGAGTTACCTAATTAAGAGTTGATTTGGTAGAACAAAGGTTATAAGAAGTGGCAGAATGTTAGGATTGTCTATGTGAGTCAGATGATCAGAGTTCAAAGTAGTCAAAACATATAATGCTGTAAAGCCAGGCCCATGATGGTCACTGTAGTCATATCCGGACTGGGTATTGGTCCTTTCTGGAATTGCAAAACCAAGTCAGTCTTCATGTGAGATTCAGATTTATAGTTACATGTTTGATATACTATCGTTAACTGATGTTGTAATTCAAGGAGGAACAAACACCTTTCTCATAATTAGGACTTAACAGTAGAGTGTATAAATGTGACAGAGCACAACAGACTTAGTATTTGGGCATAAATGATGGGCTTGAGGTGTGTAGGGTAGGAGTTTCTGATGGGGAACCTCAGTCTCTTTAGATATAATGAGCTATATATGAGATATAATGAGCATGGTCATCAACATTCCAAGGTTCCATGCATCATAGGCATGTCAGATTCTCATTGGATACCCACCCTGTCAGACATCCCAAAAAGAGGTTTTTAACTCAATGGTTGGAAAAGGAAAATGCAAAAGTCTGCACACGAGGTCATCACTGATGGAAGTATAAGATCTCGGGGGTGAGGGTGTATGTGTGAGAGAGGCCAGGAGTTCCTATGAAAGTTGCCCAGGAAGAACAAGTAGCAGAGTGCCCTCACAGCTGCTTAGAAAGGGAAGCAAGACAGCCATAGAATGGCTTGGTTTAAATTCTCTACAAGCCCCACTTTCTGAGAACATTTGAAATGACAAAGAAAGTAGCGATTCTGCTATAATGAAGGCTATTAATTCAGCAGGTATTAAGAATTTAAAAATCAGCTAATGGCTTGTTTTGGGCTCGTTTCATCTTTTGCAATCTCCATAAACTGAAGCACATTTTGGAATCTCATTGACTTCCTGGTTCCTTCCTTGATTCTAGATTGTACACACAGCATCATTCAGGCTGGGATCCTATATTAGACTCAAATTAAGTTTGCCTCAGCCTTTAAAAGAGAAGATTAGGCAGACAAAGTAATATGAGCTAGGGTGATGCAATTTGAGTAATAATCAAATAGGTCTAGAAAGGAAGTGAAGGAGAAATGGCTAGTAGATTATCATGATAGTCCTAAATGGAAATTACTATAGTTTATTATACTTCTTAGGAAAAACTAATTATTATAGTCTATGAGGAACTTTTCAAAAAGCTCTGACATTGACAAGGACGTCAGAAACTTAGGATATAAGAAGGCAGATGACATATTAGTTTTTCTGGTATCCTGTTGTATTTTAATGAATTTTATTATCTTTAGGTAGGTGTATGAAGGAGTTATTTTTTTTTATTTTTTATTTTTTGGCCAGTCCTGGGGCTTGGACTCAGGGCCTGAGCACTGTCCCTGGCTTCTTTTTGCTCAAGGCTAACACTCTGCCACTTGAGCCACAGCGCCACTTCTGGCCATTTTCTGTGTATGTGGTGCTGGGGAATTGAACCCAGGGCCTCATGAATACGAGGCAGGCACTCTAGCCACTAGGCCATATCCCCAGCCCTGAAGGAGTTATTATTTAACAAAACAGTTTATGAATATACTACATCTTAATCAGTATCACCACTTTCAATATTTTCAGCCATCCCTATTCTCCCAAGTCCTTCTCTTACTTTTCTTAATTTTCACTATTTGAGTTCTTTCTTGACTCTACTATATTTCAGTTAATACATTTATACACACTTGCTTATCACCCAATGTGTTTACTTAGAAGTTTGTATGTTAAATCCGGCTTTCCACACATAAGAAAAAACATACATACTTTGTCTTTTTGGGCTATTCTGTTGTTTGTATCCAATGTATTAGGAAGGATGCTTTAAAAAGCCAAACTAGAAGAGATGATGATTCAATAGAAAGAAAATAATGTAAACAGCTAAAAGACCACAAAGCACTGCTCTCTATATGAATATACTACTTCTCTATAAATATACTGCATCTCTATATAAACATGTGTCCATGTAAAGAATTAGATCTACCAGTCAGATACTCAGAAACCCAAAGAACAGTTCCAGATAATAGCCCAAATGCTTCTTGGGTTAGTACCCTATCCCTGAATTTTCCACATGCACCTTAGCTCACAGATATTGGTTGTTTTCTGGTCTCTGAAACATGGACAAGTCCACGAAATTAGTTTTATAACACAGGTACCTGGCCTCCAATCTCAACTTATCCACTGATTAGTATCATGCCCCAGGAAACCACTTTTCCTCATTTATACTTAATTTTCTGATCTTTTTTAAAGAGGTAGGGTATAGATGACATCTCTCATCTTTCCCAGACTGTGGCTCTTTGAATTTATGATTCTTTGAGGAATCTTTGCTCACTTTCTCACTGTACCTGTTCAATGATGTCTTTTCTCTTAAACCCTTTCCATGTCTCATTCAAAGTACATTGAGTTTTTGACTTAATCCTCTTTTAATCAACGTTGATTCTTGCCTAATCTTAGACACAGCAGTAAAAAAGGATGAACTCATATTTTATTTCTATGTTTATTTTATGTAAGTTCAGTTTTTCCTTCAAAACCATAAAAATCTTTTACAAAGAATAACTGTTTGGTTTTTAATGAAATAAAAAGATTTCTCATAAAATAGATGATGTTTCCTGAAATGTTTAGTAACCTCTAAATTTAAATTAGTTTTCCAATTATTTTTGGTAGAAAATATTCTTTAAAAAGAACCACATTATTTGTAGAAAATTTTTCTCATCCTTTATTCTTAGATCCAATGATTTTGGTATGTCTATTCTCTCATCTTCTGTTTTTAACAAATTTTATGTATTTGATTATAGAAAATATTTCTGAAACTTTAAATTCAGTATGTTGTTCAATATGTTATTTTGATCCTGAAAACTGCTTCAGCATTACTTAATTTGTTATTTTGATTTTGGAAACTGCTTCTATATTACTAAATCTCAATGGACATATTTCTTCCATGTAAACTGAAGTAGTTTAAATAACTGTCCCTAAGGAAACTTCCAGCATGAAAATGTAGTGATTTGATGTGCTTCTCATTTATACTACACAGCAAGAACTATTTTAGCATCCAGGAACAATAGAAATCTTAATGTTTATAGCATAACAGAGTCCTAATTATGGATTTTAGATGTAAATTCAGTTTCTGTTAAGGCCTTGCTCACTGGCTTTTGGTGTTTGGTGACTTTATGGAATGTTAGTAGGCTGGGGTAAAGTCCAAAACACCTTTATCTAATAGTTCCAGTATCTTTGCTTTGCAATAATGTCATACTAATTGTATGTTCCTAAAGAAGAAACAAATGGCAATGGGAAAACGGTAAATATTTTGGACAGGATCACATAAAGTTAGGAAGAGAAGAGATTTACTAAATTTATAATGGTTTGCTGCCTCAGAAAAAATTCTGAAAACAAAGCAACATATAAGCCTGACTCATTGTTTGGCATATCTGAGTAGGAGATTTTCAGGTAAAAGAATATTTCTGGGTATCAAATTATAAATGTGAGTTTATATGTAAGCTATACATGGAAGATGGCATATGCAGAGTTAAGAAGCACAATAGAAAAATTTGAAAATTGTGGGGCTGGGGATATGGCCTAGTGGCAAGAGTGCCTGCCTCATATACATGAGGCCCTGGGTTCAATTCCCCAGCACCACATATACAGAAAATGGCCAGAAGTGGCACTGTGGCTCAAGTGGCAGAGTGCTAGCCTTGAGCAAAAAGAAGCCAGGGACAGTGCTCAGGCCCTGAGTCCAAGGCCCAGGACTGGCAAAAAAAAAAAAAAAATTTGAAAATTGTGTAGAAAAATATTTTCAAATTATGATCTATAAGTATTAAATATGTTAAAACTCAATATTCATATAGTGGACATTTTACTCAAGCTAATTTAGGAAATAGTGGTTTAAGCAAAATAATATTTTAATTGTAGAATTTTTTAAAGCAATCCTATTTTACTGTGTGATATTTAATGTTAGTCTCCAAGAGAGGATATATCTTTATTAAAAAAAATCATTATTAACTAGGCAGATTATGGAAATTTGGTAGAGATTAATATATAGTAAATATGAATAGATTATTTTGAAATTTTGTGTATGCATATGTATGTTAACTAAAAAGATATTTGGTCAAATATTCAGAATGTTAAAATTATGTTGTTTAGCTGGTTATGTTTTCAAACTGGTTTTTAGCACCGTGTTTTCAATTCTTGCCATTCATTTAAGTTCTAGGTCCAACATTTTGTGTTCTGTGTGTGTGTGTGTATGTGTGTGTGTGTGTGTGTGTGTGTGAGAGAGAGAGAGAGAGAGAATAGGGTCTTGCACTCAGGGCACTATTCTCGCTGTTACTCAGCTTTTTCTTCCACTCAAAAACCCTACTAATTCTTGCTTTCTGCTGGCTACTTGGAAATAGGAACCTTTCAGATTTGCCTTTCTGGACTTGACTTTGATCCTCAGATGTCAGGTATATACTGAGTCGTGCCTGGTTGGCTCTCTTTCTAACAGCTAACTTTTATTTAGTATTTACTCTCATTATCTAAGACTGAATGTAATCAAGTCTAAATACTTTACCTATTGCCTGTCTTCCTTTCCCCTCCAATCTCATGATTCTAAGGTTGCTTCTTTGCAGTTAACCCTGTCTACATAATAAATATTAGAAGACAATGCATATTTATCTTAGAAATCTTGACTCATTTTTTTACTTCATCTCTTCACTGATGATCACCAAATAAGTACCAAGTCTGACTGATTTTACCTCCTTCTTGTGTCTATTAATAATTAGAGAAAAAATTGTATCTATATGTAATACTGTAAATTTGGAGCCTTATCATATGCCCTTCTTTCCATCTCTGCCACTAATATATTTGGGCTAAATCACTGGCTCTACCCGTTCACCTTTGTAGTGGTTTTCTAACTGTCTCTCACATAACCTGGAAGTCCTGCCTCAGCTCCACGTACTGGAATTATAGGTATGTGCTGCCATGGCAAGCTCTCACATAGAGTTCTTCAAAAATGTTTAAAATTTATTCCTATGTTTACAACAATAAAAATGTAATTATTTAAAATATTTATCTTGATGAATTTTAACAAATATATATGCTTGAATAATCATATATAGAATAGATCTATCACCCTAAAATTTACTCTTTGGTCCTATCCCAGCCAAATGCATATCCTATCCCTTTTTGTTTCTGTAAATAAGTCTTTCCTTTCTTTCTTCATTTTTTTCCTCACCTACTATTTGTCCTTCCTCCTTCCCCTCCCTCCCTCCCTTTTTTCCTCCCTCCCTTTTTTCTTCCCTCCCTTCATTCCTCCTTCTTTTCCTTTCTTCTTCCCTTCCTCCCTCCCTCCCTCCATTCCTTCTTTCCTGTACTTCTGCTTGCCTCCATTCCTTTCCCTTCCCTTCTTTCCCCTCCCTTCCCTTCCTTTTCCTTCCCTTCCTCTTGGAAGATCATTTGAACTACTCATGTGTATGTTCAATGTTCTCAACTTTGTTTCCTCTATGTGAGACACTCTATCATACTTCCAGATACAGGTGGGACACATACACACATTATTTCTGACTATTCCATTTTTTTGGTCAGTTGTATGACTTGAATTCATGGTCTGGGTGCTGTCTAGGCTAGGGCTCTACCACTTTGAGCCACAGCATCACTTACAGGCTTGTGGTGGTTAATTGGAGATAAGTGTCTCATGGACGTTCCTCTTCAGGCTGCCTTTGAACTGCAAACCTCAGATCTCATACTCCTGAGTAGTTATGATTCCCACCACCAGTGTGGGTTTATTCCATTCTTAATCTTCGTGTTTTTTTTTTTTTTTTTGCCAGTCCTGGGGCTTGAACTCAGGGCCTGAGCACTGTCCCTGGCTTCTTTTTTTTTGGTCAAGGCTAGCACTCTGCCACTTGAGCCACAGCGCCACTTCTGGCCATTTTCTGTATATGTGGTGCTGGGGAATCGAACCCAGGGCCTCATGTATATGAGGGAGGCACTCTTGCCACTAGGCCATATCCCCAGCCCCTTAATCTTCGTTTTTGACAAGCATTTTAGGTGAATGCCCAGACACATATGAAGCACTTAGTAAATGATGAGGGTATGTGCTGAGAACTGCTTCATGAGGAGATGTCATTGCTATGTAACTATTGTAGAGTGAGCTTAGAAAAATAAGTAAGTTACAGTGACACTAGTTGACACAATTCATGGTAGCAATGTAGCACTGGTGATAAATCATTCATGAAAAATGCTAAATGACATATGACTGTTGCTTATAATTTCATGAATTACACATTTTTAGTTAAAAATACATTTTCTATATCTATGTTCACATGACTTGTAAAGTGAGAAAGTTTTGAAGGTAGTTTCCTTATTCTAGCACTTTCTTGAAGAAATTTATGTTTTCATTGCATTTATTAAACCATCTAACAGATCAAAATATACTCTGCAGTTTCAGAATGTACTTACTTACTTTTGGTTCCTAATACCAGACAAGGTAGGTGTTAGCATTACTCAAGAGATGAATTGTGAGGAAGGAGAGAGAAGACGGCGGAGGAGCGGCTGAGCCCTTGCAGAGCTCCCTCCGATATCGTAGTTTTCTCACCTCATAGAAACTGTTTCCCCGAGAAAGACAGCCAAAGTAAGTTCTAACAGTACAGGGATTCTGAACAGGAAGGAAAAATCGACTTTGCTGGTCTGAAAACACAGATTTGAGCTCCGGGCGGCGTCCCGCCGCGGCGCCAGCACCGGCTCTGGCACAGTGCTGGGCACAGACCCCCCCCACACACACACTCCGCACAGCTAAAGCGTTAAATACTCCAGACAGCAGCCGAGCACGGAGGACCTGACATCGCAGAGACAGCATGAGTACCCCAAAAGTTATCCTCACTTGTGCCCACAGTCCAGCTTCTGGAAGGCATCCCTGTCCCCACCGCCAGAGCAAAGCGCCATCTTTGCCACTGGCATAGGGTCAGACCAGACTGGAACTGAAGCGGGCCTGGGGAAAGCGAGGTCAAAAAAGCCATCTTTGAAAAGGGCAGGAGGGGCGGAATCAGTGAGAACCAGCTCCGCCCAGAAGAACGCCCCCTGCCCTGGCGGGAGGTGAGTCCGGGGCTTAGCCAGAGATGCCCCGCCCTGCCCGCCGGAATTTCTAAACTTAAAGCAAAAGCTGCGAGCAGCTACCAGGGGCACGGAAACAACAGACGGAGGAACAAACCGTTCCGGGGACAGCTAAACGGTCCCGTCACAGAAGAAGCTAATTCCCAGCCCAAAACGGAGCTGCATTCCATAGCTACCTATGCCAAGGAGGCCGCCTCCCTCAGGCAAGCAACTCTCAGTGGAGCAAAACAGGCCAGAGGTGGCCCACCCTGCTGAGTATACAGCCTAGTCAAGTCCAGGCATCAAAGGCAGCTGCCCCACAGCAGACAGAGGAGCCACAGTTCCTGAGACTGCTCACGTCCCCATCGACAGAGGACGCCCAAGGCCTGCCTGCAAGCCGTGCGAACCTCAGAGACCCACGATTGCACCTACAGGGGAGAAGGTCAGAACAGAACCACCCCTTGCCAACTGAAATCAAGTCAAACGAGCCAATCAGGAAAATAGACTGCAGTCCATTGCAGGGAAACCAGAGACTGGTTTCTTTTTCTTTTCAAACATTTTTTTTAAACTTTTCTTTTAAATTTTCTTTTTAATTTTTTCACACCTGAAACATCATTGGCTTTTTTTTTTTTTTGGTTTGTTTGTTTTTTGTTTGTTTTCCATTTTTACTGGTTTGTTTTATCAAGTATTTTTTGTGTTTGTTTATTTGTTTGGGTTGTTCCTTTTCTGTTATTTTCCTTTTTATTTACTTATGCTTCCTTTTTAAATAATTTTTCACTGTTTTGTGTATCTGTCTTCCAGTATTTTTACTTCATTTCTCTCGTTGCGTCCTCTTCCTTTAAAAATTACTTTCCTATAAATAACACCTACACCCTTTTCTGCTAACTCTCCAGTGTCTGTCATTTTATCAATGTTCTTTCTACTGATTCTACTCTTCTCCACATTTCCACGTCACTGAAACTAAACCAAAATCACCACCACCACCCCCCCAATACACTTTACTCTATTCTCTTTACTACCTCCAACTTACCCTCCTGACTTACTGCCTGGACCTCCAGGTTCCATTGACTCCGGGTTATTGGATAGAGGGTATCCCAGCTTAATACGAGTGAATCAAAGGGGTTCATAGAGAAAGCCAGTCCTAAAAGAACTTAATATAAAAACAAGAATTGCGTATAAGGTTGTAACAGTAAATAAGTAACTACTGAATACAGGGCCCAGGATCGGATGTTATATTGAAATTCTATTCTTTAGGAACACCAAATCTAACTTTATAGACAGGTATACAAGTTATCTTTATATAATTGTGAAATTGTAAGATTTACACAACAGTGCTTGGTAAGGGCTGCTTTGGGTCTTAAACAGTGCTCACAGGTGCTGGTAGACTGGCATTCCCAATTCAAATGGGCAGAAGAAACAAAGAAAGATGGCAAATAATGAAGTCTTATCCCCCACTCAAAACAAGCAGGAAGCAGAGCAGTCAATCAAAAACATAGAAGAAAACCCCCAAAATGCTCTACAAAGTTTACTGATAAACATGATAAATGAAAAGTTTGAATCTCTTCAGTCAATTATGTTAGAGCGTGAGGAGGCAAAGCAAAAATTAATGGAGAATTTCATGGCATCCACAAATAGAAAGATAAGTGAGCTTCAAGAGTCAAATGAAAAGATAGCTACCCAACTTAAAGATTTGAGAGAAAACACTCAAAACCAAAGTAATGAAGTTAATGAAGTAAAGAAGTCCATACAGGACCTAAGAAATGACATGGAAATCATCAGGAAAGACCAGTCAGAGGGAAAAGAGATTCGAAATCAAGTAGCTAGCCTACAGTCCCGACTAACTGAAGCAGAGGATCGAATCTCAGGAGCTGAAGATTCCTTAGATTCTATGGAGAAAGATCAAAAATCAATACAAATCCAGTCCAAGCAACAAAACAGATCGCTACAGGAGATTCAAGACACAATCAGGAAGCCCAATTTAAGGATAATAGGTATTGAGGAAAACTTGGAGAAAGAGGTTAATGGGATAGGCAACCTATTTAACAGAATATTAGCTGAGAACTTCCCAAACATCCAGAAGGAAAGGCCTATACAGATACAAGAAGCATTTAGAACCCCAAATCGACCAGACCAGAATAGGACTTCCCACCGACACATTGTGATCAAAACAGCTTCAGCAGAGTGCAAGGAAAAAATACTCAAAGCTGTTAGGGCAAAGAAAACAATCACATATAAAGGAAAAGCAATCAGAATTACCCCAGACTTCTCAGCAGAGACCATGAAAGCAAGGAGAGCCTGGAATGAAGTATACCAAACTCTAAATAAAAATAACTACCAACCAAGAATTCTGTACCCCGCCAAACTCTCCTTCATAGCCGAAGGTCAAATAAAAGTCTTCCACAATAAGGAAAAACTGAAACAATATATCTCCACCAAACCAGCTTTACACAAAATCCTTAAAGATGTACTATACAGGGAAAATAATCAAGATCCCAACACAGACAGAGAAATGAACCCTAATTAGTAAACACTAGATCAAGAAATGGGAAGACACAGCTTTAAACAAGATACAAGATAATGATAATGAAAGGAACAAACGATCACCTCTCAATCCTAACTGTCAACATTAATGGACTTAATTCTCCAATCAAACGACATAGGCTCATAACTTGGATCAAAAATCAAGATCCATCTTTCTACTGCCTCCAAGAGACACAACTATCCAGCAAAAGTAAACATCTTCTAAAAGTAAAAGGCTGGAAACAAATCTATCAAGCAAATGGCCCCCATAAGCAGGCTGGAGTTGCAATCCTAGTATCAGACAAAATTGACTTCAAATTAAAAAAGGTAAGAAGAGACAAAGAAGGTTACTACATACTAGTAAAAGGATTTCCCCAACAGGAAGAAATAACCATCCTAAATATCTACACGCCAAATGCAGGAGCACCCAACTTCATCAAACAAACACTACTGGCTCTAAAATCATTCATAGACCCAAACACAATGATAGTGGGGGACTTTAACACTCCACTATCACCTCTGGACAGATCAACATGCCAAAAACTGAACAAAGAAACCACAGACCTAAACAATTGCATAGACCAACGAGACTTAATCGACATCTACAGAGTATTCCACCCAGCAAGGACAGAATACACATTCTTTTCGGCAGCACATGGAACATTCTCCAAAATAGATCACATCTTAGGGCACAAAGAAAATCGGTACAAATTCAGAAGTATCAAAACCATTCCCTGCATTCTCTCAGACCACAATGGAATAAAATTAGAGCTCAACTCACTCAGCCACCACAGAAAAATCCTACAATTCATGGAGACTAAAGAACACACTGCTGAGCCATCAGTGGATCATTGAAGAAATTAAAACAGAAATTCAAATGTTTATGGACTTCAACCAAGTTGAGGACACAAAGTACCAGCTCCTTTGGGACACAGCAAAGGCAGTACTCAGAGGAAAATTTATATCTCTGAGTACATACATCAACAAACTGGAGAAACAGCAACTCAGTAATTTAAGGAAGCACCTTAATTTTCTGGAGAGAGAACAGCAAGCCAAACCCCAAGTCAATAGACGGAAGCAAATAATTAAAATCAAATCAGAATTAAATCAATTAGAGACGAAAAAAAACATCGAAAGAATCAAAAAAACAAAGAGTTGGTTCTTTGAAAAAATCAACAAGATAGACAGACCCCTGGCAAACCTGACCAAAGAACAAAGGCAGCACACTCAAATAAACAAGATAAGAGATGAAACAGGTATCATCACCACAGAAATAACCGAAATTCAGAAAATAATAAGGGACAATTTTGCAAACCTTTATGCCAACAAATTCGAGAACTTGGAAGAAATGGATGATTTCCTAGAAAAAATTGATACCCCCAAACTCA
The DNA here is from genome assembly GCF_023159225.1 of Perognathus longimembris pacificus. Lineage (NCBI taxonomy): Eukaryota > Metazoa > Chordata > Mammalia > Rodentia > Heteromyidae > Perognathus > Perognathus longimembris. The sequence goes on from NC_063162.1 coordinate 114,020,435, forward strand.
ACTATGAAGACTTAAACCTTCTAAACAGACCCATATCCAGTATTGAAATAGAAACAGCAATAAATGATCTCCCATCCAAGAAAAGCCCAGGTCCAGACGGATTCACCGCAGAATTCTACAAGGCCTTCAAAACAGAACTCACTCCAATATTTCTCAAACTCTTCAATGAAATTGAAAGAGAACGTTCACTGCCAGACTCATTTTATGAAGCCAGTATAACCCTCATCCCAAAACCAGGCAGAGACTCATCATGGAAAGAGGACTACAGACCAATCTCCCTGATGAACATAGATGCAAAAATTCTCAACAAAATTCTGGCCAATCGACTTCAACAGGTCATCAAAAAAATCATACACCACGATCAAACTGGATTCATCCCAGGGATGCAAAGCTGGTTTAATATACGCAAGTCAATTAATGTAATCCACCGCATCAACCGGAGCAAGGTAAAGAACCACATGGTTTTATCGCTGGATGCGGAAAAAGCGTTCGATAAAATCCAGCACCCATTTATGCTAAAAGCCCTGGAAAAACTGGGATTCCAGGGAACATTCCTGAATATGATCAAGGCAGTTTATGACAAACCAACAGCAAGCATAACTCTAAATGGTGAAAAACTAAAGCCATTCCCTTTAAAATCAGGAACAAGGCAGGGATGTCCACCCTCTCCCCTGCTCTTCAACATAGTACTAGAATTCCTAGCCAGAGCAATTAGGCAAGAAGAGAATATAAAGGGGATCCAAATAGGAAAAGATGAAGTTAAACTTTCTCTCTTCGCAGATGACATGATCCTATACCTAAAGAATCCCATAGACTCTACCCCCAAGCTACTAGAGCTGATCCAAAACTTTGGCAAAGTTGCAGGATATAAAATAAACCTTCAAAAATCAACGGCCTTTCTCTATGCTAACAACCCGAAGACCGAGGCTCAAATCAGGAAAGCAACTCCTTTTGCAATAGCCCCCAAAAACATAAAATACCTAGGAATAACCTTAACCAAAGAAGTGAAAGACCTCTTTGAAGAGAACTTTAAAAGCTTGAAAAATGAAATTAAGTCAGAACTAAGAAAATGGAAAAACCTCCCATGCTCCTGGATTGGGAGGATTAATATAATCAAAATGGCAATATTGCCAAAGGCTATCTACAAATTCAATGCAATACCCATTAATATCCCAACACCATTCTTTAATGAAATAGAGGAAGCAATCCAGAAATTCATATGGAACAATAAAAGACCTAGAATAGCAAAAACACTCCTAAGCAGAAAGAACAGTGCTGGAGGAATTACAATACCCAACTTCAAGCTGTATTATAAAGCTATAGTAATAAAAACAGCTTGGTATTGGCACCGGAACAGGCCTGAAGACCAGTGGAACAGAATTGAAGACCCAGAATTAAACCCACAGAACTACGACTACTTAATCTTTGATAAAGGAGCTAAAACAATAGTATGGAAGAAAGATAGCCTCTTTAAAAAGTGGTGCTGGCAAAACTGGCTCAACACATGCAACAAACTAAAACTATATCCTTATATATCACCCTGCACCAAAATCAATTCCAAATGGATTAAAGACCTTGAAATCAAAACAGGCACCCTGAAAACACTAAAGGAAGGAGTAGGAGAAACACTTGGGCTCCTTGGCACAGGACAGAACTTCCTTAACAAAGACCCTGAAAGGCTACAAATCAAAGAAAGGTTGGACAAATGGGACTGCATCAAACTGCAGAGCTTCTGCATGGCAAAGGACATAGCTCTCAAGATAAACAGAAAGCCCACAGACTGGGAGAAGATCTTTACCGGCCATTCAACAGACAAAGGCCTCATCTCTAAAATATATGCAGAACTAAAAAAATTACCTTCTTCCAAAACAAAACCGCAAAGAACCAATAGCCCCCTCATCAAATGGGCTAAAGACTTACAAAGAAACTTCTCTGATGAGGAAATGAGAATGGCCAATAGATATATGAAAAAATGCTCTACATCACTGGCCATAAAGGAAATGCAAATCAAAACAACATTGAGATTCCATCTCACCCCAGCAAGAATGTCATATATCAAGAAAACTAATAATAACAATTGTTGGAGGGGATGTGGCCAAAAGGGAACCCTACTTCATTGTTGGTGGGAATGTAAACTGGTTCAGCCACTCTGGCAAGCAGTATGGAGATTCCTCAGAAGGCTCAATATAGAACTCCCCTATGACCCAGCAGCCCCACTGTTGGGTATCTATCCAAAAGAACACAAACAAAATCACAGTAAGGCCACCAGCACAACAATGTTCATCCCAGCACAATTTGTCATAGCGAGAATCTGGAACCAACCCAGATGCCCCTCAATAGACGAATGGATCAGGAAAATGTGGTACATATACACAATGGAATTTTATGCCTCTATCAGAAAGAATGACATTTTTCCATTTGTAAGGAAATGGAAGGACTTGGAAAAAGTTATACTAAGTGAAGTGAGGCAGACCCAAAGAAACATGGACTCTATGGCCTCCCTTATTGGGAATAATTAGTACAGGTTTAGGCAAGCCATAGCAGAGCATCACAAGGCCCAATAGCTACACCCTTAGGAACACATAAGATGATGCTAAGTGAAATGAACTCCATGTTATGGAAACAAGTGATATATCACAGTTGTAACTACTTTCAACATCCTATGTGTATGTGTAGTTTCTATTATTGATGATGTTCTTGTATCACCTTCCTATGGTTGTACCTACACTATCTCTGTAATCTTATCTGAGTATATTGGAAACCGTGTTTACTGGTATTGGAAGTAGGAAATTCAAAGGGAATACCAAATTTGAGAGACACAGGGTAAAAAAAGTGAAATAACTACAAAAGCAATACTTGCAAAACTGTTTGGTGTAAGTGAACTGAACACCTGGGGGGGAGAGGGAAAGGGGGGAGGGAGGAGGGTATGAGGGACAAGGCAACAAACAGTACAAGAAATGTATCCAATGCCCAACGTATGATACTGTAACCTGTCTGTACATCAGTTTGATAATAAAAATTTGAGAAAAAAAAAGAGATGAATTGTTATGTGGGTACAGAGAAGAAAAGGATCAGTAATTTTTTGTTAGGATTATCTGTTATCTTTTGTCTATGATTACATAGATTGTTAATACCTAAAATGATTATGAAATCATTGTAAATAATATATATTGACCAAACCATACTGCTGGGTCTATCCTCCTAGAGCCATCTAGATCTGAGCTTGTTCTCTATCAAAAATGCTTCCTTGGTCTCCTGGTGATATATAATTTTGAGACTCAAAACAGTTGAAGTGGTTTATAAATCAATGTGGATATATGTATGTACTTATGCATATATATATGTAGAGAGAGAGAGAGAGAGAGAGAAAGAGAGAGATAAGGAAATCATTCTAGCCAGAATTTGGGATTGAAGTTTGTAATAAATCAGTACTTTAAGTCATTCCATTTTGAAGGAAGCTTCACATAGTAAAATTGAGTTTGGCTACACAAATCATTGTAAGTTAAACAAACCAGAAGAGGAAATTGAAAACATGTTATGTTAATGACTTGTGTGACTCCTACTTATGAGTTTCTCAAAAACCTTGAGTATATTAGAAAGAGTTAAAGAATTAAGACATCCATTGTTTTATATTACTCTGAATGTCATTACAATAATGATTAGATTTGTATCATTAATTATGTCCCGATTGTAATCATCTTAACTGATTTTGCTTTAGAGTTTTTTTTTCACATTTTAAATCCAGTTATCAATCATTTATTTGAGGTGCTTGCAGGATGTTTGTTAGAATAAAATTTAATTGCCTTATTTATGAATTTATTTTCATTTTTTCTCTAGTTTTCAAAAATAGGCTTTGATGTCTCCTCTGATATTATGTCCCAGTGCTGCCCTAGAAGAATTTGTTGAGTGTGCTCAAATCAAGCTAAAAAGGAAAGATGAAAGTACTGCAGATACTTCTGGCTAATTTCCTGCAAACCAAATCAAACTTGATTACTAAAAAGAATTAGATTGAAACTTGTATTGCCAAAGGGCATTAAAGAACTCAAATTACATAATTAAGGTGTTTATGCTGATCTAATTAAGCAAAACATACAATGCTGCATAATAGGGATGAATAGTTATTCAAGTTCACTTAAAATTATTCACAGGTTCAGGATAAAAAGTTTGAAAAACATGACAATACTTGTCAGTTAAATACACAAATACAAACCTGTTACAACCCTTCTTTAAAGGTGTTAGCGTATTATTTTTGTTCTGTCTCTTTTATTTAATTCGAAACTCATGGGTTTCAAAATACTGAGGATCTTAGATGCATGGTATTTTATAGCTCTTCTTCTATTTTATTCCATTGTTTTTTTCCATGTTCTATGGATTTTTTTCTATTTTGTTATTGTTAAAGTGAGGTACAGAGGGGGTTACAGTTTCATATGTAAGGCTATGAGTACATTACTCATCCAACTTGTTATCTCCTCCCTCTTGCTTTCCCCTGCCTCCTCCCTCCTCATATCCCATCCATGAGTTGTACAGTTGGGTTACACATATAGTTTTGTAAGTATTACTGTTGCATTGGTTTGTCTTTTTATCCTTTGTCTCTCAATTTTAGTATTCCTTTCCCTTCCCTAGTTCTAATACAATGTTTATATACAATAATATCCAGGGTATTAAAATCAGTTACAGTGATTTAAGGGGTAAAACTATGGGAAAGAAAGACAGAAGAAAAAGGGCATAATTTCACATGTTATGTTGAAAATAACAACAATGATAAACGATTTGTTTCCATACTTGGAGATAATTTCACTTAGCATCATCTTATATGTTCATATGAACATAGCTACTGAGCTATTGTAATCTTCTGCTAGGACTATCCTAGACATGTACTAATTATTCCCAATGAGGGAAACCATTGTGGAAAGCAGTATGGAGGTTCCTCGAAAGGCTAAACATAGAGCTCCCCTATGACCCAGCAGCTCCAATTACAAGCAAGACCACCCCAAAGCCACCAGCACAACTATGTTCAACACAGCACAATTTGTCATCACTAAAATATGGAACCAACCCAGATGCCCCTCAGTGGATGAGTGGATCAAGAAAATGTGGTACATATAGACAATGGAATTCTATGCCTCTATCAGAAAGAATGACATTGCCCCATTCATAAGGAAATGGAGGACTTGGAAAAAAATCTTACTAAGTGAAGTGAGCCAGATCCACAGAAACATAAAATTTACTGTTTTTTCTTGGTACTGACACTTGAATTCTGAATCTCATTATTTGATTGGGCATTTTTGCTCAAGGATAGTGATCTAACATTTGAGCTAAACTTCAATTTCTGTTTTTTTTTTTTTTTGATAGTTAACTGGAGATCATGTTTTTCTCTGATTTGTCTGTTCAGGCTGGATTAAAACTGCAACTCTTAGATCTCTGCCTCTTAAGTATGTAGGATTACTGGTGTCAGCCATCATTACCTGGCTACACCTCTTCTTTCAAACTCAATATGCTAATATATCCTTACACCTAAATAAAACTTTGAGACAAATTTTAGGCATGGATAAATATTACAAAAGCCATACATTGCTTTTATGCAGCTTCCTCAAATGATAACAGTTTATGTTACAGCAAAAAAGTATCAAAAAGTAAAAAATACAAATTAATTCACAAATCTTATGTGGATTTTACAGTGCTACATTCACTCAACTGTGTATATGTTTCTGTGAAACTGGTCTTTGTTGTGGATTTAATTTGAATTTCTCTTGTAATAAATAAGTTAAAAATCTATTCATAATTTAACTACAATATTTATAAGTTTATGCAGATTTTGGTTCTTTCGTTGTCCCATTTTCTATCTATTTTTCATGTATTTTTCTCAAATCCTAACAATTCTGTAAGTATGGGGGATTTTGGTTCTTTAATCTGTGATATATGGTGCAAATATATTCTAGTTTATAATTTGTCCTTTTGTTGATAGTATTTTTAAAAATAGCTTTATTGACATATAGTTTACCAACAATAGAATGTATACCTCGAATACTCACATTTAAATAGAGCTTAGTATATTTATGCATTTCACAGACTCAAGCCAATGTTATCATAATTTGACAATATTTCTATTCATTATTCTTGCAAATAAATACTTTAGCCATTGTTAGTCCTCTCCAAAATCCTGAGATTTAGGTAAAAGTCAAGCTATTTTTGAAAATTAAGAGTGAACTCATTCTGAAATTTCTCCTTACATCTTACACAATTTAAACATCAGTAGAAATGTACTCACTACCTTATACATTTAACTGCAATCCCTCTGTCCATCACCTTGACAATAAAAAGCAATTAAAAAAAACAAACATAAGTAGAGGTGTGCTCTGGTGGCTCACATCTGTAATCCCAAGCTATTCAGAATTCTGAGATCTGAGAGGGCTGTATCTAAGCCAACCCAGGCAGAAAAGTCCCTTTGTGACTCTTATCTCCAGCTAACTCCTCAAAAACTCAAAATGTTAGACAGCTAGCCTTGGGCCAAAGAGTTCAGAGACAGAGCCCGAGCCTGTGGTTTAAGCCCCTCAACTGACAAAACAAAAACAAAAACAAAACACCCAAGAAGACTTACACCCAATTATGTTTTCAGTGGTTGCCTTGTGTTGTACAGTACTAATATTTCAATCTTTACTTAAATTATCAATTGTTATTAAGTATGTAAATTGTTTCCTATTTTTCATTTTTAATGGTTCCTTTGACTATTGTATTAATAGATTATTTCTGTTTATTTCCTAATATTAAATATAAAGAAATCAAACTTTTTAAAGAGTATGCATACTTTAAAATATTTCAGCGTTTTGTCTAAAAAAGCTTTAAAATTTGTTTCTAGTTCAAGTATCTTTGTCAGTAAATTATAGCTCTTAAACCTTTACTAAAAGATTTAATTTGAAATTGTATTTTTTTAGAAAATCCCTCTTCAACAGAGACTGAAGTCTTCTTCAAATTTATGGAATATTAATACTTTTCTTATGATGGACTACCAGTTCATACACTGTAACCATTTGTAATTGAACTGTTCTTTTATTGATTCAAAATAGCTTCTTATATGTGAGTACATTAAAATAATTTGCCATGTGTGTTGATAGTTTTTCACCATTTGTTTGTCTTTAATGTTATTTTTCTCCTTTAGGCTTCATAGCTTAAACATATTTGTTGATCTTCTGTAATTTTCCTCTTTACAGGCATACATATTAATGTACATCTAGATGATTTTTTTCCAATTTTCTCTTACTTTGTCCATTGTTTCATGTGGAACTTGTAGAATAGTAAGTGGAGGTCCATATATCCTCAGTGCGCTACTTCTGTAGTATGTGTTCTGTATAAGACAAGGATGATATTTAATGGCAGGAATACAGACTAGCTCATACCAGAAAAAAGTAAAAATTGTCAGGAACTTAATACACATTTTCCTTTTCATAACATTTTTTCAATAATATATTGTTAATCATCTACTGAGTTAGTATACCATTATTGTTATTTATCATTACTATTGTTATTATTTACTTATACACCTGTATTTTTTTAAAGTTTCAGATATCTAGCACATCTTTCCAACTAAACTAGTTACAATACCAGCTGAGATGGATTTGAATGTATACTTGGCAGGCAAGCCTAGCTTGTTCTTAAATTTTTGAATATTAGAAAGAAATCAAGAACTTTTTCTAGAACCAAGCAAAAGGTGTATTGTTTGCTTGTTTTTCCTTTCTGCTACAGGTCTATAATGAAATTACAAATAGGCTTGATTCAACAAAAAATTGGGGGAGGAATTATGAGTGGAGTTGATTGTTGAAATTCTGAATCAAAGTGAAATTGTTTGGTCAAAGATGTGCTTGGTCAAATCTTAAGCTTACTCATTCCTGTTAGAAATTCCCTTAAACTGAAAACAGCCCAGCTTCCTGCTGTTATTCATCCCATAGGGAAAGCAAAGCAAACAGTTGGTCTAACACATCAACCTTCTATAATCGTGTCCATAGAAACAGACCTAAGAGACTGATGGGAGAAGTATAGGTGCTTTGTGTCAGTTAGAGCTGTATCTAAAACACGGACTAAGTATTTGAGGCTTTAGTGTCAGTTTGAAAATATATCAGTGCAATCAGTGTAATGAGACCTGGGTAATCCAAGTGATCTATTTAATACTGAATACTGATTTTTTTAATTTCATATGTTTTAAACGTATACATTTATCTTTAGCCAATGAAAATTTGAAATTCACATCTTTTAATATCCCCTTTCTGCTATTTTTGTCTATTCTAACTTCTCTGAGGGAAAAGGGGGAGAGGGAAATGAGGGAGGAGGTAACAAGTTGTACAAGAAATGTATCCACTGCCTTATCTATGAAACTGTTACCCCTCTATGCATCACTTTGACAATAAATAAATAATTATTCAGGGGAAAAATAAAAGTTGTCTTTTTCCTTAAGCTGGGGAAAACCAATCAATATATTTCATGAATTATTTGCCCCAAATATTCATTTATTTATCTAGTGGTACTTGTCCTTTGCAAGTTTGAAGGTAGAACAATCTTACCTCTGTCATTTACTCTTCATGGGAGTTTGAGGAAATTATTTATTCATTCTGATCCTGTTTTTTATAATCAATAAAATGGATTGGATCCATTTTACTTCAAGGTGTTTGTGAGGATGAGTTAATGGATTTCAGTTTAATTGTAAAACCAAGCAAGTGATTCCATGTGCCTGGCATGTTTCCAAGGAATTGTAATGTTAACATTGCCAATGTAGACACTCAGGAACTCAGCCATCATTCTAGCATCAATAAGCATTTAGAAACTTAAAATATGAGATTTTTTAATAAGAGTGGTTCGAATTTTATTATTTCTAACAACATTATCATGAAAAAAATCAGTTCTAGTTATATTTGAATGAGCATCCCATCGTTACTGAATAGAAAGCCTTAAAACTGTTGAGCTTGTATGAGAAACAGAACATCTCAACTGGTCTGTGCTATTTGTAAAAAAGAAAAATACTTATCAAAGTTCTCTATTTCACTAGGGTTAAGACTATAAATGACTTTCTCAAAGCTTCCATGAAAAGATCAGGGCTTTATTCAAATTCCTACATAAGTTCTAAACCATCATGCATTTCAAGACGTGTGTGTGTGTGTGTGTGTGTGTGTGTGTGTGTGTGTGTGTGTGTGTTTGAAGTCAGAAACATTATAGTGAAAAGAGATATGTTTTTCAGGTAAAATGAATGATGGTAAAGAAATTATAGAGAGATGGTTCTTTCCATATAAAGAGTCTAGTTTTCAGCACCTGTTTAGTTTTAAATTCATACCAGTGAACTCTAGCCTACTGATGCCTTAAATAGAGGTTCGAATAGGAGGGTATAATTACTGCAAAAACTCTGCATACTAAAGTTACTTTGAATGTAAGCAGCAATTCTGTGTGAATAATATGTGTGTTTTATTTGTTAAAAATAACAAAAGACTCATAATAAATAAATATTATTTTCACCAAATGCATTGTAATAATATAAAACGGACACAGAGAAAAGCAGGCTATATCATAAATTAGCTTTGAATTGTGGATGCAGTAAATATCATAGCACTAGAATAAGAATGAAGACTTAAAATTATACATGCAAGCATCACCCAGGACCCATGCCACTTGGAGCTCTAGAATTCCCAGTCTATAGGAAGAAAACTAGTTCTTCCAATGGGTAAAAGTGTAATAGCACTTTGAATTTTTTTTTGATGGCATGTTCATATCAGTGGAATTAAAATAGGACGTTCTTAAAAGAACTTAAAATCTTCTGTGACATTTTACTTTATAATGGCAGATAGATTCCTTTGATCAACATAGTAGTGTCAAGAGATTTTGGTTTATTAAAATTTATTGTGTTTTTTCATATATTTATTATACCCTGAAAAAAACCAGTAGGTTGAACCAAGTATCAGCTGAAGTTGAAACAAACTAGTATGGATGGCAGAGGGTTTGTTTTTCAAGTAGTTGCTGCACAGAGTCTCCAAATTCTTTTTACTTCGTTTCTAGTAATACTCTTTTGGAAAATAAAAGTAAGAAATTCTTGATAAGTGATGAAGTGATGAAGTATTTACTTGAAAAATGTCTTGAAACTTTTTATATGATTGCAGGCAATAGCTCCCCATGGAGTTTTGAATGATGTATATAACTACAGATGAAAACAAAACAAAAGAAAACAAAACAGCACTGGCCATTTGATGCACTCTTACTCATGGATAGAACCTCAGTACTCATATTTCCATCATCTACACTTTAATTCTATTCACATGTGATTTTAAAGTTCAAGTTGTAAGTTTTAACAGTTTTCGTAGTAATAAAACAAGGTAATGAAGAAAAGCAGGGTAGCATTGGCATACGGTATGACTCATGCCCAGGAAAACAGGTAACTGGTGTCACTGAGTGCATCTGGAAATGCCAACAGGTGCAGCTGCTTCTGCACCACTACTTATCATGATGTTCCTTGTGCTAAATTTTTGAGTTTTAAAGTGAATTCACAAGAAAGGGAACAGAGCCCTCTGAGGCCTGATTCTCTTCTTAAGATGGTGATGAGTAAGAAGAGTCCTACAATTTTTATTATTGCCTAAATATCCTGTGTATGTTTTTTGAAAAGATACAGACAATCCTAAATGGGCAAAAATCTCAGTTCAGACAGGTTCTCCTGGAGCTGAGAGGTGACTATGCCAGCTTGGAGCAGTAAGTAAAAATCACAACTCTGTGAAAGGCCATGACTTGAAAATGAAGAAAGGCCACGATTTGGAAGTTGAAGAAAAAGTAAACTGTGCAGTGAGGTATTATGATGACAAAAATGTTGCCTTAGTAATCCCTGCTTGCTTTAAATGATAAATGGAATAGAATGTATATGTATACTTATTCTGTCTATACACATGTATACATGATTTTATACTAAATAATGATCTCATACATATGAGTATGCACACACATATGTACATATATCATACACATACACATTTTTGTTTTAATATTTTAGGATATCATGCATATAATTGCTTACAAGTAAGGTGGGAGTCTGTCTAAAACCAAAAATATGAATATTTTCAATTCAATTTTTTCTATATATGCAGAAATATGTGTGTATGTCACTGTGTAACCACAGTCTATAAAGTAAAAAGCTGAAGAGGATTCATTAGGCACTAGCCAAACATTCTCTATAAAGCATGAACGTACTCTGTCAAGAGCAGATAGATCCTTGTAGCAGATTCCTGCTGACCAAACAGTTCCAGCACATGATTACAACTGATTAATTTTGGTCATCACATACATTAGCTAATGAACATCGTGTTTGGAATGACATTTTAGCCAATTTCATTTAACTGAGTTTGATATTTTAAATTATTGGTGCTGAGTATTGCACACAGTATGATGCACACGCTACGTGTGAGCTGTCATTATTATGGTTACTTTTCAAAAATCTATTATACTAAGGGTTCAATAGTGATATCTGCATACATGTAATAAAATTTCAAAGAACTTTCTAGTTTTAATTTAAGCAAGTCTGAAAAGTGGCTAAGTTATATCATTTATTTACAACAGTCACTTAAATTGGTTACAAATAAGAGATAAATGTATAAGTGAATCAAAAAATACATAAGGTAGAAACAGGTTCATAAATGCATGAATCAGGGAGGAGGGAGGGGGTTATGAGGGACAAGGTAACAAACAGTACAAGAAATGTATCCAATGCCTAACGTATTGTAATAAAAATTTGATAAATAAATAAATAAATAATTTAATTAATTAGTGCTGGAAGTGTCCTTTGTGGGTTCTCAGAGAATATACCTCTGCAGAGACCCTCTTCCAGTGCTGGGTCCTGTGAACACTTGGCCACCGTGATTTTCAATTCCTTGCCTGAGAAAGTCCACCCACTTTACTTGGCTCCTCCTGTCATGTTCTTACCACACTCTCAAAGGCATCAATTGGGGCCAGCTGCAGGGTTGCTGCTATGTATTGGCTGATGTTCAGATTTTTGAAAGACTTGATTAAATGTTTTGTCTATTTCAGTTGTTTCAGTAAGGAGGAATAAATTTTGTTTCTGTTAGTCATTCTAACAAGCAAGGTGACAGTCACAAATATATTTTATGTAGTTTAATACCACATGTCAATTATGGCTGTATAACTCAGTGAATCTTTATTTTCAATATGTATTATTATATGGTCATCCCAAAGTGACAAACCTCTCAGTGGGAAAAATATGCCACGCTGGTGACAAATACAACATAAGAGGTTCAGAGATGTTCAATGATTTGAGTTTAGATTACACATGGCTATGAAGCTTTAATAAACTACCACTTTCCAAGTTTTAGTGCCCTATCAACCAAGAATGTCCATAGTTATTTGAAAATCTATTAAAATATTGCTAACTTCAACATATCTATGCGAGGCTGCATTTTTATATACTTCAATCAAAAGGATGAATTTCATCTTATTGCATGCAGAAGTAAATGTAGGAATCTGTCGTCCCTTAAGATAGCCATTAAAATATATGAAAAATATAAATTACCAATATTCTACACTAATATTTTTTGTAAAGCATAGTTACATTGTACTGAAATGTGTTATTTCTTGTAGTATATGGTATGTTGATTATTGAACCATTAATTAAAGCTGACTGCGTGGCAGCTCTGTAAGTACAGAAATGTCAAATCTCAATTAAGGAAAGTTACCACCTAATCTCCTTAAAGATAATCTGTTTAATTAGGTTTTCTGCTTCTGAAATCAAGTGTTTTCTAGAAATTAAAACTTACCAGCATTTTTTTTTTGTTCTCAGAACAGTCCAGAGATTTCTTTGGCTCTCCTTTTTCAAAAGAGCATATATAAGAATTAGTTGTTTGGTTCTCCAAAACTCTACCGAAGTTCTCTCTTATCTATTGGGAAGCATTCTCTTAGACCCCCATTGAATGCTGAAACCTTAGATAGTAGTGAACCTCAGACATGCATTATGTATTTTCTGTAGCAACATGGCTATTCTAAATTTTAATTTATAAATGGACTTAGCAAGAGACTGACAACTTAAAATTCCCACAGATCTAAATGACTTTGTAGATGTCACTAACCTTACTAACTACAAAGCTTTTGCCGTTTTGCTGACAGGAAGCATCCTACCACTCATCATTGGCAACAGTATCACCACTCTTGTGGCTTGGAGTCATTGTTAAATAAAATAAGTATTACTAAGTACAAGTGCTGCAATATTGTATAAAAATCTAATGATCAGAATGATTGCTAAGGGATTGATGTGAATAGCATATAAAATGCAGCTACCAGAAACAAAGAGGTAATTCACATGCTGAGTAGAATAGAGAAGGATGGTGTGACATTTCAGTACACTATTCTGTATGTTGTGCACTTTGAAATTTGGAGAAGTTTGTGAATTTTTCCATTTAATATTCTTGGGCAGAGGTTGACTACAGGTAAATAAAGTCATGAAATCATGGATAAGGGAAAACCACTGCACTCTAAGCCAAGCTCATCAACAAAACTTAACTAGTTATCTTTAAAATTATAATACATATTTTCACATTAGTTTGGAAACAAATATTTCACAATTTTTGTTTTACATGTTCACTAAGGACTTATGAGCTTTCCAATATAGAAACATAATCTGACATTTAAATATATACACTCATAATTTCTATTCTTAGTTATAGAATATAGGATTTTTACTCTGCTTTTTAAAAGTAATCTAGCATTTGTAATAAAGTGGATGTGATTCCTCAATAGCATGACTTACTAAAAAATGTGAAATGCTCTGAAGCAAAAAGCATCTTTTAGAAAATCTGAGATTTTACAATCTGATTTTACAAAATCTGATTTTACAAAATCTAATTTTACAATTGCATTACTGATATCAAAGGCAAAATAGTGGTTTTTATGCTAGCTCTCCCATTAGCTTTTAACCATTGAATCATAGCATGTTTTATTTTTTAGCTTATCTATTCTTCACCCAAGTATGAGAAATTTATTGATATTTTAATTTTCCTCTGACCAAACCAAAAAATATATGTTTTTAGTAACTTAAATAATAATGTCTTTGTGTAGGGCATTAAAACTTAAAATCTATCAAGAATGATTTTTTTCTTTAATGTAAATAATTTCTCAGTGATTAGAAATAATAAATAAATAACGGAAAAGTTAATGTCAAAGTAACTCTACGTGGCATTTAAGTGCCAACAGCATTTTTTTAACCTATTTAAAAAAGGGAATGATTTCCATTGGTATCACTTGCCTATTTTGGAAAAAAAAGTATTTAAAGTAGTAAATATAAACTTCATCAAAATTAATATTATACTTATGATTAGAGTTATTTAATTGTTCTATTTCTTTTTATTAGCATACATAAATTACATAAGGTGACATTTTTTGTGATTTCCATGCATATTTATGTATTCTAATCACCCTCACTCCATCTATGAGCCTTTACTCTCCCTCTCAAACAAATTCAACATATCATTCTTCTACTTTCATACATGACAATATATGATAAAACCTACTTTAACCATACTCATCTTCTCTTTGCTGTCCTTGTTAGCTCAACCTTTCCTACTAGTATTTATCTCCAAAAAAGCCTTTTTCTTTCCATCCTTCCCCCTACATATATTCCTATTTTCAATAAAAACTTTCAACTGCCTGCAAGAATAAGATTATAATGTGATAGTCATATGTTAAATATTAACATTTTGCTGATATGGCAATCACTTTTTGCTGATTATTTAAAGAAAATCTGCAGACATGATATTTCAAACCTAAAATTTGTTTACAACTCTAAAATAATTTAATTTTTTATAATTCCCCTTAGAAGTAGTGTCAATATTGCACCCAAGAAAATAAACAATTTCCTTGATATCACTTATCTTTTGTCTTTAAAATTTCAAGTTATTCATAAGGACATTTGAAAGTTGATATATTTAATTCAAAGATCCAAATAAAACAACAGAATAATGTATGTTTCTTTTTCTCTTGAGTCCCCTTCCCTATCATCCTCATGTTTTATGACATGAAGTTGCTGAAGAGAATATTCCATTTTCTTGTCTTATTGGTTCTTCTTTCTCATATAGTCATCTAACCTTTTTCTCTAATTCTGAATTATTGACAAATAGGAAACTATTTTTCTGATGGTTCACATTCTGACTCATAATAGGCATCCTATGAAATAAATTTGCATATCAGTTAACCATTGAAAAATTAAATAAAATGTCACAGAAAATGTCAAACACACACACATGAACACACAGAGGAATATTTTTGAGCTATTGAGGAGAACAAAATTATGTCATTTGCTGGAAAATGGATGGAACTAGATATTATTTTGATTAGTTAAATAAGCCTGTTTGAGAAAGACAACTATTGATTGTTCTCCCTTTTGTGTGTAATCTAGTGTGATACAGAAGTGAAAATTTTTGAAGTCCTTTGTATGTATGTATGAAAAAAAATAATGAAACCCATTAAAGTTGCTTTAAGAAAGCCGAAAGAAGACAAAGATTAATAGAAAAGATGGTTTTGATTAAATCACATTGTACACATGTACCAGAATATCACTGAGAAACTTCTTTGTACAATAAATATTCATTAATAAAAAGTAACTCACTTTCACAGATTTCTGAAATTCCTGGTAATTTTCTTGGAAGGAATCACTCAAAAATTATGTTATGCACCTATTGCATTCCATTTTATGCAAATGGCATTCAATTGCTCTATTATCTGTTTTGGTAAAAGAAATATGCAGATTCAGGTGGCTACAGAAGATTTATTCCTGGTAGGTTTGTGCTTCAGTCCTCTGCACCTGGATCTTGCTGTGGAAAAATGTCACTTAAGGCTATACATATTTAATATGTAGTTCCATGTAGATTGCTTCAAACCATTCCATATTCATTGTATTTTATATTATCCCTAGTTTGGCACATAAATTTGAGATTTATAGCTAGAGATATTGGGAATTCAACAATCTTCAATTGTTATAGAGCATATTCACATTGGAATGAACCTTTTAAAATGAACCTTTTAAAAATAAAAAAGGTGTTTACAAACTTTCTCTTTCTGCAAGCTGGTGGTTATCTCTATAAAACAAAACCATCATTGAAATCCTTTTCTACAGATTTGATTTTGAATGAACTTAGTTTCTTCTTTCTAATTCCCCTCAGTTGGTAGACCAGGATTTGGTTCTGGAATGCTTATGATGACACAGTGATACTTTAGAGCACCAGTTTAGGACTGGAAAATTGAGTGAGCATTAGGTCTTAAACTCAATCCCCAGTAGTGACACAAAAATAAAACCCTCAAAGACTAAAGGTTGGATCTGAACAGTGCACCCACATCAGAATGCACATTATGCAATAAAGGGCCGTCTTTGTCCACCAGGATTTTAGCACATAAGGCCTGAGGGTCACCCAGATAGCATTGCTACTTAAGGAAAAGCTGTAGTTTTGACTGGCATTTCTGTTACAGCCAGAGATGTTGAACACTTCTTCATGTGTTTATTGGATATTCTTATTTCCACTCCAGAGAAGTCTCTTTTTAAGTCTGTAGCCCACTTATTAATGGGGTGGTTGTTTCTTTGAGGATGCTTTGTTTTTGCAGTGTTTTAATTTTTTGAGTTCTAGGTATATTTTTGGTATGAGTACCTTATCTATTGTACAGCTACTGAAGACCCAATATTCCATTTTACTCCAGTTAGAATGGCCATTATCAAGAAAGCCAATAATAACAGATGCTGATGGGGATGTGGCCAAAGGGGAATGCTACTACACTGTTGGTGGGAATATAAAATGCCTCATCCACTCTGAAAAGCAGTATGGAGGTTCCTTAAAAGACTAAACATAGAGATTCTCCTATCATCCAGTAATCCCACTTCTGGGTATTTACCCAAATGATCACAAACAAGGCCACACTAAAGCTACTGGCACACCTCCTTTCATTGCAGCATTATTTACCCTAGCTAAGATATAGAACCAACCTATATACATTCTTCAATGGATCAAGAAAATGTGGTGTATTTACACAATGGAATTCTATGCTTCTATCCATTTTTAAGGAAATGGAGACTTGGAAAGAATCATATTACATAAAGAACAGATCCATAGAACTATAGGCTCCATGGTTTCCTTCATTTGTAATAATTAGTATATATCTAGGATAATTCTTGCAGAGAATTACAATAACTCCAGAGCTATGTACATGTAACCAAATAAAATGATGTTAATCAAAATGAATTTTAAGATATGGAAACAAAAGTGTCCTTTTGAAACTCAGATATTTCTATCTTATTCTTTCAATATAGCTTTTTTCTCAATTATGTCAGTATATCCTCAGAAAACATTTGTGAATCTGCATCACTAATATTAAGGAATAAAATTCCTTCTCCAATACAAATGTTCTCTTTTAGAAAACTCATTTCCCTTTGAAGCTTGATTTCAAAAAAAATCTTTAAGATTCTTACTTTTAACCTTGTATATTTGTTTATATAAATATAAGATGCATAAGAAGAGATTTTAATGATCCAGGAAAATTACAAGCACATCATGTTTAATTTTGAGAATTACTTGAATTAGTTTATTAAGTGTTTTCCTCAATAGATGCCTAGTGCCTAATGCCAGGTATAGGGTTACAAGAATGGTTTATTCTTAAAGCATTATATTCTATTGACTAAGATGTATTTTAATAAGAGAATACATTATGAGGAAGTATGATGAGTGCATCATTAGGAACATACACACATCTAAATGTATATTATGTGGAGAATACATTGATTATATTTTGTGGACCTGTTATGCTTGCTGAAAGTAGTGATTCCTAAATACTGTAGCTCTCACTGCTATAGCTTTTGTTTGGTAGTTTCTTAGTTTCTTTCTTGTTTTGAGTTCTATGAATCCAGTTTTCCTATGATGGGGAAGGAACTGTGTATAGAAACAGGAATCAATACTGTTATTTAAGGACTTATTACTGATTTAGTAATGCTAAAGAAATGGTCCTTAGTTGGGAGTAATTTGACAACTGTGGGTGATATGTTTGCTTCTACAAGGAAGCAAAGTAATCTGTAATCAGATATGATATCACCATAAGAAGAATTATGTAGGCCTGGGTGGTGTTATCTCATATCTGTAATCTTAATGAACTAAGTTTCTGAGATATGAAAAGTCCTAGTTTGAAGCCAGCCCAAGCAGAAAAGTCTTTTAGATTCCAATTTCAAAATTATCAGCTAATCCAGACTGAAGGTATGGCTCAAGTGTAGAAGCATTGCCCATGAAAAAGCAAGCCAGTGATAGTGAGTTTGTGTACAGGCACCAGCAAAAAAGGAAAACAAACAAACAAATGTACAGACAACCAAAAATTCCCATGAATTACTTAGGTTCAAATGAAAATAATATCCAACATTAGGAAACTGATTAAAACCTGAAAATTTAGGTGATTAAAAAAAGTAGTGATAGGGGATGAAGCAGGACTGAAGAGAGTGTCATATGACAAATATAAGGAAGAAAATGGCTTTGAATGCTAACTTAGGAGATACATGCATATCAGGAGTACATTAGTGATGAGGAAATATAAATAGGAATGTACGTCCAACAATACAATTGCTCAGGTGTGTGTGGCATAAATCTCCAGTGTTCATTCTTACAAGTTACCATGCACATAAACTCCCTTAGGACTGGCACAACCACTTATACAGAGAACCTATTGCTGATGCAAAATACAAAGAGACTGTGACTGATGAAATGGCTTTAGAGCAAGTTTATGTTTACATGCTATTTAATATGAAAAGGAAATTTTAAAAATTATTTTGTGTCCAGTTTTTTACATTGATTTTGGTTATGCTTAACAGAAAAAGTTAGACAGGTCATATGGAAGAGTGAGAACTGATGATAAGTCTTAGAAAGCAAAAGAGGTCAAGAATTCAGGAATAGAAAAGTCTAGCTTACACAAAAGGGCTTTGTGGGAAATATCAGTTCATGAATATAAAAGTATAACATTAATTGATGAAGAACCTCACATTGTGGTTGCTGGAAGTTCAGATTCTCTGCAGTGGCTTGGAAGAGTCCTTGCAAGTTCCTGTAGAGCTGAGTTGAATGAAAATGTCCTTTGCATAATATTTCTTTTACAGCCTTGTGTTAGATGCTATTATGAACAAAATGAGGTCTGTGACAGGGTGATCAGCTAGGAGGCTATTAAAGTTCTGGCTTTTTTGGCCACATCCCCTCCAGCACTTGTTACTATTAGTTTTCCTTATAATGGACATTCTTACTGGGGTGAGGTGGAATCTCAGTGTTGTTTTTTCATTTCTTTTATGGCCAGTGATATAGAGCACTTCCTATGTGTCTCTTGGCCATTCTCATTTCCTCTTCTGAGAAGTCTCTTTTTAGGTCTTTTGCCCATTTGTTGAGGGGGCCATTGGTTTTGAGGATTTGTTTTGGAGGAATTTAATTTTTTTAGTTCTACATATATTTTAGATATATGTCTATTATATAGCCGGTAAAGATCTCCCAATCTGTGGTCTTTCCAATTTATCTTGCAAGCTATGTCCTTTGCCATGCAGAAGCTCTGCAGTTTTTTTGTTTTATTTTTTTGCCAGTCCTGGGCCTTGGACTCAGGGTCTGAGCACTGTCCCTGGCTTCTCTTTGCTCAAGGCTAGCACTCTGCCACTTGAGCCACAGCGCCACTTCTGGCCATTTTCTATATATGTTGTGCTGGGGAGTCGAACCCAAGGCTTCATGTATATGAGTCAAGCACTCTTGCCACTAGGCCATATTCCCAGCCCAGCTCTGCAGTTTGATATGTACAAAGAAGACCACATTAAAGCCACCATCACAACTATATTCATCGAAGCACATTTTGTCATTGTAACCAATCCAGATGCCCCTCAGTAGATGAGTGGAAGGGCATATCAAAATATAGACGAAAGATAAAATGACAACTCCAGAATCAATACTTTCAAAACCATTTGGTATAAACCAACTGAAAAACTCATGGGGGGAGAGGGATAGGGGGTGGCAGGAGGAGGAATGAGGGAGGAGGTAACAAACAGTATAAGAAACGTACCCAAGGACTAATGTATGAAACTATAACCTCTCTGTACATCACTTTGACAATAAATAAGAAAAAAAAAGAAAATGACCACATTTTCTTTATATACATATACATGGAATTCTATGCCTCTATCAGAAAGAATGATACTGCCCCATTCGTAAGGAAATGGAAGGACTTGGAAAAAAATCATGCTAAGCGAAGTGAGCCAGAACCAAAGAAACATAGAGGCTATGGTTTCCGTCTTATGGAATAAGTTCATCTCTACGATAGACATAGCAGAAGATCACAATAGCTTAATAGCTATGCCCCTGTGAAGACATAAGATAATGCTAAGAGAAATGATGTCCATCTTATGGAAATAATTGGTATATCATTGCTAATCTCAACATGGCATGTGAAACCCTACCTATTTTTTTCTCTCATATTCCCTTCCTGTGGTTTTACTCCTGCTATTTGTAAATGATCTTAGTACCCCAGATACTGTATATACAGGTATTGGAACTAGGGAAGGGAAAGGGAATACCAAAACTGAGAGACAAGGGATAAAAAAACAAACCATTCCAAAAGCAATACTTACAAAACCATTTGGTGTAAACAAACTGTACAACTCATGGAGGGGAGAAGGAAAGGGAGAGGGGAAAAGTGGGCGGCGGGGAATGAGGGAGGAGGTAACAAGTTGGGTAAGAAATATACTCATTGCCTTACATATGAAAGTGTAACCCCTCTGTACTTCTCTTTGACAATTAAGTAGAAGAAAAAATATATATTATGAACTCAGCAAAAAAAAATAGTAAAGTACTAGCCTCTATTTATAAACAAAATATCTTGTCTGTCCTTCCATATATGAAGCATGATATTAAATTGTCTTTCAATTCTCTTGAGTATGTACAGTTAGACTTTTAACCTTCAGTCATCGGCCATATTTCCCAACATTTCATGATTTATGTGATGTTGCCTCCACACCCTTCCTACTCTGATTTTTTTTTTTTTTTTTTTTTTTTTTTTTGGCCAGTCCCTGGCTTCTTTTTGCTCAAGGCTAGCACTCTGCTACTTGAGCCACAGCGCCACTTCTGGCCATTTTCTGTATATGTGGTGCTGGAGAATTGAACCCAGGGCCTCATGTATACAAGGCAAGCACTCTTGCCACTAGGCCATATCCCCAGCCCCTACTCTGATTTTTTGATATCTCATTTCATTTACTATGTCTCCAACTGAACACAGTCTTTTAATAACATTCTAATAAGAAGCTGAGCAAATGAAAATGTATTTTTCCCATTCAACACAAAACATCTGATGTTTTTTTTTTTTTATTTAAGGAATTCAAGATTAAAGAAAATGAGAATAGTTGACTTTTACCACTATGTCTTCCTTATTAACATAAATCACAAAATATGAACAATCCATGAGCAATTGTGAAAAGAAAAAATGCTACACAAAAATGTGTTTCTTAAAATATAAGTGTATCTGGAATCTACACAGAAAGAATCTCAATACAAATTACACACACAAACTATATATACATATATAATTTTGTTGTAAATATGATATATAGCAGGGTTACAGTCATGAGTCAGGTAATGAGTACATTTCTTTCTGAACAGTGTTACCTGTCCCTCATTTTCTCCCAGTTTTTCTCTTCTCCCCCTCCCCCTCTAATTGTATAGTTCATTTCCAACCGAGTGTCTACTGAGTATCACTGCTGAATTGGTTCAACTTTTTTTTAATTTTTATTTTTTCAAATTTTTATTATCAAACTGATGTACAGAGAGGTTACAGTTTCATATGTTAGGCATTGGATACATTTCTTGTCAACTTTTGTCCCATCATTTTTCTCTGCTTCTCTTTTCCCTCCCGAAATCAGATAAATTTATATACATAGCCAAGGGTACAGAAATTAAAAACAGTGAGAAAAGGGAATAAACCAAAGAGGGTAAAGAGAACCACAAACAGTACAATAAAGACCTTGCTTGTTTCCATTTCTTGTAGTTCATTTTGATAGCATTAAATATATTTTAAAATAATACTTTCAAGTATGTAATTTTTTAATGTCTTAGGTTGGCTTTGAGTTTATGATACTCTTGCTCAGGCATGCTCAGTGCTAAGGTTATGTGTGTGCTACCAAGATCAACTGAAGGTAAAGTTATTTTAAATTTGTACCATTATGTTCTACTTGTACTTTCCTGATACTTCGTGTGAAGAATCTAACCACCCTTTATTTTTGTTAGACTTATGATAAAATTGTACTACCAAAATGCCTTGGAATTTATCAAAACAGATATCCCCTTTCCCCATGCCAAAAACAAATTAAATAATTGAAAGAAAAGGAAAAGTGATTCTTTGTCAGATAATAGAATAAATTTACCTTGCTATCTGAGACAAGAGTATAAAACTCAAAATACACGAACTATTGACTATCCAGACTTTTTTCCTTCTGTAATCAAAATAGAGGTCCCTATAATATTGGAAGTGTGGAAAGTCATATGAAAGAGTGATTCATTCTGCAATATGCAAAAGAGATAAACTATCTCCCCCAAACTTAGCCATACAATAGAACAAGAGTTAAAATAGTTACACAAATATTTAAATATCCATTACCTATCAAGTGAAAATTTACAGTGACATACTGACCAAAATTACCAAGCATTTTAAGAAGCAAGAAAATATAAGAAAAGTCAATTGCCAATAAAAGTAACCAGTAATTGACAAAGATGATAAATTAGTGAAATGACACTTAAACTTTCACTTTAATACTGTTCTACATTTTTAAGAAGCTATAGGAAAGGTTGAATGAAGACGATGACATTTATATATATATACACATATATATATGATACAAACTGAACTTCTAAGAGCTATCTGAGAGGAAACAAACTGGTTGGTATCAGCAATATATTTGATGTTGCAGAAGAAAATCACAGTGAACTTGAGAACAGCAAGAGAAAATAGCCTATGTCAAAAACAAACAATATAATTATGAATAATGAAAATAAGTAGGTCATCAATGAATCATGGGCCATATTCAGGTGGCCTAACATAAGTGTAACTGAAGGGAACAAGAAGGGTGAGTGGCTTAAAGTTATCCTAACTCTCCCCTATCTGGATCACAGTAATGGCCTGCACACTATACTTTTAAGTTCTCAGAATTTTTCAAGTACCTTAAAGAGTTATGTAGAATAATGTGCTAGATTATGAGCACAAAGGTTAATAAGTTTACTCCTATTTTATGTTATTTGTCTAGAAACTGGTTTGCATTGAGAAAAACAAGAGCCAACATTCTTCAGTATAGGTATTGTTCTATATGTTCAGCAAATTCTATGACATGTGAAAGCAAGGGACATATCAATTTTTCAAAAGAAATGTATGGTGATACTTCTCATTTTAAAATATTGAGAAAGGAAACAAGCTATTTGCATCATATCAATAAAAGAAAGGTCTTGTGGTATATTCTTTTGATACCAGTACTTTAGAGGCTTAGTGCCTCCAGAGCCATGTTGGTTGTGAGTGCAAGGCTAACTTGGATGTAATGATAGCCTGTTTCAAGAAAATATTAAGAATAAAGAAAAAAAGCTGTCCATATAGATGCTAAATGCTTGCCACGATATGCTAGGAATGAACTTTTGAAAATGAAGAATAAAAGAGAATATAAAAAGAGAGAGAATGTCCTCAAATGACCATTTCTATGCAATTCCTTTATTTGAGCACCATCTGCTAGGAAACAAAATAACCCCAGAGACACAAAAGTCTGGTCTAAATAAAGGAACATTTCTTGTTTTCTATTGATAGTTTCTTCAAGCCTAATTAGCATATGGTGGTGGTGAGAGCAGGGACTTTTTTTTATTTGTTTGTTTTGTTTTGTTTCTTTTAGACACCATAAAAGAAATGAGAACCAAGATGAAAAGAGAATTATGATAAACTCCCTTAAAGAGTGAATGCAGAAGGCAAAAGAATAACTCAGCATCAGGTTCTGAATTCAGACAGATCAGAGCTGTGGCAACTCCTGACCCCAAAGCATGCATTGTGATACAAAATCTGGGGAAACTCCCAGCAAAACTCCATTTGATTTCTATCTTCCCAGTTACTGTGCTTGTACTGTGTGCATTGGAAAATACTTCCTACTATGAATCATGGTCAACACAGTGTGAATGTCACTTCTCTAAGAGAATAATTAAATCTTACCTAAGACAGAAAAGTAAACTGATAAAATCCTTATCACAGTAGAGTGATTTGTATTTAGTGACTACAAGCATCCAGGATTGCTTTTCAATTTTTTTATCTAATTTTAGTCACTTAATTTTCTCAATAAACAACAAAACTTTTAGGTCAGAAATTAAATATTTTAAGGAAAATACAATGAAAATCTTAGCCTTTTTTTCTCTTTCTAAGAAAAATATAGTATTCACATTATTCATCTTTAGCCCCAAATTCTTTTTTTAAGATGGGGTTCTTTTTTTAATATAATTACTTATTTATTGTCAAAGTGATGTACAGAGGGGTTACAGTTTCAAAAGTTAGGACATGGGTACATTTCTTGTACTTTTTGTTAACTCCTCCCTCATTCCCCCCTTTCTCCCCTGCCTTTCCCTCTCCCCCTTCCCCCCCCCCCCCCCCCACCAATGAGTTGTTCGGTTGGTTTACACCAAATGGTTTTGCAAGGATCGCTTTTGGAGTCGTTTGTCTTTTTATCCTTTGTCTCTTGATTTTGATATTCCCTTTCACTTCCCTAGTTCTAATACCAGTATATACAGTACCCAGGGTACTCAGATGAGATACAATGATAGCGCAGTAGCCCCAAATTCTTATAACATCAGCACTCCCATTAAAACTCAGATTATGAGTTTGACCTTAATAGAAAAATAGGCCACAGGCTGAATCTCCAAGATACCCATTTGACTCATTCTATGCTCTTGATGGGACCTAGAGAAAACTTCCTAAATCAGTGATTAAAACTTAATAATTATTAACACAGGCTACACATGATTTTACGAAGTATATCTTGTATTTACATGCATATGTCACAGGCCAATGAAACAGTCCTGATCAGAACACTGCTAGCATTTGTTTATAGATGAAATGATTATAACACTTAAGTAACAATTAAAATGAACACAACAAGAAAATATAGCATTTGAACTAAAACCACACTAACTTGTCTCTAAAGTTATGTTCTTAAGTCCTACCACCTCTTAACTATGCTGATAAGACTACTTTTTCTTTTGAAAGGGGTGACATTGGTCACGATGCATTGTATTCATAAACCCCTTTATTAAATGGCAGCTCCTCTGTTCAACTATTTAAGGATAATTTTAAAAAAGATCGGTTATAAAGCAAACCTACCTTTTCTTGCTGGAAGGGATAGAGATTTTATAAAAACCCATGGTTTATCCTCTCTTCCAGCACAATTCTGCACTATAGAATTCCTGCTGGAGATAATAGGAATGTATATACCTCCACTTCTAGCTAAATGAATATTAAAAGAATGAAAAGCAACATTGTGTGTGTGCGTGTGTGTGTGTGTTTGTGTGTGGTGAACGCACATATATATTTTCAGCCTTGTTTTTGAATCAATGTATCCATTACTACCAAAATCAGGTGACGAAAAGACAGATACCTGCTTCACTTTAGGATAGAGTTAGAAAATCAATTTTGTATTTGTTATTCAAACATATTCTGAGACAAGATAAATTGTTTTCCTTCAGAGTATTTCAGGTTCCCTAGGATAACAGAAAGCGAATTGGAAAGAACACAATTGGAAGTAGAGCTATTCATGTTGGCAGATGAAAGATGAAAAAGATTTATTGAGTTTTACATTTAAGATTGTGAGACTTCGAGTTTCTATAAAATCTTAAGTAAAACTGTCAATGTTCTTCAAGAGTTCTTGGAAAGAGGGATTTGTTCTGGGAAATACAGAGAAGCTAATTTCAACGAATCAGCAACTGAGAAACATCAAGATTATGCTAACATTTACGTTTCATATTCTCCTCAAACATTGTCTGTGTTTGACATATTTAACATATATCTCTAAAATGTTTAATTTTAATTATAGTATAAGTGATATTAAGTTGTATTTAAATGCAACAATCCAGCACATATGTAGCATGTTTAATCCCACAACTAGTTCAGAATCACATATGTATGTGTTTTAGTGAATTATCAATATACCATGTTTCTCCACATTTGGCATCTGTTAGCCAAAAATTTGACCAGGGTAAGTACTATCCTGAAGATAATTCTGCAAAGAAAAAAATATATTAAGGCGAAATAAAAATAGACTTTACGATTTAATTCTTACTTTCAGAGCTTTAAGCACATGTGGGGATTTAAAGGTATTTATACACAATGATGACAAATAGATTAAAATGTTTTGAAGGCAACTTAAGTTAGAGTTAGCACATTTTTAAAAGCATAGAATACTATGAAGAAAGTGTTAGAATACACAGATGATCATACTAATCTTTCTCTTTATTCAACAGTTTATATTTTTAAGTTAAATGTGATTATTTATTTATTTGTTTATTTTTATTTATGCCAGCCCTGGGCCTTGAGTTCAGGGTTTGAGCACTATCTCTGAGCAAAGTCTGGGCACTATCTCTGAGCTTCTTTTGCTGAAGGCTAGCACTCTACTCCTTGAGTGACAGCCCCATTTCCTGCTTTTTCTATTTATGTGGTACTGAGGAATTAAACCCATGACTTCATGCATGCCAGGCAAGCACTCTACCACCTAGCCACATTCCCAGCCCTGATTTAATTTTTTAACATATTGGTACACTTTCCCATCATCTGTGCCAGAATATTACTATATATCATCTTATTATATCTTATCTATTATTACAAAACTAACTATTAACATTTGATCCTTTGTAAGCAGCTAAAATTGGGGTGGGGTGGAACTCCTAAAATTGTACAGAGTGGTGTTCTGAACAATGCTACACATTTTATAATTCAGAGCATCTCTAACCCCAAAAGAGCTAACATTTATTAATTTTTACTTTATACCAGACAATGTGTAAAGACATGAAAACTTTATATTATGATGAATTAACTCATTTACCTCCATTGTACATGTGAAAAACTCAGGTTTAACTTCTCATTTGTTAAATTTCAAAGAGTAAAAATAAGGAAAACCAAGGAAATCTATTAATTCCCCAAGTCAAGAAGTCCTAAACTATGTACTTAAGTACTGGAGGTTTTTTTTGTTTGTTTGTTTGCTTTTTACTTTGTGTAGGTTTTGAATTCCTTTGAGGGAGAATTTATTATTTAGCCCAGGCTGGTCTCAGATATATTACAGTGTTTTCATCACCGAAGTACTCTACTTAACTACAACTATCTTTCCTGAGGAATTGAACCCAGGACTTCATGTATGCCAGGCAAACACTGACTACTAAGCCACATTCCCAGCCCAATGAAGTTTTTAATTTTTTTTCAAAAAAAGAAAAATGAAAATAAACCCTCATATTAAGGGGAAAGAGAGGATAGAGATTCCCTGAGTAGAATTAAAGCTAATTCCTTGTATAGGTTTGGTCATTAAAGATGAGGGCAAACAGACCGAGATATAAAATAGAATTGGATGAGTATCTTTTTGTAGATGGACATAAAGAGAAAATGTATTATTTGTGGCACAGTGAACATGAGGAAATATCTTGAGACAAGTAAAGACAGTGATTTAAAGAAACAGCACCATTGGCATTAGGCAATAAAATGTTAAATTTATATTAAAATTAAGATTAATAAGGTGTTCATTGAAAGACTTTTAGAGACATCTAGGGCTGAAAATAGTTACATTATAAAGAATAATGACCTTGAAAATAACTGTTAACATGCATTAGAGAAAACAACAGCAACAATTAAGGACCTAATGATGCTAATATTTTCTGGCTCTTTTGTGTTTCTGCCTCTACAACTACAAGGTAGACATATTTTCAACAACAATTTCAGGAAATATAACAGCTTGAGATGGAGAATTATTAATGAGGAGGCTTGTAAACATTCCCTAAATGTCTAGCAGTAACATAATGGACATTTAATGAACAGCATTATGAAATCATTAAATATTAATGCAGACATTAAGGTGTATATTTTGCTTGTCATTGGGTAACTTCATCCAATGAGCAAATAGATTGTATTGGGTTTATTTTCAAACACTAGCCCTCATCAAGAAAATGAAAAGGAATATTGAAAAACATTTATTTCAGAAGATGTGTGTGTGTGTGTGTGTGTGTGTGTGTGTGTGTGTGTGTGTGAAAAGATCTTTAGAAATGGGCTGAGAATATGGCCTAGTGGCAAGAGTGCTTGCTTCATATTCATGAAGCACTGGGTTTGATTCCTCAGCACCACATATATAGAAAACGGCCAGAAGAGGCACTGTGGCTCAAGTAGCAGAGTGCTAGCCTTCAACAAAAAGAAGCCAGGGACAGTGCTCAGGCCCTGAGTTCAAGGCTCAGGACTGGTTAAAGAAAAAAGAAATAACTTGTGTTTTCATCTGTGAATATTTGTAATTATTACTCCTTACAATGTTTTTCTTTTTTTTTTTTTTTGCCAGTCCTGGGCCTTGGACTCAGGGCCTGAGTACTGTCCCTGGCTTCTTCCCGCTCAAGGCTAGCACTCTGCCACTTGAGCCACAGCACCGCTTCTGGCCGTTTTCGGTATATGTGGTGCTGGGGAATCGAACCTAGGGCCTCGTGTATCCGAGGCAGGCACTCTTGCCACTAGGCCATATCCCCAGCCCCTACAATGTTTTTCTTAATTCAGAAAGTTTACATGAAAATTACAACAGGTCATGATTTTTTATTTGATTTTGTGAAAGTTAAGGTAGGTCATATTTGCCATAGTTTAATAAAAAGGTATACACTTTCCATTAAGTGATAATTTTGTCAAGAATTTAAAAAGGGGATTATTGCATATAAAGAGACAGGACAAAAAGAATCTAAGTATTATATTAACCAGAGGTTTAGGAATATTTGATTTGTTTCATGTGCCTTTGAACATTTTGGGGTTCTTAATTCATATCAGTTCAGATTTTAATCTTCAAATGTCAATTTAAAATTAACATTAAAATATTATTAAAATGTAAGATGAGAACCTTTTTTCTTTTAATTATGTATTCAAAATATGTCACAAGAGTCCTGGAAATGAAAAAATGAGTCAGAATTTTCACAGGAGCAAACTAGTCAGTCCTACTAAATTTCTATCCAAACTGCTGGCTGTCTAGGTTGAGAGTGTGAGTAATTTGCTTCATGTACAGTTGCTTTTTCTTCAATAAATAGTGATCTACTAAGATATTCAAGATATTATTTTACTTGCTAGAGAATACACTAAGAATGAAATGTCATCCTTGTCCTCAAGAAAATCCTTAGTCTACTGATGTAGAATTAAAAACAATAGGCTTAACAACAAATGTAGGCAACATTGGAAGTAGTAGTCTTGTTCTAGATAATATTAAATGATCACATCACCTCTCCAAATATTTCTGTGTAATTAAGGAAAAATGTAGAGACAGCAGGCTTCAGATATGAAGGACAAAGTTTAGCCGGCCGAGTAGATGAAGAAAGACATCTGAAACAGCAAAAGAATTGGGCACCAGTACACAGTCTTGCAATTCTAGCTATTCAGGAGGCTGAGATCTGCTGATGACAGTTCAAAGCCAGCCCAGGAAGGAATGTCAGTGAGACTCATCTCCAATTAATCACCATAAAACCAGATTTGGCTCTGTGGCTCAAAATGGTAGAGGGCTAGCCTTGAGTGAAAAAGCAAAAGGACAGTGCCCAGGCCCTAAGTTCGAGCTCCAAGGCGTTCTCACACTCTCTTATGCTCTCTCTCTCTCTCTCTCTCTTTCTTTCTCTCTCTCTCTCTCTCTCTCTCTCTCTCTCTCTCTCACACACACACACACACACACACACACACACACAGCAAAAAGATTTTGAGATTTGGACTGAAAAGTAATGTTAATACTAGCTAATATTTAACCATAAAATATTTCGGATAGAAGATGACTATTTTCAGACTTTATCCTCACTAGAAGTGGGAAGCCATTGCAGACTTTTCTTTGTGTAGGTTTTAGCAATCATTAAGGTATTGTCAATGAAATTTGATTCTTACCATCTCTGGTAGATTTTCAGACAATTCTTTTATTTCTTAAGCATGAATTTATTGTTCATACTATCAGTATATTTTTAAATAAAGGATCGTGTTTCATGCTTTACATGGTCCTGGAGCTACAAACCACACTTTGCATAAACATTGTGTAGAAGGGACAACAGAAGTAGAAGTTGTTCCAGCAGCCAGTGCCATCACCTTGTGGTTTGTCAGAGCTCAGACTGGAATTCTGAGAACAAGGAAAGGCAGAGAACACTATGGGGTGAGGAACAGGCAAGATAAGTCAATGGTGAGTTACTGGAGGGAAATCTATGATAAGGAAACTTGCAACCACTTAAGCATTTTCATCTATCAACTTCTTTTTTAAGTTAATGAATACCTGGTCTGATTGGGGAATGGAGTCTTTCATTATGCCAAATATTAAGTTTAAGAGGATATTTAGTTTTAATTATGTATTTTTAAATAAGCATATAAAAGACATAATATAATAATATAGCCAGGTGCTGGTGGCTAATGCTTGTAATTCTAGCTACTCAGCAAGCTGAGATTTGAGGATGGCCCTCAAAGCCAGACCAGGTAGCAAATTCCATGAGAATCTTATTTCCAGTAAGCTACTCAGAAATAAACAGAAGTGGCCTTAGTTTCTATGGAGTTTCACAAATTTGGGAGAAAGTAGGCCTAGGAATGGGCCTAGTGCTAGAGTGCTCTCCTAGCATGCATGTAGCCCTGGGTTCGATTCCTCTGCACCACATATAAAGAAAAAGCCTGAGGTGGTGATGTGGCTCAAGTGGTAGACTGCTAGTCTTGAACAAAAAGAAGCCAGGGGCAGTGCTCAGGCCCTGAGTTAAAGCCCCATAACTGGCAAAAAAACAACAACCAGAAAGTCAAACTTACAGATTCAATACATCATGTCAAAAGCACAGATGAAATAGTTTTTGATGCTTACTATTTAGTCACTGATAGGAATAATTAGATTTTTCTAATTATTTATTACAAGATGTTTGGCAGATCTGAAAAATAATATTAGAGTACACAAGAGGACAGAAGAGACAATTTAGCCCAAGTATATGGAAAGCTATGTTTGCAGCTATGTAGCTATCATTAAAGAAAAATGGAGGAATAGTTCTGGTTAATTTATTTATAATAGTTATTCATTTATAATAGTTAATTTATAATAGTTAATTATTTATAGTAGTTCTTGTTAGTTTATTCCATGAGTCTCTAACCATCCCTTAATATATGACATAATATTTATAGCATTATTATTATGAAATACATTTTAACTTCTATATTCATTCTCCTATTTCTGTGGATTTAATTAGATATCAAAAAAGTCATTGCCCACGTGAACTATATAATTAAGCTCACTATTGCTGTGTTTTCATTGAACTTATATTGTTATTTTCCTGCCATTATTCCATAATAAAAGTGTGATATAACCACAATTTACCTAGAATTTACTGTACATAAGAAATCTAAAGATCATTTAAATTGTGTAAGAGCTATATGGAGGCTGAGGCAGGAGGATGGAAGATCAAGGCAACAGGGCAAGACCTGATAGCAAAAAAGAGAAGATCAACAGGATATGAGTAGACTACATACAAGCATCTTACAATTTCATATAAGGAACTTGGTATGTTGTACTTGTGGATGGCTCTAGAACCATCCCCGCCCAGGTGTGTGGTAATTGCTATATATGATTACTAGGTAAGTTTTATATGGCAAGGCAAGAAAAAATGATAATATTCTAGTCAGAGAATTCTATTGTTATAAGTGGATCTAACCTACTCCTTTGTACTAAAAAAGTTCCACCCATGATTGGCAGAGTGGCAGATTCCACCATCAGATTTTGTTCTTAATCTTGGGATATTTACCATCGTTGTCCTTCATTCTTACTCCTTTCTCATGATTAATTATACCACTAACTCTCCCTGAATGCTACTTTTAGTTTTACTCCTCTCTTGTCTCAGTTGGAAAATCAAAGCAAAAGTCCCTGTCATCATTCTCTACCTTTCAGTTGCAGATAAAGTAATGAATTATTTGAATGATAAACACAAATTGTACTACTTTCTTTAATTTTAGTCATGAAGGCCTTATAGGGTTAAAACTTAGAAGAAGCCTAGAAGACATTGGAGCTTTATCTCATGCTTCTTGCTCACTGGAATCTAGACCTCCTTACTTGCTTTTAGATTCTGTTTTATTGCTTCTTCATTCACAGCTTTTTTTCATGCTGTTCTTGCTCTGATACCTTTTCCTCTCTGTTTTGCAGCTCTGGGCTTTCTTTTTATTAATCTTGATGTTTGTTCAAGAGACATTTTCTCAAGAGACCCTCTCCTTATCTGCTAGAAACTAATTGTCTTTGTAATCTGTGCCATTGCTCTAGTGTTAAATTGTAGGGTTATGTTTTTCCCCTCTATTCTAAAGCAATTTCATTCACTCAGCAGTTCTTATCAAATTCTATATGTCAGACAACAGATACACAAGAAGTAGAGGAAGATTTTTTTTTCCCATTGAGCTTACATTCGACTAGGGATTTTGTCTAATAATAATTCTGAAAATTTCCATCGTAATTTTAATTCATGAAATAAAACAATATGATTTGGTAGATTTGATATCAGGGATATTACAGATGGTAGATTATTTACTTGGTTTTAAATGAGGTTTCAAAAGGAGGTGATATTTGAGCCCTAACTTCAAGGCGATGAAAGTCAATCATTTAAGAACCAGCCTAAAAAACTTGAAGGGAGAGAAAGGAGAGTACAGTCGTTAAGAAGCAGGAACCCGACTGGGGATTGAAAAAGAAAGGTCAATATGGCAATGTTATTAAAACTGACCAAACCAGGTACCAGTGAGTCATATCTATCATCATAGCTCCTCAGGAGGATAAAAGCTGGAATATCAGCATTCAAATCCAACCCAAGTAGGAGAGTCCATATGACTCTGTCTAGAACTTACTTGCTATGCTCACTGATGCTGTCACTTGTGTCCACAATGACTGTCACTATCCTTCCTTGTCTATTTGCTTAAATTGCATCTGTAGTACAAAATCTTGGCTAAGCCTTTTCTGAGTCCAGCCTGAGATCTCTGCCTTTCTTCCTACTTAACATGTCATATGGCCCTTTCCTGAGCTATAACAGATATGGCATTGATCTATAACTGGATATTTTATACATACCTACAGGTATTGTCAACTTTTTTCTTTTTCCCTCACAGTTTTGCATTAATTTTTGCATGTCAATTGCTTAGATGATTCAATGTCTGATCCATAGAAAAATTTGATTAACAAAACTACATTAGTTAGATTGATAGATAGAAGAGAGTCCCAAAAGTTTAGAGAACATAAATATTTTATTTTACATACACATACACCCACAAACACACACACACACACACACACACACACACGTGTGCTTTTTAGCTTAAAAGTAAGATCTACATTAGTAAAATCTGGAATATTAAAATCTATATTACCATAATTAAAAGTAATATTCTAAAATATAACAATAACTACCTGTGGTAAGTTGTTTCATTATTATTATTATTTTTGTTATCATTATTATTACTGGCACTCGGGCTTGCACTCCATTGTCTTATAGCCCACACAACAGAACTATTGAAGTCAAGTAAGTGACAAGCCACACAGCAAATGACAGAATTGATTAAAACTCTTTTTGACTCCAGAGTTTTGAATGATAAAAATGTTCATTATGAGTTTTGCTAAATTATTACTAAATATTACAAGTAATATTTATATAATTATGTGTTCTTTATGAAATATGTATACCTACATATATATAGTCCTACTCTGTAGGCATTATACACACATATATGTATATATATTTATATATATATATATACACAAATACATAACTGTTTTTCAAAGCAACATACTGATATATTAGGATATTTGGAGAATGTGAAGAATGTTAAAATGTTGGTGACATGTCTTTTCTGAGAGATGTTTCACATCAACCTTTGTTTCCATCAGTCCTTTATCTGGAAGTTAATAAAATTTACCACTCATGAGCCATCTTGGCCATGTATGTTTTATCAAAGACCAAGGACCCGATGTTGGGACAGAATAAATACCTTTTAAATATAACATGATTTATTATTTGCTCAATGCTACTAGCTCACATATTATCCTCTAATTTTCCAAATAGAAAAAAAAAAACTGTTTTTACTTGTTATTTTTTTGGAAAGCATATGGAGACCAGAATAAGAGACATAGTAGAAGTATATTTTAAATATTCAGGCACACACTTCATACACATGTATCAAGCATTTTCCACCTATTACTGGGATGTAAATGGCACTTTGACTCACACCATGAGCAACCACAGTTTCAATTGGCTGACTGCCTTTATGATGCTTTATAACCTCAGACCTTTTCATTTATTTTTTTCTCCGTTAATCTCTGATGCTTTACAGTATATCTAAAGATGGACATCATATTGGGGCAAATTTATAACTATCTTCTTTGAACTCACTGGTTGAATGTACTAAGCCA
Organism: Perognathus longimembris pacificus; assembly: GCF_023159225.1. Lineage (NCBI taxonomy): Eukaryota > Metazoa > Chordata > Mammalia > Rodentia > Heteromyidae > Perognathus > Perognathus longimembris. The sequence goes on from NC_063162.1 coordinate 114,055,089, forward strand.
AATCTAGATTTCAGCCAGCAAAGCAGCTTTGAAATGCTGGTTTGAAAAAAGACTCAAAGCTTTCTTGTCAGTTCCTCACAGGATGGACTATAAAAGGGTACTGCATTTTAACGATTGTGGTCTGGATGTATTACAAGCTCAACATGTTTATTCTTTTTTTAGCAGGGTGGAAGGATCACTTTTTAAAGATACTTTTCTATATCTACATATTAAGTTTGTTTTTCTTTGAGTTCACCACCATCAAGTAATAGAGAATCAAGACATTTTAAAACTCACATGCTTTCATGCTCAAAAGTATCTTTGTAATATTACACAGTATTTTCTAATCAGAATTATTAGACAAAAATTTGTAAAGTTGTTCATTCCTGGCTTATAGATTGTGAATAAATACTTAATCATAGTCACAATGGTAAAACATGACATTAGTTTTTGAAGCCCTTCCACATTTCTTAGAGTTTATATTGAGAAAAATTATGATCTTTTTAATCATCTATCCTTCAGGCTTTTCTTCCTTCCTTGTCTTTCATTTTTATTTTTTTTATTTTTTGGTGGTACTGGTTTATTGAGCTCAGGGTCTCATGCTTGCAGGACAAGCACTCTAGCACTTGGACAAGGCCTATACTTTATGCTTTATTTATTTTTTCATGTAGTCTCATGTACAGAGTAAGATGGTCCTACTTATACCTAATGTAACTGCAAAAACTACAAATGGAGACTTATAACATCAGACTCAGATTTGGATGGAGTATTTGCTAATATTTTTGCCTGGCCTCAACTTGAACTGTGATTTTCCTATCTTTGCCTCTCAAAAACTGAGATTACAGGAATGAGCCATTAAGCCCACTTTAGTCTTGATGACCTTTCAACACCCCTAGCTTCTGCTGACTTATTCCATCATGTGTTGCAAATTCAATTTGTGTACTTCCTGTGAGTCCATAGACAAAAAATTCCAATAGCCATTTATTTTTCTAATGCCTAATCATAAAATGAAGTAAATTACTTTTTTAACCTGATTTAGCATCATCTTATGTGATCATAAGGGTATAACTATTGGGCTCTTGTGATCCTCTGCTGTGACTTGTCTCTATACCTGCCTCACTCCCTTGCTCACGTTTTTTTGCTCCCATCTGATATACTGCTGTTGGAGCCACATTGCTACTTCTACTTTTTAAAATTCATTTTTATTGTTATTGTAAAAGGTGATGAACAGAAGGGTTACAGTTATATAAGTCAGATAGAGTACATTTCTTTTTGAACAGTGTCACCTCTTCCTTCATTTTCTCCCAGGTTTTCCCTCCCGAACCCCCCGCCCCCATTTTAAACATGTTGTCTAGGGAGTATCACTGTTTCATTTATTCATCCTTTCCCCCTCCATTTCCATGTCCCTCCTTACTCTCCCAAAGACAGATGAATGAACAAACAAGGAAAAAGGAAAATAAAACAAAAGCATCAACAGAGAGAAACAAAACTTCTTGCTTCCATTTCTTCGAGTTCATTGCATTAAATATTATTTTATATTATCACAGGCACATATGTATTGCACCTTAGAGTTCATTTCCTAAGAATATCCTCCTTTGGTCTCACTCTGTATGAATGCCTAGAGACCTGTGTACTTTATCATGTGTGTATTTACTTGGAGGCACATTCAAGCTACCACAAATGAGGGAAACCATGCCCACTCCTCTTCAATATAGTACTGGTATTCCTAGTAAGAACAATAAGGCAAGAGAAAAATTTTAAAGGGATCCAAATAGGGAAAGAAGAATAAAGCTATCCCTCATAGAAGATGACATGATTCTATATTTAAAGAATTCTGTACACTATAGATTCCTCTCCCAAGTTACTTGAGCTGATCCTAAACTTCAGCAAAGTAGCATGGCATAAAATCATCCACAGATATCAGTATCTTTTTTGTATGCCAACAATGAGAAAATTGATACTGACATTAGGAAAGCAAACCCATTTGTAATAGTCTCAAAAATAAACAAACAAAAAAAACCTTGGATTAACCAAATTTTGAAGGATTTCCATTGTGAAAACTTGAAAAATCTGTAAAAAGAAATACTCACTGCCTTACATATGAATCTGTAACCCCTCTGTACCACACTTTGACAATAAAGAAAAAAGTTTTTTAAAAAGGAAGAAAATGAAGTAAATTTATGGAAAAGAAAAAAATTTTCATGCTCCTGGGTTGGAAAAGTAACCTTGTGAAAATGACAATACAGCCCAAAGCAATTTACAAATTCAATGTATTATCCATCAAAATTCCCAACAACATTTTTTAATGAAATAAAGAAAGAAATCCAAAAACTGCTATGGAATAATGAAAGACTCCAAATAGCTAAAACAATCCATAGCAAGAAGTACTGGGTTGGAGGAATATCAACACCAAACTTCAAACTCTGTTTCAAAGACATATTAATCAATACAGCTCAGTACTGGCACAAGTTTAGACCCGAGAACCAATGAAACAGAATAAAAGAACTAGAAATGAAACCATAGAACTATAGCCACCTAATAATACTTCTAGCTTTTTATTGGTGAATTAAAGACATAGTCTCTTGAATTCATCTGCCTGTTAGAGGTTAAAATCTGAATTGCCAGATCTCAGCCTTTTGAATTCCTAGATTTTTTTTCTCTTTGTTTCTATAGGCTAGAATGAGAAAGAGATGATAAAGACTCAAACTTGATGTTTTATTCAAGGTGATAGTGCTCAGAAAATATTCATGTATTTTGTTGTGGTACTTTTGTTTGTTTAGAAGATCAGGTCTTACAGGAGCTCAGCCTGGCTCTTAATTAACTCTCTTGCCTCTGTTTCCTGGTATTATTGCCATATACCACCATGGCTGACTCTTTAAGTCAATTTTTTTCTCCCTTGATGTATATAATTACATATTGAGGGGAAAAAAGTACTTGGAAATACAAAATATTCCTGAATCACTTGCTGTAAATTAGGAATTGGTTTTCTGGGTCTTTATTTGTAACATTTTTCTCCTTATATTTATTACAAATGGTAGTGATTAGCTATTAATATCTAATATGTTCACCATAAGAAAGATATTAACTGTTAATAAGATTCAGTAATGATATAATAATTTAAAATCAATTGCTTCTCATTACAGTGAATTCTTCATTAATTTCAAAAATTTTCCCATGAAAGGATAGTGTTACTTCTAACTCAATTCTGCAGGGTTGGGAAAACAACAGGAACTATTTTTTTCTAATCTCAGAAGCCATTTAGGGATAAATAATTGGTATTGGTATTGGTTCCTACAGTGAGTTAATAGGTGTCTGGATAACCAAATGTACGATTTCTCATTTTCATGGAAGTGATCAAATAAGATCAAGTATGGTGATTTGAACTATTATTGTGCATTCTAATGAGCTACTATTTAAATGTAAAATATTCTTAACTGAAGACTGCAGCAGGCAATAAAGTTCCTAAGTAACATGAAGTGATAATGGAAGATATTTTGCTGTAATAGAAAATCAAACATGTAATTTACCTTTGGAAAAGAAAGCAATATCAAAATCCTGTAAGCAAATACAGGGAATATTTATTTATTATTTACAATTAATCAAAATTAATATAAATGTAACCTTTTATGATATAGCAGAAAATATATCATAATAATGGAAAAATAGACTATGCTCTAGTGAACACAAAGGAAATATAAATATAATGAAGAAACATATAAATAATATAATGTAGATTTAAGACAATATGCTATTTTATCATTTTGCAAATTATCAGCTTCAGAATTTTCATCAGAGAATACCCTGTCTGAGAACTATGGTAAAAGCAAAAATTGAGTGAAATATAGAGTATGTAGAAAATTCTATGAACTTCAAAATGTGTATGAGAGATCTCCATAGTGAAAAGGGCTTTATACTCAGATACAGTTAGTATTTTTATTATCAGAAAGATAAAAATAAGAGATTTCTTTGGTGTCTCTAAGATATTGGCAAAGAATTTTATATGCCATTGTATTTATTAAAAACCAAGATAGTAGGCAAATATAGTTAGTTCTAATGCAGGGAGTTTTAGTATGTTGTATCCAGTGTTATGCAAAAGTTGAACTGTTGCTTTTAAATCCATGGTCTTTCTGTCATGTTGTTTGCTAATCCCTTTGGGAAGCTATTGAACTGCATTTTACCTAATGAAAATAACTTGCCTGACACTCAAGCTTATCCCCTCTCAACCTATCAAGACAAATCATACTAAACTTGCCATAAATACTTTCTTGGACTTAAGCTTTTCTCTGTCCACCACATCAGAACTTTTTCTCTTTTGAACGAGTCACTTGAATGCTTCTTCCTGACCATATTAGCTCTAAACTGATATTTTTTTTTTTTTATCAATCTCTAGGGACTCTAAGCTTCTTGAATTCAAGTGAGCCAGCAAGGCCTCTTCCAACTTGAGGATTCCTGTTTCTCTTTCCAGAGTTCAATTTAGATTTAAAATGAGACTAGGTCCAATCTCTTCCATTATTTGATATGAAAATTTATTTAATTTCACATTAGAGTTTGTTACTTATATAATAGTTTCAAAACTTAATATTTAACATTTTGCCATCTTGCCTTACAACTTATTAGTTCATTGGTTTATATTTTACTTCATGGATATATGGTTTCAATTTAATAAACTCAACTTTACCAATGTTAGAGATACTGTTTCTTCCATTGGTATGTTAGGTATTATAAGTTAGGTATATATATATGGACAAGAGTAAATATGCATAAAATCATGCCGGTAATTCTCAGAATTAAGAAATGGAGCCAGGAGGATTTCAAATTCATGGACCACTTAAGCTATATAGTAAGAATCAGAACCTACTGGAAAAGCAAAATCAACCCAAACACAAAGTAAAAAGAGAGAGAAAAATTTAACAAAGAAGCAGAGTGGAAAAGACTGGGCACTTGTGATGAAGTCTAAGGCTCATGAAATGGCAAATACATCTTCCAGGATTCTGGCTTTTGTAGTAGTTTAGATTCCACATTATTGATATGTGTCCTTGGATGAAATCTATTTCGAGAAAGATGATGATTCTAGGTGTGTGCTATAATACACTCTACCTGCACATTACCAGAGTAATCCTTACTTAAAGTGGAAAAAAATCTTATTGCTTTATGTACAATGGACAGAAACACAGAATATAAACTATTTACAGAATATCATGTCTATCAGATATATACATGTATGTTAACATACATATATATGGGAAATTATCAGGAGCAATTTAAATTGTAATAATCCTTCAGAAGAGTAGATAATAAAGGCTGCTTATGCTGAAAATGCATAAATAACTGAGAAAAAGATCTGGGACATTTTGTGTGTGTGTGTGTGTGTGTGTGTGTGTGTGTGTGTGTGTGTGTGTGTGTTTAGATATACAAATTCATGGAGGCAGAAAAAGGAGCTTTGTGTCTGGATAAATTCATTAATCCCAGTGAATTTTAACTCAGGCTGCATATTAAGATTAGGAGAGCATGATCTCCCTGATATATGACTGTTAACAAAGGGAGACGGAGAGACAGTAGAGACCAAGTCTGTGAACACTGTATATGTGCTTGATACATTGTATATTGCATATGTGTCTACCTGACCTAGACAAGGGATGGAAAAACAGGTTGTAAGATATCACAAGAAATGTACACACTGCCCTACTATGTAACTGCTCCCTCTTTGCACAACACCGTGTAAAAAAATTTATGTTCAATTAATAAAAATAAATAAATAAATAAAAACAAAAAAAACAGATTAGAAGAGAATTAAAATTTTTCTGCCATCTTGTAGAGCTTTTTGATTTGCTTCTTTTTGAGTACTGTGGGGTACTTCATGCTTGGTAGAAAAGCATTCTACCATGACAGCCATATCCACAGTCAGCCTTCGTTCTTCTAGTTTGCTTTTCCCATAGGATCTTGGGCTAATGCTGAGCTGGCCTGAACTTAAGCCTTCTGTTTGCATCTCCTGAGTAGCTGAGCGTCTGTGGGCCACTACACCTAAAATAGAAAAGTAATTCTTAACTTTCTGGAATTAATTCTAAAGCAACCCTGGGATAAAGTAATTGGCACAATGATCAGAGTATATAATGAACAAAAATTATAAAACAGTTTCTGCAATTTAAATGAATGTATTTTATTTATGTTTTGTGTACTTCAAACACAGAATATCTTATTCAATATGCTGGACATATGAGAGAGCTTAAAATATACTTTTACAAACCTAAATTATTTTTACATTCTTCCTATGTATGGAAAAATATTTTTATAATAAAAAAATTCTGTGACATTATGAATTTCTCCAGTGGTTTGTTATTTGAATACACAGGAACTATTGTATTTCAAGCAAGCATATTGGCATATATATATATGTATCATATTTGAAATAATGATTTATGTCATGTATATTATTACAGGCAGGAAAATAGAGTTTAGATGTAAAAACTAACACATCTTATAATAGAATTAAACATTCTCTCATGTACTCATTGCCTGACTTATGTAAATATAACCCCTCTGTATATTACCTCTACAATAATGATAAAAGAAATATTCTCTCATATACTTTTGTCTACCAAATATTAATTTTGTGTGAAAATTTCCTGCAATAGACATCTTCTTCTGGCTATTCCTTACTGTATTATGAAATGAAGTTGTATCAGAGCAGTTACCACTGAATGGATGTCACTAGAGTAGCAGTCTAATATTTATTAGTCTTACCTACTGTGTTCCTTTCCTAGGATACTAATGATTTTCTCTAATGTTTTTCTACTTTGAGCACAAATTGCTTCTGAATGCATTACTACACTAAGTCCTCCCATCAAGCAATGCAAAAGAGAAAGCATATCAATGAATATGTAGTTTATATCACAATTCAAATACAGCACTTGATTTCTAGTCACCACTTATATAGTGATTCTTATTTGTGAGTGAAACCCAGTTTATGATTATATACTAAGGCTCTTATCACCAAAGTGAAAATAGTTAGAATCAAATTATATTATGTGTTATCCACAGGCAAGGAATATTTTACGTTAACTAAAAAATTATCTTTTGTTTTTCTTCCACAGATTATTGAAACTTTATGGTTTAGATCCCAAATCACTAAATGACATCACTAGTCTGCTTTTAGTATGCTAATTCATCTCTTCTCATAAAACAATACAAATTTTTCTCTATGGCTGCTACCTTTTCCATGAGGGGTTGATGTCATTTGGATTGAATAATAAGATATTTTTAAAATTTTCTCAGAAAGAGGCCTGTATTGGATAATTCAGTACAAGTCTATACCATTTCCTCTTAGAGAATTTGTACTTCCCTTTTGAATAATCTATTTTTTTCCTAGCTGGGCTACATTAAAAATTCAAGTCTACAAAGAACAAATGTGGGCAACTTATCATTTAATCAATTTAGGTAATCAATTTGAAAAAAATAAGTAGGAATTAAATCTCCAGTCTGGCTCTTAGGCAAATTAGATTTTCACTGTTCAGAAGCTTTCTTGAGATAGCTTAGTAGAACATTTAAATTAAGTTTTTTCCATAATTAAATCTGTAAGATATAAAAGTAATCCAATGTGCATCTGTTTACACCTGATCAAACATTATAAAATTGGAAATTAATCTGCTTATATTATGCACAATAAATGATGCATTATTATTTATATTAGCACATAGGTCACTAAGAAAATAAAATATCCCATATTGAATTTCAAAGTTAGCCTTATGTTCTGAAATTGACTACTGGAGAAAAATGTTTAAATATGAGATCTGCATTTAATGATCTTGTATTGTTTTTTCAGGAATTTGAGGCAGTTTTTCACTTTCCCTTGAATCTTGCATATACACATACACGACGTGCATGCATGCACTCATGTATTTTAACTTTGCAAGTAAAGTATTAAAGACATTTAGTACATTTGAAATCACAACAGCAATGAAAAACTTCTTTTTTCCATAACATGGAGATCATTTCACTTAGCATCATCTTATGTGATCATGTGTACATAGCTATTGAGCTACTGTGATCCTCTTCTAGGACTATATTACACATGTACTAATAATTACCAATGATGTAAAACATGGAATCTATTTTTGTTTGAGTCTGGCTTATTTCACTTAATGTGATTTTTACCAAGTCTTTCCATTTCCTTATGAATGTTTTTTCATTGTTGTTATTTTTAATGTACTATGAGAAATCATTTCTTTTTTCGTTCCTATGGTTTATCACCTGTTGTCACTGTATTTGATTTTCATACCATGCATATTGTATATAAGTTTATCTGAATTAGGGAAGGGGAGGGGAACATCACAATGCTGAGACAAAGGACAAAGGGCAAACCATTGCAATGGCAATACTCACAAAACATTATGTTGGAAATTAACTGTACGACTGGGGACGGGGTAGGGAAGGTGGAAGAAAAATGAGGGAGAGGATAACAAGTTTGTTTTTTTAATAAACATTTAGATTAGTCCAGAAATGAAATGTATACTTACATACTTAACATAAAAAAATGAAGCATTTATAACATATATTTATTCCAAAAGTCTTGTTAAAATTTGAGAAGTTTTGTGGTGCATTTTTTGTGGATCAGGATACCATTTTTGGTTGTTTTTTTTTTTTTTTTGTCAATCCTGGGGCTTAAACTCAGGGCCTGAGCACTGTCCCTGGCTTCTTTTTGCTAAAGGCTAGCACTCTACCACTTGAGCCACAGCACCACTTCTGGCTTTTTCTATACATGTGGTGCTGAGGAATTGATCTCAGGGCTTCATGTATATGAGGCAAGGACTTTACCACTTGGCCACATTCCCAGCCCAGGATACCAATTTTTGTGCAGCTTCTTAGTTCTTCTGAGGAAATGTCCTTTGTAAGTGTGGGTAGATGTTGGTACAATGAAGATGCCTTGGCTCTGATATTTAAGTGAATTTTGTTTGGAGCCACGTTCAATGGGGAATCTTCCATTATCCTTCTAACGTCTCAGAAAGAGGTCTGAATAATCTCAAATTTCTTCTGGCCTCCTCTTAATAGGGTTTAGCGCCCGTACTTAATTCACATAATGTGTTAGTAAGTTTCATGTCAACTTGACTAGGATAAAGGTTGGCCAGAATGCTGGTGAATCCTTGTTTCTGAATATGTCTATAATGTTTCTGAAAGAGATTTGAACCAGAAGTCTGAATAAAGAAGATCTGTGCTCACAATGCAATGGGCACCATTCAATCCTTTACCAGTTCACCAGGGGCAAAAAAGGCACATGAAGTGCTATTTCTTTTCCTTTGTTCTTGTCTTAAAATTTTCATTTTCTCCCATAATTTGATATCAGAAATTTATTGTTAATGTCATCAGACTGGAAATTTTACCAGTGTCTCTAGAATTCTTAGGCTTTTTTACTCAGGCTAATTCATACACTATTTTCCTTCTCCAGCTTTCAGATGATGTTATTGTGAAATTTCTCTACCTCCATAATCTCATGAGACAAATCTCTTCTTTAATATTTATATGTAATTTACTATTCTTTTACTCTGAAGAATCCTAGTTAACAACATACTTGCCTTTGTAATGACTTATTGTTTTCACTTCATGGAAGTTCAAACAAGGAGTGATTCCTTCATTAGAACTAACTTTTAACTACTCATGTGTTTTTGTATGTCAGTCACAGTAAACATTTTTATTTTAGGGGTTGCACTCACCATGTTTTATTATTACTTAAAAATGTTGATTACCGGAGCTTTCTTTCCTTCCTTAATATTCCTACTTAAAGTCACTTTCTTCCTCTTTCTTTTAACTTATTAAAATTTCCTAATTTATAAATTCTGTCTATTACTAATTGGAGAATGTAGTATGCTTTATTTTTTTCTTTCTTACCATTTTCTGGAAGTCACAATTTTTTAACTCAGTTTAATTTAGTTTGTCAAATAAGGGTCATTCTACTCTACTGGAAGGAAACAGTGCCTGTCTTAAAGTGGAAGAGACTTAAATTACTTGCAAGTGTGGATAGTAGGTAAATCACTTCAGTATAGTTTTCAATTCTACATCTTTGAAACTTTCTCTGTAAATGGAAATTATGTCTGTCCTGTTGTGAATGTAGTGTAGTATGTACTCAAATCAAGCCTAGTACAGTCACTGGCAATTCAACACTGTTCAATTAATTTTCACGTTTTTCAATATTTATTATTATTATTTGCCAGTCCTGGGGCTCAGGAATCAGTGGGGCTCAGGAATCCCTGCCTTCGTTTTGTTCAAGGCTGACACTGTACATCTCAGCCACAGTGACACTTCAGGCCTTTTCTGTTTATGTGGTGCTGAGGAATCACACCAAGAGCTTCATCCATGTTAGGCAAGTTCTCTACTGCTATGTCACATTCCCATCCCTTTGCTTACATTTTTTTCAGTAATACTGATTTATTTAATTTTTTTGAACTTGTTAAAACATTTATTGTCAAAGTGATGTACAGAGAGGTTACAATTTCATATGTTAGGCCTTGGGTACATTTCTTGTACTGTTTGTTACCTCCTCCCTTATTCTCCCCTTCCTCCTCCCCCTTTCCCTTTCCCCCCCATGAGTTGTTCAGTTGGTTTATATCAAATGGTTTTGCAAGGATAGCTTTTTGAGTCATTTTTCTTTTTATCCTTTGTCTCGCGATTTTGATATTCCCTTTCACTTCCCTAGTTATAATAACAGTGTATACAGTTTCCAATGTACTCAGATAAGATACAGTGATAGTGCAGGTACAACCACAGGAAGGGGATACAAAAGGATCATCAACAAAAGAAGCTATGGTTTCACATGGCATGTTGAAAGTAATTACTACAGTGATATAACAGTCGTTTCCATAACATGGAGTTAATTTCACTTAGCATCATCTTATGCATTCATAAGGGCATAGCCATTAGGCTCTTGTGATCTCTGATGTGACTAGCTTAAACCGGTGCTAATTTTTCCCTATGAGGGAAACCATAGAGTCCATGTTTCTTTGGGTCTGGCTCACTTCACTTAGTATAATTTTTTCCAAGTCCTTCCATTTCCTTATGAATGGGGCAATGTCATTCTTTCTGACAGAGGCATGAAATTCCTTTGTGTATATGTACCACATTTTCCTGATCCATTTCTCTACTGAGGGGCATCTGGGTTGGTTCCATATTTTATCTATGACAGGTTGTGCTGTAGTGAACATTGTTGTGCTGGTGGCTTTAGTATGTTCTTGTTTGTGGTCTTTTGGGTAGATGCCCAAAAGTGAGGCTGCTGGGTCATAGGGGAGCTCTATATTTAGCCTTCTGAGGAATCTCCATACCATTTTCCAGAGTGGCTGAACCAGTTTACATTCTCACCAACAATGAAGTAAAGTTCCCTTTTGGCCACATTACCTCCAACATTTATTATTGTTAGTTTTCTTGATAAAGGACATTCTTACTGGGGTGAGGTGGAATCTTGGCACAGGACCGAAGACCCAGAAATGCTACAAATCAAAGAAAGGATCGACAAATGGGACTGCATCAAACTGCAGAGCTCCTGCAGGGCAAAGGACATACCTTGCAAGATAAACAGAAACAGAAACAGAAACAAGATAAAGAGAAACAGATTGGGAAAAGATATTTACCAGCCATACACTGGACAAAGGCCTCATATCTAAAATATATGCAGAACTAAAAAAAATTAAATTACTCCAAAACAAAACCACAAAGAACCAACAGCCCCCTCAACAAGTGGGCTAAAGACTTAAAAAGAGACTCTCTGATGAGGAAATGAGAATGGCCAAGAGACATATGAAAAAGTGCTCTACTTCACTGGCCATAAAAGAAATGCAAATCAAAAAAACATTGAGATTCCACCTCACACCAGTAAGAATGTCCTTTGCTTACATTTTTATGTGAATAATTCCTTGTCTAATTTCTTCTTAGGCTTCTTGACTGTCCATTCTGCTAAGTAAAGAGATCTTACATGTTTCTCTTCCTTGTGAGAGCACAGATGTTGAAAACCATTTTATTTGAGATCCTTGTTAGTGATTTACTATGGAAATGTAAATCAGATTTCCAAGTTTTAAATACAAAATGTGTAATACCTAGACACTGCATTTACCTCTTTCACGTCACACAACATATTGTGTGGCCACAGTCTACTACCAGATCTTTTAAGAATATGTCCCATGTTTTTGTTTCCGGATTGTTATTTGTGCTTTTAGTGTCTTTTCTCTCATCAACTGTTCATTCCCTACTAATGATCACTCCCTACTTTAGCTCTTCCTGACACTCAGAAATGTGTTAAATGTTGTTTTATCTGGGCTTCCAGAAAAAGAAAAAAAATCTATATGTATAGCTCTTACTAATTCTAGTCCTTACTATAATCTTTACCTATAGTTCTTATTTTCTCAATGTCTGTCAATTTCTATACTATGCATTCCTTATGACATGATTATTACAATGTATAAAAATATATTTTAGCATCCCTACATCTCAACATTCAACCTTCTTGAAATATATGCTAATAATAATCACTATTATTATTGTAGCCTTCGGACAAACAGTTAGCCATGTTTGAATCACACTCCTTAGTGTCATTACCACATGGGTCTCATGATTGGTCCATGATTATTCCATTTTATTTTGTATTGCTTTTCCATCTTGGGCACTATTAAAAGCTCCAGGTCTTCCTGGCCCACTACAAGAAGAGTTTCCTTTTTGTCTTACAACTTAAGAAGGACTTCTATGTGTTATATGAACAAATACAGTATTACTTATTCAGTGATCAAACTACTTACAGCACCAAATCTGTGATTTTAATCACCTTTATCTTATCTCTTTCTATCAAAATTAATTGATTTGTTTTTAAATGCTGCTACATTGGTTCATCATTTTCCTTTGTCTCACCATTTTGTTACCCCCTTTTTTCCCCAGATCAGATACAAAGTACAGATATCATATGATTCTTTGTGAGTGTATTATTTTTACATTTTTCACAGATAGATTATGTCTGTTTGAAAATATCATAAGTTCTATTCTCATTCACAAAAACTAGGTTTTTTTGAGTAGTAAGAACAAGATTGTAAACCTTTTCATTCTAGTGTATTTTGGGTTATGATTATTGGTTGGATAATTTTTTCATTTAAATTTCAACACTTTTAATAGAAAAGTCTTTTCTCTCTGGATTACTTTATAAGTCCTACAATTTTTTTTTACCATATGTCTCGCTGTATACTTAATTATCTTAGTTGATACTCACTTGGGCTTTTATAGCAATAAATTCACACTATTCATAGGGCCTGAATAAATCTAAACCTTTATATCTTTCAATATTATCCTTTTTCTCATTTTCCTCTCAAATGATCGCTGTATTGTGTCTGTCACTTTATTCTTGGGAGCTCACATCAATTGAAAAACTAATTTGAGACTAGCTGGAAGACAATTTCAAATTTACTTATGCTATTGATACGTCTAGCTCTCAACTTATTTAGGAATAGAATTGAGGTTAGAGGTTCTTAGAGGAAACTTTGCTTGTCTCCCATTGTCCTCATTATAAGAGTATTTTCTTTAACCTGGTTTGTTTATTTTCCCATTGTGGAGCTTATATGTGTTTTGAATAGTGGTTCCAAATTTAAGCATTTTGCTGAGGTTCCAGGTTTTGCTTCAATCCCTTAAGCACGTTGGTTATTATGATCCAGAAAGTAGGTCACTATCAAAAGATACCTGCAGGGTAAATGCTGGCTTCAGCCTTGCTTATCATATGGGTTATTATTTTACTATATTTTCTGACCTTTGACAACTATAGTCACTTTCGTACTGCCAATGCTAAAAAAATTAAAACAGGCATTTCAACCACATGTCATCTATTATTTGAGAGATGTTTGTCTTCCACATTGCATTATTATATAACAATTTTATTTTGATATGTTAAGTATATATCCTGCCTTCTTCTAACTTTCAAATAGCGTGGCACATAGTTATAGCATTGTTAAATTATGAATAAAATATAAAGAAATATATTGTAGAAAGTAGATTTCCATATTAATATTTGACTTAAGGTATTTAAGAATATTAAATTTAGTAGAATCTACTTAATGATGTGACTGCTAAAGAGTAATCGGCATAAAGTACAATGACCAGGAGAAACATTCCAGCTTAAACTCTTCCTGTTCATTAGCCTGAATGTTGTTAGCCTGAATATTATGTGTGACATGATTCTTTATGTCACTAGGCACTTTGAAAACTATAACAGGCATAGCTTTAACAACCTGTAAACTTGCAAAACTAATAGTTACGTAGCTATTTTTAGTGTTCATTCTCAATGGCCACCATATATTTTGAAATTAACATATCCAAAGCTAAAAAGGTTTTTGATAAAGAGTTAATGTAAGATGTGATGGAATGGTCTGGCATTTTTAAAAAATAAGAAACCATATTAAAATTTACATTTTTATTACCATTTTATGAAATAAGCAGTTCTTCCCCATATCACTTTTTTCTTAAGTAGAACTTTTACAGATGTTGAAAAACAGTTAATTTTAGACTGATCATTACAGTGAGCTTCTCATTTGTGAGCTTAAGTGAGTTAAGTGGGAAAATTCAGTAATCTCATATTATTAATGTCATTACAGGTATTAGTTCTCCAAGAATGGAGGTAACCAGAGTGATGTTAAGCAAATGGTGATAAAAATTGTGGCTAGTACATATATTGGGAGATTGTCCACTGAAAACAAGAAATGACAAGTCTCAATAAGACATGGAAGAACCTTAAATTCATACTGCTAAATAAAATCTGCCTTATACCCTACTAGAGAAACTTTATGATATTGTAGAAAAGACAAAATTATAGCATTAGGAATGAGTTCTGTGATTTCACCAGGGAAGTTAGACTAGGAAAAGACTGGACTGATTAACTGCAATAAACTTTTCAGGGTTTGACTCTGTCTACTGATCTGATGAATATATGATACTTTATTTTTCATAATTTGTAGAACTATGAAGCACAAAGGATGAACTATAACATTGCAATTAGGACACCAGTTAGGAGATCAAAATAAAATTTAAATTAAAATACATAAATATTTTATGAATATATATATATATATATAAGAGAATGGATGTGATTTTTTTGTTTCATTTTATTTTTAAACCAATCTGAGTGATTTTGGAAATGAGTGGATACTGAAATATTAAAGACAAAAACAACTATACTTGTTTCCTGTCCTCTAGTTGAAGAAGTTGTATCTCACACATTGCAGGTTACCCATTCTGAGGACTACAGAATGGATTGTCACAAGTCATATATATGTGTCCACTGAAGTAATAAAAAATATGAGGTAGCAAGATTTAAGAAAAACTAACAAGCATTATGTTTGCCAGTGGGTTATCATTAAGTCCTGTTGATGGCATGGACCCCTATAAAACTTATCATCCCTGTCTATTTATAAGAAAGTATCCTAAGAATTTCAAATAATTACCTGTCAAGATTGGTTCATTAGCTGTGCCAAACATAATTATATCATATGCTAGTAATCCAAGAAAATAGTGAAGGGTACATGGTACATCTCTGTATTTTTCTCTGTAACTACTCAAAAATGGAAGTTGATTAAAACCCCCAGAAAATTAAAAACATAATGAACCCCAAATTCTAGATAATGATTACCTCTGGTGTGGGGAATAAAACAAGAGACAGATGGAGGTTTCTAACGGATTTCTAATACTTTATTAAAGGGGCACCATTTCTATGTTTTTAAAGTCTTATATATCTTATTGTTTTATGTATGTTTCACATATTTATAAACTGATAAATGCCTAAAGAAGAAATGTCACAGAGATAGAAAATTCTAATGAGCAGATTTATCGAGAGAGCTTTCTGGAAAGCAATACTTACTCATTTGGCCAATGAGATAATTGGAATGCTATAGTTGTAATTGATTTGGATTGAAGATGGAGTATGAAACTGCAATTATGTGTTGTTCCCAGTACCTTCATAAAAGAAAGTTAGAAAGGTCATCGTCCAGAAGTGAGAAATTTATTTGGCAGGACATTTGAAAGGGTGCGCTCTGAAAATTATGCATATTAATTGTCTTCATAGTAGAGAATAACAATGCTGATAGCGATAATAATAGCTGTCTTCATAGAATATATATTATTTATCACATTTTGAAAACTGAAATAATGTCTTATACCCTAGGATCTATTCTTCTAAGGTCCAAAATGTGTGATATTGCTATTTACTGCTATGTAGCTTAATACTATATAACATGAAAAACTTTATATATACATATACATATATATATATATATATAGAGAGAGAGAGAGAGAGAGACAGAGACAGAGACCGAGACAGAGAGACCCAGACAGACAGACAGACAGACAGGTCACAATTTCTAAGATTATCAACAAAGAGTAAAAAAAAAAGATTTAGACAAAAAGGATTTCATCATAAATTTAGACTCATATTTCTCTCACTCAAAATGCCCATTTTGATCTGCCTGATTCTTTTTCTTTTCTTTCTTTTTTCTTTCTTTTCTTTTTTTTTTTTTTTTGCCAGTCCTGGGGCTTGGACTCAGGGCCTGAGCACTGTCCCTGGTTTCCTTTTGCTCAAGGCTAGCAGTCTACCACTTGAGCCACAGCGCCACTTCTGGCCTTTCTATATATGTGGTGCTGAGGAATTGAACCCAGGGCTTCATGTATATGAGGCAGGCACCCTTGCCTCTAGGCCATATTCCCAGCCCTGCCTGATTCTTTTATAAATATGTTAACTTTGTCCCTGATTTAAGTAAAGTGAACAATGTTCTTCAGGAAGTTATCTTATGTCAATCAGATACTTACTTTTCAGAGTCAGAGAATAAATCAAATGTCTTTGAGAGCCAAGCTCAAAGAAAAAGTAGCCAAGCCCAAAAAAGTTATAGCTTAGTAAGAGAAGATGTGATGAAGAGCACAAAATAATAGAGTAGGGAAAACTGTGATAGCTTTAGTTTATATAGCTTGGAGTCAAACTCAAATGAATATGGTTAATCTATAGAAGCAAATGTAATCCTCTAATAATTAACAGTATATATCCTGAATCTTAAAACAGGATACATAGTTATTTTTATTGAATCATGAAAGAATTTGCTGAAAGAAAATTCCACAGGACAAGGAAACTGCATGTGACAAGAACATAGAAACAACCTAGTACACAAGATGGTGACAACTGCAGCATTAATGCTGTCTGCTGTACATGGTACTATAGTTTGTTTTTGTGAAAGCACGCTTATGCAACAAATTGCATCCCCATATCATTCCTTTTCAGTGGCTTCCCTGTATGTTAAAGCCCATTTTTTTCTGAATAATTACTTATTTATTGTCAAAGTGATGTACAGAGGAGTTACAGTTTCAAACGTTAGGACATGGGTACATATATTGTACAACTTGTTACCTCATCCCTCATTTCTCCCCATCCACCCTCTCCTTTCCCCTCTCCCCCCATGAGTTGTTCAGTTGCTTTACATCAAATGGTTTTTTAACTATTTCTTTTGGAGTCCTTTGTCTTTTTATCCTTTGTTTCTCTATTTTGATATTTCCTTTCACTTCCCTAGTTCTAATACCAGTACATATAGTATCCAAGGTACTCAGATGAGATACAGTGATAGCTCTGGGGATACAAGAGTATCATCAACAAAAAATAGCTACAGTTTCACATGGCGTTTTGAAAGTAATTACAAAAGTGATATAACACTTGTTTCCATAACATGGAGTTCATTTCACTTAGCATCATCTTATGCATTCATAAGGGCATAGCTTTTGGGCTCTTGTGATCCTCTGCTGTGACTAGCCTAAACCTGTACTAATTATTCCCTTTGAGGAAAACCATAACGTCCATGTTTCTTTAGGTCTGGCTCACTTCACTTAGTATAATTTTTTCCAAATCCTTCCATTTCCTTACAAATGGGACAACGTCTTTCTTTCTGATGGAGGTATAAAATTCCATTGTGTATATGTAATACATTTTCCTGATCCATTTTGTCTTCTGAGGGGTATCTGGGTTGGTTCCATATTTCAGCAATGACAAATTTAAAGCACATTTTTATACTATATTGCTAGTATAGTTTCTCTTGTCTAGTGACTTCATTTTCTTTCTTCCCCTTCATTCATTTTACTAATTCCATGTGGGCTTCCCTGCATTTGGAACATACATATCCACCGTTGCTTGCTACTGTCTCCTTTTGATGAAATTCACTTTCCTTATGTCTCCTCAGGCTGCTTTCTCATCATTTTTCTCTCTTCACTCAGTGAATTCATCTCTGAACACACAATGATAAACACAAAATTGCTTTCCTTGTGTTGTCCAGAGCATTAAGCAGTAGTTGCTTATGTCTTTGTGTCTATCTTTATTAGACTGTAAAATTTAAATATACTTTTTTAAATTCACTGCTATATGCCCATCTTCTGAAATGGTTTGACATAGTAGAAACTCCATAAATATTTGGTGAATAAACAACTAGTCTCTACTAATGCTTCTGAAGCTACAAGTATCATCTCTGTGTTATATATAGTATATATGTATCATATCTTAATGTAATTTATTAGAATTAGAGTTCAACAGTTTTTCTTTTCACTATTACATTAAAATTAGCATTTAAATTAAAAAAGAAATGGGCATATAATATAAAGTGCATTAATTCTACTCAGTTCTAGTATGAAATCCAGATGTCAAAACTCAAACAATTGAATTAATCATTTTGAATTTTGTGAATTAGCAATTTGGTTTCTTATCTCATTTACTGATAAATTTCCAGTTTCTCTAAAATTCATAAAATTCTAAAATTCTAAAATTCATTTGTTCCGTACTGTATAAAATAGTCATTATCAGCATAAATCAAGTCTAAGAATTTGAAAAAACCAAAATAACTATTAACAGGTCATTCTCCTTATATATTTTTCTATAATTAATGAACAGTTTTGTTTTCAGTTATAAGGTAAAATTTGGGTGAGGGATCAATTTTCAGAAAATAGGAAGCAGGAAGATCATGAGTAAATTGCTACTCAACCTAGCCTTTCTGAATTGAATGAGAGATAATAAACATCCATACTGTGAATTCACAGTGTGCCACATATTGATAGGATGACCGTAAGTGATGCTTCATTCTGGTAAGCTTGGACCAAATAATGCTGGCCTAATAACATCTTAAAGCTTGAAATAACTTACTTGAAGCCTCTATCCTTATTGCACTTTCAGTGAAAGCTTCTTTTTAAACATGATCAGAGCAGAATCATTAACCTCACAAGGCTATCAAAAACAGGGAATTCTTAAACACACACACACAAAAACATATACACACCATACATATACATACATACATACATCATTACATCATTTTTAATTTATATCTAAGGTTTTCCTTTACCTTTAACTTGGGGCTCATAATTTTTATACATTTTTTTTCACTTCAAAAAGGATAATTAGTAGGCAAACTAGCTGGAGAAACAGATGAGGGATTCATATAACTTCATGGACAGCAGTTAATACAAAACATACTTTTCTTTTTTCAGAATAAGTTTCATTTAAAAACATATTTTAAGATACTAAATACATTGCTTTCCATATGATAAAAATTTAAATTTCCATGAGTTAAATTTTATTATAAAAGGGTGAATGCATCACTTTCCATAAGTTTAAATTTTAAACTTCCATGATTTAAATTTTGTTATAAAATTTATTTGCTATTTTTTTCTATCTTAAGTCTCAATTCTGAAAGTAAATATATAAAATATTCTATATTATGAACAAAAGTTTATTTATCTGTATAAACCTGTAACTTTATCATTTAAAAATTGGGATATACATGTATTTGTTTCTGACTTTCAGTCAAGAGGAGAAACCAGCACAAGAAATTCCAAGAATTCATCTGCAATTTTTCATCCCAAATAAAATAAGGTGAATTTCCTGTTGCAAATAGTAATGCCAGTTTGTGAATTTTTTTCATTTATTTTTTGTAAAAGTGATGTACAGAGAGGTTACAGTTTCATACATAAGGCAGTGTATACATTTCTAGTTTGTGATTTTGAGTCATTTTTTTCATTAGCAAGCTTCTGTTAATATTATGGTTACAATGAGTAATAACAGTATAAAAAAACTTAACAGTACTATAGCAGTTGTGTACCAGCAACTCATTTAATTCTTTCAATAACTCCTATGAGTGAAATGCTTATAATGCTTATTTTATAGATGAGTCTGAAGCTCAGATTAGTTAACTAGAATATATGAGATTATCTGGATTTTAAAAAATAATTATATTGTCAAGTTGATGTACAGAGGAGTTACAGTTACATACATAAGATAGTGAGTACATTTCTTGTCATACTTGTTTTCCCCTCCCTCATTTTTCTCCCACCTTCCCTCCCCCAGCCTGCTCCCCTGAATTTACAGTTAACGTCCAACATATTGTCTTGTATGACATGTATTTTTAAAATGTGAAACCTACCTAATCACATGTGCTTGTATTTTAATTTCTAATTTTCTCCAGTCAAGTCCTTCTATTTGCTAAGAAGTTAATTTTTTATCACTCAATAAACGAATCCATGGTAACTGGCTTGATCCATTTAGTCAGAAAAATCAGTGTTTTCAGGTTTAGCTTTAATTTTTTTAGATGAATTGACTAAATTGGCTTGGGGTACATGCAAAATGGCCTCAATGTGAATTAAGAGCTGAAGAACAGGCATTGTTGCAAAATTCCTTAGTCAGATCATCAATAACATTTACTAAAAGCTCATCAAAGGATTTGGAAGATTAAAAAAAAGTTGAATGACATCTGGTCCCAAACACTAAAATAACTACTATCGAGTATGAAACGTATACTGCCTACCTTCAGATATCTGAAATTGATGCTTAAATGGTGATGCTATTCTGTGATCTTTAAGATGTACTTTAAAAGCCATATTTTTAGACACTTGGTGTGTGTATGTGTGTGTGCGCGCATGCATGTGTCCTGGGCTGAAATTCATGGACCGAGCACTGTCCCTGAGCTTTTACACTTAAGTATAGAGCTCTACCACTTGAACCACAGCTCCACTTCTGGGTTGTTTGGTACTTAATTGGAGATAAGAATCTCACAGGCTTTACTAACAGGGCTGCCTTTGAACCACAATCCTCAGATTTTAGCCTCCTTCATAGCTCAGATTTAAAGCATCAAGCACCACTGCTGCCCAGGGATTTTAGAGACTTTTATAGTTAAAATATAATAGACATATTGTATCCTGTTTTCCTGTCTTTAATAATAATTTCCTTATGAATTTATTATAGACATTTCAATTAAAATGATACTTCATTATATACTAAAAATTACACATCATCAATCTTTCAGATTTTTAAAAAATAATTTTAATTTTTGTCACACAAGTCCATATGCATAAATGTTGGGACTCTTTTTCAAATTGACCATGTGTACCTTTGTTTATATATTTACTCCTTGTTTTCAAAATTAATAAGAAAGAAAGCTCCAGGTGTTGTTCTTTTAATGTTGAATGATTTCTTTTAATGTTGACTGTTATATTTTTTCCACTCCCCATATTTGAATTTACTGGGAACTTTTGAGAGGAAATAAAACATTCTGAAGCACTGAGAATGTCACATGATTTGCAAGGATTTATTTCCCATGCACCCAAGGCAGCAGTGAATTAAGGAGAAAATGTCACCTAAAAACTGGGGAATCTATCTCTACTGGCCTGCCTCTTACTACAACAAAGTTGCTTCTTTTTGAAAGTTTCTTTTTGTTTATCTAAACAAAAATATATTAATCACAACAAAGTTTAAAATTCTACTATTAAAATTGAGCTGTATACCATAATAAATATAAAAATTCAAAGATTTAGGAAGTTACTATTTTAAATGAATTGATATTTAAACTGATGGTGTATATTGGTTGCAAATTTATGCAAGACATTCCCAGAAGGACTATGAAACCCCAAAATAAATTGCTCCCCCCTATATAGTCTTCAATTGGACTTCCTAAGGACGATAAACAAGTTTATCTCTTGAAATTTCATCTTTAATCCTCTGATGGATGAGATTAATTAAAATGTCTATTTCCTTGATTCTCCTGGGTGACTGTGGTCCGAAGGCTAATCAAACTCCATACTGGTTGAGAAATGACAGTGATGGAAAACCTGAAGTACTAAAATGTGATCCACTTTTGCCTCAGCAAGGACTGGAAAGGCAGAAAATATCAGGGAAAGCTATTAAGTAGATTATTTGCTTTGTCATATTCTCCTGAAATTACAAAGGTTATTTCGTTTTGTTAAATGATGACTATTCCAATGCTACATTTGGCTCAAATTTTTGTTATTAAGTCAAGTTATTCTCCAACTTGCTTATTCAACTTTCTCTAATTTGGGAGATTTTCTGTTGCACAGGCTTGGAGTTTCCTTGATTGCCTTGTTAATGCTCTTATTCCCTAGCAATCAATTTAGTTTGATTGATATTTGTTATGCAGTCTAGTACGTTCCTTTCACTTGAATTTCGTTTACTGATTTTTTTCTTTACTTCCACAGCAATCAATTTGACTTGATTGCTATTTACTTTCTGACCTGTCATATTGCAAGACTGCTTAAGTGTGCTAATTACCTTCAAGTCCACATGCAAATTTGGCTTTAGCTGCAGATTTCATACTTCTATTTTCAAATGTCTTTATGTAAATAATTAGCCCTTTAATTATTATTTCCATGAGTTATATTGCCACCATTATTTAAACATCCTCATGAGAGTAAAACACATAGGCAGGGCAGTGAGTGTTTGGTATGTACAGGTAGACTGTGGACATAGCCATAGGTTCTTAGAATACAATAGGCTTAATGTCTGGGCTAGGTTTATTTTTCAAAACTGTGAATTTAAAAACAAATAAAAAAAGTCACTAAAAATGTCCTCCGTTACTGAAAGTCATCAGTTTCTCCCAAGTGAAACAGAAACTTCTTGGCAATGCTATATTTCTTATGGTTCCCTGAAAAAGGTGATTGGATGGCTGATTATTGCCTTAGAAACAAATCTCTTGCTTAATTCCATGAATAGTCACCCTCACTTTAGTAGTTATTTTGAGATTTAAATAAATACTCTGATCATCTTAACAACATGGGAAATTAATTCTCCAAAGAGTTTCATTCACTGGTTGCTAAGTAGTAGATGCTCCAATGTAGATAAACTATGTTTGGATCTCTTTTGCAATTTAAAAGACTCAAGCTGTGAGATTTTGCACATTGTTTCTCCATATTTAGATGAGAATGTGTTTCATCTGCTTCCTACCTTAAGCAAACTGATATAATTCTCCCTTCTGCTCACTATTTACGGAAACTAAATCCAATACATGTGTGATTGGAGAAATGTAAAGGAATCTGTTCTGCAGAATGAAAGCATTGTCTTTTCATCAGGTCTAGTGAGGCTCAGAAAGCCTTTCTACATGGTGAAGGCTTCAGTGACAGAAGGCTTAACACATTTCAGAGTCAATTCTTGCTGGTGGCTCATAAGTGTAATCCTCACTACTCTGGAGGCTGAGATCTGAGGATCATGGTTACAAGTCAACCTGGGCAGGAAAGTCTGTAATACTATAGCTTCCAATTAATCACCCAAAAGCTGGAATTCCAGTAGAGCTCTGGCCCAAGTAGTAGAGCACTACACTTGGGAACATAGACTCAGATAGAGCACCCAACCTAAATTCAAGGTCCAGAGACAACATACACACACACACACACACACACACACACACACACACACACATAAATATGTGCACACACAGAGTAAATTCTTATATAATTGAATGAAAATAGTAGGCTAGCAACTCTTCGTGTTTTAAGAAAAGAGAATGATCAATCATGGATCAATCAATTATGGAAAACTTAGAGATGTGCTTTGTAGTTTGAATTTACATCTGAAGAAATTTGTATTTGTAGATGCTTTAGCATAAAAGAAACAGATAAAAGTTAATCTGGATGTGGAGATTCAAATGAACACTGGAGCCTTAGAAGAATGTGATAAATGTGAAGGAAGGCTATAGGAAGTTTCAGAAATATAGAATAAGTACAGAAAATAAGAGAATGTGTTTACTTTTCTTCTGACATGATACGCTTTGTAGTATCTGAATATTTCTTATCTTAATTAATCCATATGAGCTTTTCTGATTGTATTCCACTATTCATTTTTCCCTTAAGACATATATCAATGTATATCTCAATTTAATATATATGAGTTATTATATAAAATGTATTCTTATTATGTCTCATGTGTAATATCGTACTATATTTTGTGTATTTTTCTATTTAATAAGATATAACTTTGCATCATCACTCTTAATCTCTTTCTTGTTCTATTAATCTTTTATAGAATGAAAGGAATGATCTTAAGCATTTAGCTTTTCTAGTTTTAATGATTACATTCAGCAGTATAAGTACCCTGGGACCAAGTTTAGAAAAATTAACATTGCACTAATTTTGCATCGATTCTCTACCTTCTCTCTGAATTTCACTTACAGATTAGTTTATCTGGTCATATTACATACACATATATGTATATACACAGTTGCTTTATGTTATTTATTGTATGTGTAGCTTCTTTCAAATAACTTAGTATTTTAAAACTGAATATTGTGGTTTTCCATTGCTCTATGTGTTCCTAAGCAGTATTCTGAGCCAGAGACCTATCCATTATGATGCCACACACAACAGTGCTATTTCCAGTTAGAAAGTAGGTGATTACTAGTAACTTCATAAGAAACAAGGAAAATAGTTCTTCATAGTGACTGCATTGTTTTGCACAGGTATCAGAATTGTTGATGGCATCTATTGTTCAATAGCATCATCAACAACGGTTGTTGTCAGCTTTCTTACATCTTATTTTATTTTATTGTAACTTCAGTTTTCATTTCCCAGTTGACTATGTGTTGAATATTTTTACATATTCTTTTAGCCCTGTCTATTTCCACTTTTGAATACCTGTTCATATGTAGATGGGTTTTTTAGTATCTATTTCTATTTTTAGATGAATTGTTTATTTTTCATTGTTGATTTATGTGTTATATCTTGTATGCAATTTTCTCTCTGTCTCTCTCTCTCACACACACACACACAAACATATACACACTACCTTTGATAAATCAGTGACTACCTACTTATTTTCTTACTGAGAACACTTTAATCTTGATAAAACATAACTTACCAATTCTATGTTTTTGTGCTAGCAGTTTTCATGTCCTATCTAAAGGCTTTTAGTGACACGTAGGAAGAATATTATGCATTTATATTGTATGATATAAACATAATTATTAATTAATGTTCTTATATTATGTAATATAACACAGTGTATATATAATTGTATTCCATTTTTCTTGTGTAATGTATTATAATTTTTGAAATTTTACTGTTTTGAGTTTTATGTATTTCTATGTCCACTTCAAATTTATTTTTATATATTAAAATTGATCACCTTCAAATTTATTTATCTCTGTTGAACCTTAGGGTCTTACCAGTGTGCAAATATTGTCATTTATGTAAAGTCAGTTTTGTTGTATGATTCCTTACATTGAGTTAACATTAGCTTTGAAATATTCAAAAATATTTTTGTAATATATAAAAAAGTATGAGATATCTGAAAAAATTAATTACTTAAGTTCACTACTTCTACCATTGTCTGAAGATGACAGTCAAAGCATGATTCTTAAGGTGCATAGACTCTGAAGCTTTAAAAACCTGTCTGCACTTTAAACTGTTGATTGTCCTTTAGTCTACATGGTACAAATGGATTTGCTGATGGAATCATTTAGCTGTCAAAACAACAATTATTTCGAGCTAAAATACTAGAGAATAACCTGCTTGCCAAGGAGGCCAAATTCACTTGTATGAATGCCTGAGGATTGCTAAGAGATTGTTAAAGTGGCAGCTGCAAATAGACCTGAATGAGCAAAGTTGCCAGGAGACACATGCAGGCTCTTCTAAAAGGGAAGCAGACTCAAAAACAATGATTGTAGTTGAAGGTTGACTGCCAGGGGAAACATCTACCTTATTCTCATTGAATGTGTAAAAGGAAACACTTGATAGGTGGTTTATGGTGAGAGACTTTGCTCATGTACCTCTTTCAACTTCCCTTCTATCATTTCCTCTTTATGTTTAGGTTTCAAATCACTAAGACTGACAAATTTAATTGAGATTTGATAAAGGAAATGGATCTCAATGCTTCACCTGCTGAACTACTAAGCTACTTACTGAATGTTGCACACAAATAATAGATATAAAATGCCCAGTTTGGGCTTCTTACTATAAATCACTAATGATAATATATGTTTTAATAATTATATTCCAAACTTAAGGCAACTTTTAAGAATCACTGATACCTTAATAAAAAACTGAAATCTCAAATGTTGGAATTATAAACATGGTTTTATCATTTTCCAATAGCAATTTTTGAATGATGCATTATATGTCAGCACAGATAGTATATTTATTTTATTGTGGGTTTTTAGGTTTTTAATTAAGGAGTTTCAATAGAAATAAAAATCCATGACCTTAGTAGAAATCAGAATTACATTGTTATAACAAAATGATTTGTTTTAAGTATGCATTCAAAATATTTACAATTTGAAACCTTATTGCTGAGGTGGATACAAATTTAGATTTAATGTAAAGTATGTTTTAAAGATTGAACTAGCACATAGTGACTTACTTCCTCTTATCTTGTTTTTAAACAAGAAGTTATTACTTAGTGATTTGCTAACAAGTTTTATTAGAATTAAAATGCCAAACTCTTTTTCACCTTCCCTCCTCTTTTCTATCAACCAAACAATATATCTACCTATCTCTGTCATCATCTACCTATCATCATTTATCTTTATATATACTTTTAAATACTTGGTCACTTAGGTAAGAAAAAATAGTGCTTGCCTTTAATGAGACTTTCTTATTTTCTGCTAGCAGTGATTTTTATTTTCACCACACAATTTGTATTTTCCAAATATCAGTATCTATTTTAGACACTGCCAGTAATTTTTACCTTCTCTAATTAGTAATGCTGAGCTGTGAATTCTAATTTCCCATGGCACATATTGTCACAAACAGAATCAGTGATATATTAAGGCTATCTGAGGCTAGCATGAAATGTTCTTGGAAAAAATATTCCCCATGGAAATTCTGTAATACTTTAACTGGAAAATTAAAAATGAATACACGTTATGAACAAATTACTTAGCTGAAATGAATGGCTAATAAGCCCATGCATTATAAATGTAAGGAAGTTTCCGTTCTAAAGGACAACTATAGTAAATATCTATTTATTAATTCATTCTGAGAAATAATTTTGCTTCATATTTATCCCTTTACTGCAGAACTTGTAGGTTAGCAGTGTAGATTCATGAATATAAAATTATTTTAATAGATAGAACTTAACAATATTTTCTACAAAAAGAGTTTTGTCAATACTAAAGTGTTATATTAGAAGTAGAGAGAGAATGGAATATAGTTATTTATTTAATGTTTACTATATCCAAAGCCAAATATTCAAACATTTTATGATGAATTTGTCCTCAATAATGGAAATTTTTATATGGGGCTATAGTTTTCTACTTTACTAATCTTGAACCATATGGTATTTATGCATTTAAATATTTATTTTAAACATTTATGTTTTCCACTAGTTACTTTACCCACATTGATTTCTATTTTGGAGGAAAATGTATGCTTAGAAGACAGAAAAATAATTGTAATTGTTATAAAGATTCTTTCCAAAACTCTAACGTCCTCCTCGAATTTCAGCTACCCATTTAGTCTTTTTTTACAATTGTAACAGTGATGTTCAAAGGTTTACAGTTACATAAGTTAGGTAGTAAGTACATTTCTTTTGGAGCAGTGTCACCTCTTCCTTTATTTTCTCCCAGTTTTTTCCCTCCCAACCCCCTTCGTTTAGTAGCTAATGAACACAGGGATTGAAGACATCTGCTTAATGATATCTGTGTGATGTTCTTGTGACTTAGAAAGGGCCTTAAGCTGTAATTACTGAAAAGCTGAGGAGGTTGACAAGTATTAATTGCCAAGTATGTAAGAGAAGTTCCACCTAGGAGCTACAGGTATCATTCAGTAATACACTGAAGTGACATTGCCTAGCTTGAATGTTGCACAGAAATGAGACTACTTATTTTGGACTGAGAACTGTGAATCAGCTTCCATTGTCATAATATGGTTCTGTCTGAATTGTAATGAACTCTTACAAACACAGGACTTTTTTAAGTAAAATTACTAATAGAAGGCACTATCTTAAATCTTTTCTTATTACAATCTGTCAGTGACAAATTTAGACAAAGCAAAGCCTGACGTCCAAACTAACCATAATTGTCTGCTGTGTTGTGTTGACATTGAACTGCTTAATAGATTCCATATAGCATAGAAGTGTTAGACTGACAATGAAAAGGGCATGATGGGTGGAAATTGTGACTTTGACTCTATGAAATAAGCTAAGGATTATTTATTTTGAACTATTTTGAAATCAGGAAAATGCTAATGTAACAATAAATGTATAAAATTATAATGATGTATTTCTGTGGCTTTCATTTTTGCTCTAATGACACTGAAATATTCCAGCCCTGCACCTAAATTAATACTTCAGAGAGGTTATATTAAAAACATGGCCTTCATACTTACAAAGAGATTTTTATGTATTATCAAGATCTTATCAAAATTTAAGAAATTACATCAATATAAGAGAATATATATTACGTTAAATTTATATATTTTTGTGAGTTTTAGTAATTGATTACTATTTTAGGCAAAAATGATTTGTTGGTATACTGTATTCTAAGTTCTTCAGATAATATTCTTTAGAAGAAGTGACTATATAAATCATTATAAATTTTAAGAATACAATGGGAGAGGCAGTTATGGAAAGTGAATATGATCAAAGTACATACATACAAATATCACAAATGAAACCTCCTAGCAAGATTTGC
Source organism: Perognathus longimembris pacificus (assembly GCF_023159225.1). Lineage (NCBI taxonomy): Eukaryota > Metazoa > Chordata > Mammalia > Rodentia > Heteromyidae > Perognathus > Perognathus longimembris. Next base: position 114,083,996 of record NC_063162.1, read on the forward strand.
TAATATAACATGAGACAAGTATTTTAAATGAACTGAGTTCCTTGAATACAATAGTGTCATTGATATTTTTGGAGCATATTAAAATGTTACAAAGTATATAAAGGCTAAACCTCCACGTGTTTAATAATAGTGAATAATATAATGACTACAAGAAATATAGATGACTATTTCTGTTACAGATCTTCCAGTTGTGAACATTTTTGTCTCATGTCAGATTTGAAGCAAGTAGAAAGAAAAATGATCCAATAGCTTGTTCTTTTACAGTGTATCTTTAGAATGAGGGGATGAGATGTTATTCTTAGAATAATGTCACCTATTAGAGCACCCTCATTCACACTCAACTGTTTCTAGAGGAAAATGATGATAATAAGATATTCTCTAAGAATCCTTCAATTCTCCGCAAGATTACCAGGCTAAATGTAGTGGAGAAGTTCAACAGAAGTTCATTGTTACATGACTGCAGTGAGATTATCCCTAAAACTTAATGCCACTGTTTCTATTCTATTTTATTACTTTTTTTGTCAGAAGAAAACAATGAACAAATAGAAGAAAATACAAAATGGATTTGAAGATGTTAATTGTTCAGATTCTACAGAGAGATTAAGAAATGAATAAGAGAACTAAAGTTACGAATCTCAAAATGAGAAAAGGACTATTTAGGGAAATATATTGAGATTGGTCCAGAACTAATAAGAACAAATTAAGAAAAGAAATATGTGGGCATTACTATTAGCAAAAAAAAAAACACCCCCAAACCCCAAAAACTAAAAACAACAACAACAAAAAAAAAAACGATCTTAGTAATGAGATGAACAGAAAAAGAAAAAAGAAAATTTTCTTTCCCGGGTAGATAATAGAATTGCTCCTCACTCACAACATTTGAAACTCATCAACAGCAATGATAATGCAGAGCAGAAAGATCAAGATAAGCAGTTAGAGAAACTAGTTTTCACAGTTTGATTTATTCTTTTAAGGTATCATGACAATGACAATTCAATGGAATACACCAGTATGTGTGTGTGTGTGTGTGTGTGTGTGTGAGAGAGAGAGAGAGAGAGAGAGAGACAGAGTCAGAGACAGAGACAGACAGACAGACAGACAGACAGGCAGGCAGGCAGGCAGGCTGAGACAGAGACAGAGACAGAGAGATTAAAGGTACTGGGATTTGAAATTAGGGTCTCACATTCCTTAGGAAGATACTCTGCAACTTGAACTATGTCTCAGAACTTTTGGCTGTTTTAGTTACTTTCCAGATAATGTCTTAACTTTTACCCTAGGAGGGCATTCAACTCTGATCTTCCTATGTTTCACCTGTAGCTAAGATTATAGGCATGCATTACCATTACCAGATAAGATAGTATGTGCTGTTAAGTAAATGTCTTGTATGTAGATGTATTCTTGCTATTTGAATTATATAAACTATAGTATTTGCAATTATTTACTAAATTTTGATTAGAGGATGTTAGATCTTCCACTGTTAAGCCAAGATTTAGTCCCATCCTTGGCTGAGTCATGTAAATGATATGTATTATTTCAAATTTCAGAATTATTTTCATGAGTTATTGTTCTGGATATTTATGTGCTAGAATTATCCTGAATAGAACTGACAATGTTCTTACTGATTCTTTGAGCTGTATTTGTTCAGTCAGAAGCATAGCAAAAATAAAAGCTTATCAAGTGATCAGGTTTTAATTATTGGCTGATGTGAAATGGATTCATTGCTTTAGAAGAGAAACAAAAGACATTTTGTTACATGTGAGAAAATGGAAGTCAGGCACAGTAAGTTAACTAGAAAAGGATATTGAACTTGGAAATAAAGGCCTGAATATGGCCTGTTCATTGAGGGCTGGGCAATCTTCTTAAAGCATGGCATTTTAACATGCGTTTTGGAAGCCCTCTTAGTTAAAACAAAAATTAGGATTATTCTAAATATATATATATATATGTATGTATGTATATATATATTCTAAAACTTAGTAAATTTTGATTTTTTTATGTTGGCTAACTAGAAATTATTTATATTGTTCAATTTTACATTTCAAAACCAAACTAACATAAATTTCACAGAGACTTTCTTCTCTCACCACAAAGATCATTTTTCAAGTCACGATCTTTAAGTAGTTGCACAAAGGAGGCAGTCTTCAATGAAGCTATTTATGAGTACAATGCATTTTGATCAGTGTCACCACTTCACTAGTTTTATCCCCCCTCATCCACACCTTCCCTTACTTTTCTTAATTTGGTATATACTATATGAATTCTTGACTGCTTTCTTCCTTTCCTACCCAGAGGGAAAGATGGTGCACTGTGCCCAGGCAGGGTGAAAGTCAAAGAAACTCTAGTAGAGGTCCATAACAGTAACAAAGATTTTATTTGCCTCAAAATCTACAGTCCAAATATACTGCAATCGTAGTTTTACTTAAAGGGCAAAATACAAAATGTCCCAGTGTAATAACTGATTAACAGCTGAATTTGGAGACCATCCTGTTCTCAAATGTCAATCAGGACCTAATATATTCTAATCATCACACACAGTTAAAGATCTACTTAGATGTGAACTTAGCACAGAACTCACCAGAGGTGAGAATATCCTTCAAAGCCGTTCCAAAGGGAAAACATGGAAGAGCTCTAAGCCTGCATATTATTAGAGGCTGCAGTGATCCAGAAGGAGAAACTTTACATTCACACAAGTCAAGCAGAGGAAAGGATTATAGTACTTCTAATAACTGAAACACAATCACAGTAAAATGGAAGATAACCCAGAGCTTAAAACATAAGCTCTTCAAAATATAGGACTACTTAAAAATTAATGAGGGCAGAAGCAGACAAATGGGGAGAGGAAGGGTGGTCTAATGTAGTCATAATATTCAAATGGACTAGGTTAATTAAAGGGATGAGTGAGGTTGGAAGAAATGCAGGAGGCAATGGAAGACATCAAATTGAGATGCATTATACTAACAGACCTGTTGAATTGAAACCATACAACTACTTATAGATCTCATTAATCACTTCACTAATATATATATATATATATATATATATATATATTTTTTTTTTTTTTTTTAACCAGTCCTGGGCCTTGGACTCAGGGCCCGAGCACTGTCCCTGGCTTCCTTTTGCTCAAGGTTAGCACTCTACCACTTGAGCCACAGTGCCACTTCTGGCCGTTTTCTATATATGTGGTGCTGGGGAATCGAACCCAGGGCTTCATGTATATGAGGCAAGCACTCTTGCCACTAGGCCGTATTCCCAGCCCCACTTCACTAATATTTTACACCCACACTAATTTATGCACAGTTGTTGCTGGGAATTGTCAGGCTGAAACAATTTGGAAATGTTCTTTCCTATGCTATTTTAAATAGGAAATATTATTTGTTCTTTAAAATGTGTTTTATAGTGACTTGAACTCACAATGTTGAATTAAATTTCACATTTGAAATTTTACTGTTGATGAATTAACATGTTAAATGGTTGCCTGCCTTCCTTCCTTCCTTCCTTCCTTCCTTCCTTCCTTCCTTCCTTTCCTTCTTCCTTCCCTTTCTTCCTTCCTCCCTCTCTCCTTCCCTCCATCCCTCCCTCCCTCCCTCCCTCCCTCCCCCATTTCTTCATTTCTTTCTTTCTTTTTCTGTGCCAGAACTGGTGGCTCTTGAATTCAGGGCTTGGGCACTGTACCTGCGCATTTATGCTCTACAACTTGGGCTCCACTTCTGACTTTTTGGTGGTTAGTTGGAGTTCATAGTCTCACCAACTTTCCTAGCAGGGCTGTCTTTGAGCTGTGATTCTTAGTTCTCAGCTTCCTGATGAGGTAGGATTACAGGCATGAGCCATCTATGCCTGACAGTTGTCACATTTCTAAAATTATTGTGATAACTTTAAGAGAATTAAGATATGTGTATAATGCACATATACACAAATACATTTAGAAAAGAACATTTATATCTTCTTTCTGACTTTATAAAAATTCACATCTTAAAAATTCTAGCTAGATATTAATTACTTATATATAATTTATTCTGATTTTCCTTATATATATTGTGCCACTAGTACTCATCAATGTGAGCATGAGAACAATTGATCAGTTATGTAAATTTGAATTTTTAATAGTAATAGTTTAACAGCCCTCCTCAAATATTGCATTTAACTTTTTTTTTCAATTACAATTTCACTTTTGATAAATATATTTAATATATATTCTTATATAAAATATATTTGACACATATTCTTATAAGTAGATACTATCTCTGCCATTGGAAAATATTTTATATTAACAAAAGATATAATTTCTTATAATTTTGTACTACTTGTAAAGCTACTGTTCTGAGCACAAAGTCACTCACAGAAAAGTACTTTGTGCTCCATATCTTTCCAGTCTGTCTTTACTTCATATTTCTATTTAATTACAAACTCAGGCTGTGAGGCTTACTCTACATTATCTGTACATAAGATAAATACAGGCTTAGTGGTACAGTAGCCCAAAGGATAAAAGTTGAATCAGCAGGGCTAGGAATGTGACTTGGCAGCAGAGTGCTTACTTTGCATGCATGAAGCCCTGGGTTCAATTCCTTGGCACCATATAACAGAAAAAGACACAAGTGGCACTGTGGCTCAAGTTGTAGATTACTAGTCTTAAGCAAAAAGAAGCCAGGGACAATGCTTAGGCCCTGAGTCCAAGCCCTAGGACTGGCAAAAAAACAAAGCAAAGTTGAATCAGCATAAAGAAATCTGAGGAAGGGTTCATTTCTGTGTTTTTTCCTATGTTTATCTGCTTTGGTTTCCATAGTCTTGCCACATAACTTCCCAAAGAGGATTTCCTTGTCAGTAGACTAAGACATACTAACTTTCTTTATATTGAAAATCTTCTTGTGAGTTATATTGGAAAATGTCACTCTGAATAACAGTCTTATGCTTACTCATTCAAGAAATGGAAATGTCTACATTGCTTGCTCACAATTTCAAACATTTACAGGAATAAGGCTTCTTTCATTGACAAGAAAGTAACTTTTTCTATTTTTTGGTTCATGGTGCTAATTCTATGGTGCTATTGAGGCAAAAATACAGTTGACATGTTTCCTTTTTAAGTTTCTGAAAAAATATGATTTAATATAAATGTCTCTTGAATTATTTACATTTTGCCAGCATCAATTATTTGTACAAAGGTGTTTCATTTGGATATGTCCATTTATGCTTGCGATATATCTTGACCAGATCCATACCCTATATCCACATAACTTTCTCTCATTCAGAAGTTGTATTGATTATCCTTCTCATTTTTTTCTGAGTTAACAAATACAAAGGTGGTATATACACAAATATACATACATATAGAAATGATACAATGTAAAGCACATGTTTCTAAAAGTTTGTTTTACAAAAATAACATTACAGGAAACAAGTTTGTTTTGTTTCTAAGTTTGTAGTTTCCTTGTTTTGTTCTGTTCCGTATTTTCTATTATAGATTATTTTCCAGTATAAATTATTTCTATACCTTTTCTCTCAAGGGTAAATATCTAAGAACAAAGTTGGCAAATTAAATGTGTATGTTTTTAAGAGATTACTAGATTATTTTAAAAAATGTCTCTAGAAATTCATATCCTCATGGGTCATTCATCAGTGAGCTTGACAATTAACATGCATTCTTGATATCTTCAATGCTGTCATTTAGTTTTTTTCCCATTTTCTTTTTTTGGCTAATAGGACTGGCAAAATACAATCATATCTAATTGTCCTTTGATTTAGCATCTTTGCACACTATCTTGAATATAGGGTTTTTTTTTTTTTGCTTTCTTTGGCCTATTGGATTTCTCTATCTTTGACTTGTCCTTTTATGATTATAATTTATTATTATCCCTATTTTCTTTTTATTATGTTTTGATATGGCTTCCATATGAAAGATACTAGCATCTTAAAAACTAAGGATGATAACATAGAGTGAAACGTTGTTGCCAAATTCCCTTTCCAAAGAAATTGAATGGTTTTGGGAGAAAGGGGGTTGAGAACAAAGAAAAAAGGTAATATTGATCAAGATGTATTATACTCATAAACTGACATATTGAATTGTAACCCTTTTTTACAGTTACTTCAAGACAATAAAAACATAATTTAAAAAAAAAAAGTTGAAGAAACTGATATAGCAACAGCAGCTGGCCCTGGAGGGGCATCTGTAAGGCTGGATGTGCAGTATACAAGTGATAGTATAAGTTAGATAAGCAAGATCAGGGGTCAGTGGCAAAGATTGTGTTTAGCAAGCAAGACAAAAATGATTGAAAAGTCTAGAAGTATCAGCATACAAAATGATATTAAGTTGAGAGGTTATGATGCTAGATGAACTTCACAATGGTGAAGAATTCCAAAAGCAGAGAAAGGCTTATTTCAAGCTTCAATACTGGGGAAAAAAGTTACTGCATTCTATAGATCAAGCTGGGTACCTGTTAAATCACCTGTGTAGGAGGAACTTTCAGGAAAGGGGTGGGTCCACCTATGATTTCAACCAAAACAGTCTGGGAAGTCCAAGGCAGACGTATTTCACTTCAGTTTTATTTGACAGCAAGAGATTTCCCACATTGTATGATGAATACAGTAAAATTATGTCAAATTTCCCAGTCTATCTTCCCACATCTAATATTGAAATGTATGTACATCTAGGTGATTTGTTTTGTAATTTCTGTTTTCAGATTACCTTTTTTTTCAAATTTTTATTATCAAACTGATGTACAGAGAGGTTACAGTTTCATACGTTAGGCATTGGATGCATTTCTTGTACTGTTTGTTACCTTGTCCCTCATACCTCCTTCCCTCCTCCCCCTTTCCCTTTCCCCCCCTGAGGTGTTCAGTTCATTTTCACCAAACAGTTTTGCAAGTATTGCTTTTGTAGTTGTTTGTCTTTTTTTGCCCTGTGTCTCTTGATTTTGGTATTCCCTTTCAATTTCCTACTTCTAATACCAGTATACATGGTTTCCAATATACTCAGATAAGATTATAGAGATAGTGTAGGTACAACCACTGGAAGGTGATACAAGAACCTCATCAATAATAGAAGCTACAGATACAGATGAGATGTTGAAAGTAGTTACGACTGTGATATAACAATTGTTTTACATCATTGTAAAGTAACACCAACCCCTCTGTACTTCACTGTGACAATAAAGAAGAAAAAAATAAAGTAACATCAACTTACATTTCGATAGAACTTTTATTTTTAACTTTTTATCCTTTTTTTGAGCTGATTTTATAAGTACCATTCTGCTTTCTTCTTAAGTCTTGTGTTCTACTGAATTACATGCTCACAGCTAGGTGTCTGCCAAGAAAAAAAAAAAAAAAAACACCCAAAAGTCAAAGGAAAGAGCTGCTGTGCAGTTCTTTGCACAAGTACAGGGCTCCTCAAAAGAATGGGAAAGTGAGTGGCAGCTCATCCATGTTGGTAGCTTAGTGAAGAAGAACTGAGTCCTTGAAGATCTTGTGAAGAAATGTTCCTGTATTCTCAGGTGTGTGCTGATTATGAATACCATGCCAAAAATTGACAGATTTGTGTTGTCAGGAGTTTTAGAATTCATGATCTGGAGTTGGCAAGACACAGAACACTTTCAAAAGCACCAAATGAAAATAGTTTCTGGAGCTGTTTTTTCTTTTTTTTTCAAAAATGCTGTAAATATTTCAATTGAACCTAATTCCAAAACTAAAAAACTTTCAGAACACCAGATGCATTTCTAAGATACCCTGACTCAATGAAAGAACAAATGACTCACTTAAAACAAAAGCATGAAAAACCCACAAATAGTAAATATCATTGCCATTTCAATGGGAAAAAAAAACTTTTATTCTTCTCTTTCTCTTGATAGTAATGTTAAACACACACATAGAGTAATGTTAAACACACCCATAGAGCTGCTCAAGTCCTTCAACCTATGTTTTCATCTTATAAATAGCTTTAAAATTACCTTGCTCCTAGCTTTGAGAATGATATAGTCTGTTTCCCTGTCTGTCTGTCTGTCTGTCTGTCTCTCACTTCAGTTTCTCTTTCTCTCCTAGATAGGACAGTCCAGTGATTTGCTTCTCGGTTTTCCTCCAATTGATTCCCTATTGTTATCGTTTTCCTCATTGCTGGTTTTACATTTGTGCCCTCACTTCCTCACTTACAGGAAGTAAGAACTTGTACTCCTACCCTACCCTTAAATTAATCTGAGAGTAATACGTTTTGCCACATATGTTTAATTTCCTCATTATTGAATTATTTTGCAGACTGACTCTCCAGAAGCCTACTTTTTTTGTCCTTGAGAATCTCTTTATCTGTAACTATACTCTGAGTTCCTCTTCCTTAAACTCTCAGGGTCAGTCATTGGCGGTCTTTACATCTCCAGGTCCTCGATGACCTTGGCTGCTACAGACTGCCTGTTCAATCAGAATACTTTTGAATGTTTGGCTCTTATGCTCTCTTCCATCTCACTTTTCTTGTAAAATTGTCTTAATTTTTGCCACTTTCCTTTATAAACACAGATGCCATTGTCTTTAAATAAGTCACCTCTGAGTTTATTTCTATTTAAAGCATGGATTTCTTGGCCTGAACTTTTCCCTTCTGAGCCATCTTGTATGTACCAAGTTCTAATTATTGAAAGAATTTCTAAATAAATGATACTTGGAAGAACAATCTCTAGCATACAAAGTAATATTATACAGTGTAAGTATTTTTTAGCTACCAGCTGTGCAAGCAGTAAGTAAGAGACTTTGAAGTGCTAAAAATATTTGGGATGTGTCAAGTGGAAGTTGGCAAATACCCTGGGGTGAGAAAAGCCCTAGATATGATACATCTGGCACACATTTTTAGAATGCTCTATTTTTGGTCTATATTTTGATTTTTTAAGAGACCAAGGGTGTTTCCCTTTTAAAAAGAGCAAAATGACAGAAATACTGATGGCTATCTTTGAAATTTCCTCTCTCCTTTCTTTCTCTCTGCTCTTCAAATTAAGATTGCCTTGGTGCCAGTTTAACTCTTAAATTATAGATCACTCTGAAATCTTTGGAAGAAAAATAGCATGTAATGTGCAAGTTTGAGTGAAAAAAGAGTCTATTACATGTATGTAGTTTGGCTTTTGATTATGGCTCTCTGTGTTATCACTGCTACCATTGCTTTTTGTCTCTCCTAATTAATAATTACATAATTTTAGTCTCAAGTAGAATACAATGTTGAGTTATAGGTTAAAAGTCTATAGAAGCAAGGACAAGAAGCAACAGAGAGGCTTCCAAAATATCTTAGGGAATTCAACTTTTCTGCTATGACCTTAAGACATTGTAAAAAAGAAAATATTGAAATTCCATATTCAAAATATCTGACAACACTTAGCACTAATGATTTGCTAAGCCCTAACATTTTTTTGAGTTTAAAAAGTGAGTGTTGAGGGCTAGGAAGGTGGCTTAGTGGTAGAGTGCTTGCCCGGCATAAATGAAGCTCTGAGTTCAATTCCTCAGTACCACATAAACAGAAAAAGTCAGAAGTGCTGTTGTGGCTCAAGTGGTAGAATGCTAGCCTTGAGCAAAAAGAAGCTCAGGGACAGTGCCGAGACCCTAAGTTCAAGCCCTAGTACTGGAAAAATAAATAAATAAATAGATAGATAGATAGATAGATAGATAGATAGATAGATAGATAAATAAATAAATAAATGAAATACACATCTTTTAAAAAAGTGAGTGTTGATTATCAACAAATCATTATCGAGTTACCATATCCGACTTTTATTAAGGCTATTAATTACTAAGCTGGTTTCTTGAAAGCTCCATGTCACATCTTTTACAGTTTATATAAGAGAACATTTATATGATAATTTTTTTGATGTTTAAGACTTTCCAAGGAAAGTGGCACTTTCTATTTCTGTGATTGTAATTCTCAATGTCTACTTATAATAGCATTGGTGTGCTATAATTATTGTGCAATGATATGTAACATGACAGAGTTGTGAAGATCAATTTTAAAAAACCCTCTATTTTGAAAATAGTTTGTTTTAGTCTGTCTAGTCTATGAGTCTATAAATGGTGATTTAAAATATTTCTAATATATTAAAATTTGTGACATATCTTCTTTGTGATAAAATTACTAGTTAGTTTAAAGAAAATCCAACTTATTCACATGTGTTATTAATAACTCTTGACTATTTCAAGTTCTTAGTAACTCAAGAAATTTCCTAGCTTTCAAAAACATGAATTTTTAAAAGATATAATTTTTAAAGAAAAATGTTATATACATCATAGTTTGGAATATCCATTTGAAAATTGGAAGTAATCTTAAATATTCATATTAAAGTATTTTTACTGATGGATTCATAAAACAAACCTTAGGCTTAAATTTTATTTGAAGATTTAATACTGTTGTACTAAAATTTAATATGAAATGATCTTCATAATAGTATTATGTGATGTGTAACATTTATGAGGAAAAACAATCAGTTTTTATCATAAATAACCATCTCAACTATATCACAGTCACCTCTATAAAATTGACAAGAAATATGTATATATATAAATATGTATATATGTATGTATATATACATATTTCTTGTCAACTTTTTATTTATTTATTTATTTATTTATATACATATATATAAAACACTTTCTGGTTGAACAAGATATTCAAGTACATTATATAAAAGTACATTACATAAAAACTGCACTATGAAACTTGAGGGTAGGGGTGAGAGAGGGAGAATGAAGAATGAAGATAGAGGTGACATTGTGCTTTTAATTTGCCAACAAAATAATAATAAGACAAAGACAAAGAAGAAGAAGGAGAAGAAGAAGAGGAAGAATAGGAGGAGGAGGAGTGGGAGGGGGAGGAAGAAGTAGAAGAATGATAAATTAAACAATAACAAACAACAATATTGTCTAGTGAAACAAGAAACAAGTTAAATAAGAATATGCGTAGGCTTACATCGCAAAAAAATGTTCCAGATTGTGTTAAAAATGAAGCATTCCAAATCATGTCTCCTAAATGTTTTTATTACTATTATATGGAGCTTTTATTTTTCTGAAGGAAAATTACGGGATGTGTATGTCCATGTGGTTGGACTAAGGCATCATGCTTAGTCCAGCTGTTACAAGAGACAAGGAGAGTTAATGACTTAGAATGATGATCTTTTATGGGTCATTCTGGAGAACACTCACTAGGAAAAAGGATAAATTTTGATGAATCTGGCATTAATGATCTATCAAATAAATTAAGGGTCATGAAATCTTCTATTTATTACCTATCAGCAGAGTTGTGGAAGTATTCCTTTATTTTACAGCCACACATAAAAATATTAAGACAAGTGCTGCAATATTGTAAAGTACTTCTGGAAGCCTTTTCCCTATAGAAAATGTGTTTCCTGTTGTCAGTAGATAACAAAATACAGCCTTCACTAGCCGCTAACATTGGCCTGTTGTTTTTTTTTTTTAATCAAAAGCTTAAAAATTCAGCAACAGGGCTTGGGATATAGCCTAGTGGCAAGAGTGCCTGCCTCGGATACACGAGGCCCTAGGTTCGATTCCCCAGCACCACATATACAGAAAACGGCCAGAAGTGGTGCTGTGGCTCAAGTGGCAGTGTGCTAGCCTTGAGCGGAAAGAAGCCAGGGACAGTGCTCAGGCCCTGAGTCCAAGGCCCAGGACTGGCCAAAAAAAAACAAAAAACAAAAAAAAGAATTCAGCAACAGCATTTATAAATCAGCATATGGGGAAACTTTAATATTGGCAAAGAGGAATTTGATGTCCCCAAGCCTTTGTGCTCAAGGTTACAGCTCTACTACTTGAGTCACAACTCCACTTTCAGCTTTGTTGTGACTAGTTAAATAAGAAAAGTGTCACAGACTTTCCTGCCAGGCTTTGAACACAAGGATTTCAGGTAGACATTAGTGCCCGTCAAACTATTTAAGTTTAGTCAAAGTACTTGTAAGAACTGTACATTGAGTATAAACTTCCTGTGAAGGACATTTCAGAAAAGGTGTTTCTTAATGCTATGCACTCAATGCTGGGAACATTTTCAACTGGTGTCCATTACACAGCCACAGTCCTTAGCATGCAATGGTCTGGAGCTTATGCAATTGTGATTACTAGGATCAGTTTTGGCAGAATAAAACATAATGACATTTTCTCCAGAGAACACGTCCTGCAGTAGTGAACCAAATAGAGTCACTTTTCTGTTTTCAAATCAGATGATAGTCCCCCAAAACACATAGGCAATTTCTATAACACCCACATCACTTGTTCAGAAAGATAGCAAAGAAAATGTATGTATACCACAAGATCTTCCAATTAAACTGTGTTTAAGTGATTTTTTTTCCATATTGATGGAACTTACATTCATAGACAAGCCAGTGGATATTTATACTATTTCATGGTAGCATTAAGGACATTAAAATATGATCCCTTACACTATAATATTTTGCCATTAAAATTTATATATCTGAGGATTCTTTATTTAGAAACCATATCAGACATCATAAATACATTCTAAAATCTAGCATTGGAAAAAACCTTAAATAATATTCAATTTAATCACTATCTAGGACATCATTTTTTACTCTATGTGATATTACAAGCCCTACTCCCATATTTTTGGAGTTCCGTGGTATGTATAAAGGAAATAGCTCCACATTTTATAACAAGATTTTTCAATATATTTTGACCATGAGAATTTATGTTATACTTAATAAAATATGGCTTAAGAAACATACAATTGGGAGATCTTTACCAGCAATATACCCAACAAAGACCTAATATCCAGAATATTTAATAGCTCAAGAAATTAACCCTCCACAAAGCCAATAAACCAATCACTAAAGAGCCAAAGTAGCTGAATGACATTGCAGAAGAGGTAAGAATGGGAAAGAAATGTGAAGAAATGCTCAACATTTCAGGCCATAAAGGAAATGCAAATCAAATTCTATCTCACCCTATTTAGATTGGTCAATGTGAATTCCCACCACAAATTCCGGCAGGAATGCCAGGAAAGGGAACCTTATGGCACTGTTGGAGAGAGTTTAAACTAGTACAAACACTCTGGACAGCAGTCTGGAGGTTCATCAAAAAAGTAAACATAGATTTTTCCCTACAACCCAACCATTCCATATTTAGATATTGACCCAGAATATCCAAAAGTCAGAATACAGTAAAGACACTTGTGTATCCATATTCATTGCTGCACTAGTCACAATAGCTAAGTTATGGATACAGGCCAAATGCCCTGCCATAGATGAGTTCTTCAAAAATGTGGTACTTACACATAATAGAATTTTACAGAGCCACTGGAAAGAATAATATGTCATTTGCAGGGAAATGGATGAACCTAGAACAAATCCTGTTAAGTGAACCAAGCCAAACTCAAAGAGAAAAATGGATCATTTTCTCCCATATGCAGACTCTAAAGCAAAAATACACAGGAATATGATAAATTATACATGCACTAAAGGAGGGCACTCAGGGAGGAACAGGAAGGCACAACTCATTTTTCTCTGATCATATAAAATAATATTTACCAAAATAAACTTCTGGAAATGGACACAAGACTTTTTTTGTCTTGTTTATCTTTCTTGGGGGCATTTGGGGGAAAGAAATAATGGGATAAAGAATAACACATGTATCTGTATTACTCAGTAGATACTGTGTTGATAATGATTTTTTTTAATATATATATATATTTTATTATCAAACTGAATTACAGAGAGATTATAGTTTCATACATTAGGCATTGGATAAATTTCTTGTACTGTTTGTTACCTTGTCCCTCATTCCCCCACCCTCCTCCTCTTTTCCCTTCCCCCTCCCCCGCCATGAGTTGTTCAGTTGTTCAGTTCATTTTCACCAAACAGTTTGTAAGTATTGCTTTTGTAGTTGTTTTTTTACCCTGTGTCTCTTGATTTTGGTATTCCCTTCCAAATTCCTGGTTCTAATATCAGTATATCCGGTTTCCAATGTACTCAGATAAGATACAGAGATAGTGTAGGTACAACCACAGGAAGGTGATACAGGAATATCATCAATAATAGAGGTTACAGTTACATATGGCATGTTGAAAGTAGTTACAACTGTGATATAACAATCATTTCCATAATATGGAGATCATTTCACTTAGCATCATCTTATGTGTTCATAAGGGTATAGCTATTGGGCTCCTGTGATACTCTGCTGTGATTAGCCTAAACCTGTGCTAATTATTCCCTATGAGGGAAACCATAGAGTCCATGTTTCTTTGGGTCTGGCTCACTTCACTTAGTATAAGTTTTTCCAAGTCCTTCCATTTTCTTACAAATGGAGCAATGTCATTATTTCTGATAGAGGCATAAAATTCCATTGTGTATATGTACCACATTTTCCTGATCCATTTGTCTACTGAGGGGCATCTGGGTTGGTTCCAGATTCTAGCTATGACAAATTGTGCTGCTATGAACATTGTTGTGCTGGTGGCTTTAGTGTGATTTTGTTTGTGGTCTTTTGGATAGATACCCAAAAGTGGGGCTGCTGTTTAGCCTTCTGAGGAATCTCCATACCTCTTGCCAGAGTGGCTGAACCAGTTTACATTCCTACCAACAACGAAGTAGGGTTCCCTTTTGGCCACATCCCCTCCAACAGTTGTTATTGTTAGTTTTGTTGATGTAGGACATTCTTACTGGTGTGAGATGGAATCTCAATGTTGTTTTGATTTGCATTTCTTTTATGGCCAGTGATATAGATCACTTTTTTTATATGTCTCTTGGCCATTCTCATTTCCTCATCAGAGAAGTCTCTGTAAGTCTTTAGCCCACTTGATAAGGGGGCTATTGGTTCTTTGTGGTTTTGTTTTGGATGAAGGTAATTTTTTTAGTTCTGCATATATTTTAGATATGAGGCCTTTGTCTGTTGAATGGCCAGTAAAGATCTTCTCCCAATCTGTGGGCTTTTTGTTTATCTTGTGAGCTATGTCCTTTGCCCTGCAGAAGCTCTGTAGTTTGATATAGTCCCATTTGTCCAACCTTTCTTTGATTTGTGGCTAGATCCTTATATATCACCCTGCACCAAAATCAATTCCAAATGGAACAGAGATCTTGAAATCAAAACAGACACCCTGAAAACACTAAAGGAAGGAGTAGGAGAAATACTTGGGCTCCTTGGCACAGGACGGAACTTCCTTGACAATGATTTACACAACTTGTGAGTGGGGATAGAAGGGGACAGAGAGAGAGAGAGCAAAGAAAAGGGTAATGTCCACAAAGAAATTACTTAAAACCTGATTTATGAAGGATCACCCTCTCTATGTCACTTTTACATATCAATGATTTTTTGAAAGAAACATACATCTTCTCTCTGTATGCTAATCTATTGGACTAATCTGTTAGCAAGCTCTTTCACATATAAAAAGACTTTTCTATGTATTTTCCAAAACTGTATGGTTTCTAGGTAGACAACCACAAATGAAACATATTCTAGGAAATTCTGAGCTCTAACTTCCCCTGTAATTGGAGTCTTCATTTTTCTAGGGAAACTGGAACACAGCCTTTTGTTTGCTAGCTTATTCTGATTGTTTAAGCTAGCCTAAAGTAAAATTCACCCTTTTTAGGGAATATATTTGCCAGTTCTGGAACTCAGGGCCTGAGTGGTGTCCCTGGCTTCCATTTTGGCTCAAGGCTAACACTCTATCACTTGAGCCATAGAGCCACTACTGGCTTTTTTTGTATATATGGTGCTGAGGATCCAAACACAGGGCTTCATGAATGCTAGGCAAGCACTCTACTGCTAAGCCACATTCCCAGGCCCTGTGAAGGGTCTATTTCAATGGTTTTTGGGGTTTTTTGTTTTTTTTTTTGGCCAGTCCTGGGCCTTGGACTCAGGGCCTGAGCACTGTCCCTGGCTTCTTCCAGCTCAAGGCTAGCACTCTGCCACCTGAGCCACAGAGCCCCTTCTGGCAGTTTTCCATATATGTGGTGCTGGGGAATCGAACTGAGAGCTTCATGTGTAGGAGGCAAGCACTCTTGCCACTAGGCCATATTCCCAGCCCATCAATGGGTTTTGACAAATGTAAATGGTGTAACACCTCTCCCTCCCCATTCAAAATAAAGAATTGTCCTATTACTATAGTAGAGTTTTCTGGGTCTCCTGTCTCTTCCCAACATGCAGTACCATAGAAACAGATCGGATCTCAATCACTAAAAATTAACATCCTAGAATGCCATTTAATGAGGATCAAATGTTTGTAGTCTGTATGTAGCTTGACAGTTTTTGAAGATTCATGTCATTATATATACTGGCACCTTATTTCATTTAATGCTTATATAGTACAGTAATTTATGGATACATCAACAATTTCTCACCATTTGTTGGACACTTGAGGTTTCCCAGTTTGTTATTATTATGAATGAAAATTAACTATTAAGTTTATATATGGTGTACATTTTTCCTTCTCTCAAGTAATGTTGATAACATTCTATCAATTTTTGTTTAGGTTTGAAATTTGGGGATTCTATTTTTCTTAAATTGGCCTAGCATTTTATCCTAAAGTTTTCTTCAGATTTTTAAATTTTAGATTTTATATTTTTGCATATTACATATATCAATTAACTTTTAAAGAATTGTAAATAATTGGGTGTATTGTGAGAAAGCCCTGGACATCTAGCCTGAAAATCAGTCATATAGGCTAGATTTAGTTTTGAATTTTATGTTTCAGTCTACTTATCTATACCAATATCTGAGGCAGGTATTGTGATTCATCCAATTCTATTCTTCAGTCACAAAATTGGATCAGCTATTTTAGTTTAGGCTTTCTCATATTACATTTTTATAGTAGATGCTGTTTTTTGTTGTTGTTGTTGTTTTGAGAAGCTGAGTAGCAAAAGGTGATTATCAGCATTTTTGGTCACCATCAATTAAATACTTATATCATTTCAAAAAGATGTATACAACTTTTGGTTAATCTTCCCTGGAAATAAAGCCATAGTGTTTTCTGAGAACCATTATTTTAGTGCTTTACCAGTAAAACTTTTATATAAAAAAAGTATTGAGTTCCTCATTATTGGATTTATTACAAAGGAAATGAAACCAGTAGGTTGAAATGGTATCTATACCCTGGGTTCATTGCAATACTTTCTACAGTAGATGGAAAATGAAAACTGGAGCATGCTCATCAATTGATGAATACATGAAGAGGGTATACATGTATACAACAAAATAGAGTGCTTAGTCATGAGGGAAATGAAAGCCTGCTATGTGAAAAGCATGGTTGGAATGGTGATCATTATATTAAGTAAATTAAGCCAGATACATAAGTCTAAGTACAGCAAGACCTCACTCATGTGAAATCTGAAAAAAATAATTTCACAAGAATGGTGATTGAAATAGTTACCAAAGGCTAGGGTGAGTAGTGGAGGAGAAAAAAAAAGTTGGGGCAGCTTGCCAAATTACATACACATATATAGTATTTTCAGAATGTTTTTGAGTCTATGCAAAGGAAAGAGTGCTGAAATTTTCTAGTATCTTTTTATCTGATATTAATACACAATACTAGCAACATAATTCCACAAAGGGTTTGCTTCTCTTTACTTCTGGTAGAAGTTTGTGTAGATTTAGTATTATTTCTACTTAAATGTTTTCTTTTTTTTTTTGGCCAGTCCTGGGCCTTGGATTCAGGGCCTGAGCACTGTCCCTGGCTTCTTCCTGCTCAAGGCTAGCACTCTGCCTCTTGAGCCACAGCGCCGCTTCTGGCCGTTTTCTGTATATGTGGTGCTGGGGAATCGAACCTAGGGCCTTGTGTATCCGAGGCAGGCGCTCTTGCCACTAGGCTATATCCCCAGCCCCTTAAATGTTTTCTTAGAGCTTGATTTTGAAGCCTCTGCACTGAAGCTTTTGTTATAAAATTTTCAAATTTATATTTGCAAAGATTTTCAATTTATCAATTTATGAGTGAACTTTCATTTTTTTCTTTTAAAAATTTTCAAGAAGTTTAGTTCAATAATACTCATCTCTTTAACATAATGTTCTTGAACACCAATGGAAACAGCATTCTTTTATTCTTGGTAATAGTCATTTTTTTTCAGTATAACTGAAGTTTATCAGTTTTATTGATTTGATTTTAAAGAACCAAATTTTTTTATTCAAGTTATATTTTCTTAATATTTCATTGGCTCTTACCTTTATCATTCTCTTTCCTTTCCTTTTTGAAATTTTAATTTATTATTAAAATTTCTAAGGAAATATAAAATCATATATATTGGGCACAGGAAATTGATCCATGAAGCATGACCATTAGTTTGCACAACCAAAGTGCACTGAACTCAAAGTTTGTTTTCCAAATATCAACTAATTCAAACATTGGAAAGACATGCATTCCTTAACATATTTCTGAATAAATTCCATAAGGACTTTTTTTAAAGAGCAAATGATAAAAATTCAAGTTTAAATTATAAATATTTTAACAATTGATTTTTTTATCCAATGGTAAACTCTTTATTTTTATCTGTATCCAGCTGGCAGTGGGTGTTATCTCATTCCTGGAAACCCATATCTTCAAAAGCAAATTCTTAAGTAAATATTCATTTAGCTACAAAGCAGTAATATTTCTATCCCTGAAATGTCATTTGCGGTCCTGGTGCAGGAAATATGAGCATAATTGTGCTTCAAAATATGTTAAGCTCAATTCTCAACTAATGTATCTTATAACATCCTGATGGTTTTCATGTCCATAATCATATTGAGCAAGGTGTAATTATTATTACTGATATGGATGCCTTATCATGTAAATTCCTTCATCTAAAATAATTTGTGGATACAAGAAGTTCAGAAAATCAGGAAAACACTAAAAAGCAAGAAAAAGTTAGAAGACTAATTTCTAATATTGCTATGAAACTATGTGAATCAAGATAAAATGGATTTGGGTCAAGTATAAACTTTGAGATCAATGGAGGACATTGAGAGCTCCGGACACTGAAACAGGAGAATTATCATTTCAAGAACAACATGAGATACATACATAATGTGAACATTTCTGAAGAAACAAGTGATGGGCATGTAACTCATAGAGCTTTCTCCTAGCATGTGCAAAGATCCATGCTTATGTGACATGTGTAAAACTTCGAGTAAATCTTACTTCTATAAAAGAATGAATATGTAACAAAATAGGGGTAGAAGGGAGGAAATAGACTTGTTTGCTTAGATCTATAATACAAGTTATGACAGGAGGATTACAGTTCAGGCTAGTCAAGCAAAAAGGTCACAGGACCCCATCTCAAAGAAATAGATGGTAGTATAGTTGTGGATTATTACCCAACTACAGTGAGAGCAATGGAGCACGTAGAGAGCTCAGAAATGGACGTATGCAAACATAGTGAGATCACTGCATATCTTAAATACCTTAAATGTAGTGATCTCATCATATTTGCTGGAGAAATAATTTAACAATGGAAAAACCATTATTTTTTTTTTAAGTAATGCTGTTGGTTGTTGGTACACCATACCTGTCATCCTAGCTACTCAGGAGTCTGAGATCTGAGGCTTGCAGTTCAAAGCCAGCACAAGCAGGGAATTGGTGTATGGGAGGAGAATGGTTAAAATGGGACCAGAAGACCATTCCCAATATATGAGGTGTGCAAAGAAACGAGACAAAGTTGGCTCTTACATAATGGCTAGCTCAAACGGTATACATAAGATATTGTAATCTTTATTGAAGATAATTTTTTATTTAACTTTCTGCCTTTATGCTTATAAAAGTTAATAATGTCTAAAATGTATTCCCATAAATAAAGAAATTTTGTTCTTTGAAGTATAACACTGAACCCCATGAGTTTTATGAAAATATCTTTGATGGAGAAACTACCTACACAAAAATATTTGTGTATTTCTATAAAATATTTATTCCAGCAAAGTATAGTTGAATTTTAATAATAAATCAATGCCAAGAAAAGACATTCACTGAAAGCCTTCTGTTTGGACAAAACAAGCAAAAAGTTTGCTCATATTTTCTTTCTTTATTTACATCAATCATTTTATTATTTGTAATTACCCTTAGGATGGTTAAGATATATTCAGAACAATTTCAGAGTTTTAAGTTACAAATATATTATAGATAAGTTACATCTGCAGTATAACTTGTACTTTTATTACGTGCTCTAAGATATACTCAAACAATAAGATAAAGTGAGCTATTGGAATGAAATTGAACATGTCGATTGTGATATAATGGAAAGTTGCAAATAAATAGTAATTGCAGTAAATAATTTATTCATATGTTTGGACACTGCTGTTAGAATGCTTAGTATCTAACAATTTTTTAAAGATATAAGGTTATGATGACCTTTATTATATTTTATTTTATTTGGTTGTGCAGACCCATCCTTTACTGATTTTTATTGTTTTTTTAATTATCGTTATGTAGTTGAACAAAGTAGTCAACATTCAACAAATCAATTTCTAAATACAACACATCTTGGTTGATGTCATATCATTCTCTCCAATTCCTCCAAACCTAGATCCCACGATTTTCCTTTACTTTTTTGTAGCTGTTGTCTGATCTCCTGTTGAGCTTCATAGATTGTGTGATTTATGAAAGTTTACACAACAGCTGAAGTTTGATGTCTGATGTAAACTTAACTTTGAGGGACTCATAAGTGAAGGATCTTCAGGACTCTTTTTTTCCCCCTCTGTGTGAGTATTCTAGTTTTGAAGGTTTCAACAATATGTAGCTCTCAATGCAGCAGTGATCTCTTTATTGCTTTTAAAATGAAAAAAAATGCAGGCATGGGTTTGTGAAATACCTAGCTGAAATGAAATTCTTGAAGGAGAACTCATGTATTCAGTTTATCCCCAGCTGCTTACACAATTTGCCCTCTTGGGCATGATGTACAGCAGTAGATCTCAGTGGTTTATAATTAATGTCAGAGAACTATGATCCTGGCATGACACAAGCTATATCACCAATTGCAAAACAGTAAAGAAAAATGATGATTGCTCAGCAATTTACACCAGAGAATGAAAGGGAAAGACATTTTAAATTAACGGTCCCAAAATCTTGATTCTGCCCTGCCACCTTTCATCAATCTTCCCTGAGCTGTATCTTCTAGCAGAGGAGACCTCATAGTAAAATTTTCTAAAGAAGTCACCTTTTCTATTTTAGTTGAGAAATTTTCCTACAGTACTTAAGCTTTTAATGTGGAATAGATTAAAACATACTTTGTTGCCTGGAAAAGGTTTCCTTTCATAGTCCATCTAAATTTATTTTCAAAATGAATTCAATATTGTCAATCTGACTGCAATAATTGCATTAGAGAAATTTGTTGTTACAGTGCATTGTCCTGGGGTTTCTATAGACCTAAAATGCTTTATTTCTGTATTCACATTTTTAAGGACTAGGAAGTGATGTTACAGAAATTGTGCAGAACATTGCTTGTATGGGTAAGTGATCTCTCCACACATTGAAGCTGTAGTGCTCTTCTTCTCACTCAGTAAAATATCTAATGCTACAATTTCTATAGCATGCCAAGGACTAGATAAGGACAATTGAATTGTTTCAAAATAACAGTCAAGCATTGATAGTCAGTCATGTAAAGGAGCATTCATGTGGGCTGTTTTTGAAGCTTCTTCTCTTTTAGCTCAATATTTTGTACTCTTCTGGGCCATCTTTAAAAGGACAAGGAAGGAAGAAGGTCTATCACGATATTATATTATGTTTGCAATGGGCCATTCAATGTAATTGCCTCCATTCAGGAAACTTCTCTAGAAGATTGAATCTCATGAAGAATATCTTAACCATGTTTTTGAAACATCCTCTCATTCATCACATTCTTTATTTCAAGTATTCAGCCGAAGTGTCTCAGTGCTATTGCCTACTTTCCATGGGAAAGATCTGAATGCTTTAAAAACATATCTATAATTTATAATGATCTAAGTTAACTCATAGATGTATACACACATATGTAGATAACAAAGAGATATTTCAGCTTGAATTATTATATGCTATTACCTCTAAACCATGCTGAGAGTTACTTATATTAGAAAATGCAAATCTAAACCACAGCAAGATACCTTTGCATATTTATGAGGACATTTATCAACTAAAAATAACAGAATATCGTATTATAATAGAGAAGTTAAAATCCATATGTTGTCAGGCATTAATGT